>NC_080572.1:269694527-270048641 GCF_030247185.1 Malaya genurostris | reverse complement strand
TGAGAGAGAGAGAGAGAGAGAGAGAGAGAGAGAGAGAGAGAGAGCTAACACATACACATCAACTTTAAATGCACCTTTTACCAACCAAGCCGATGTGTGCTTCTGTGGCTCAGTCGATTAACAGACGTACTTTGAGATCCAATGATTCTTGGTTCAAGTCGAGGCGGTCGCTATCAGTATTCATTTTTTTTTCATTTCAATGAATCTCATGTCATGTAATTTAAGACACAATATCGAATGTTCTTCCACGTAAATTTTCGTGAACTGCGACACTCCACTTATGTGCATCTAATAACGTGTAAAATCACAGGGTTTTTTTTAAAGTGTATATCTTAATGTACTCACCTTGTTTAAAGTGCACATTCATGTTTACATGCTTTAAGTTGTACATTTAAGCGAGTTAAATTTACACGAGTCAGTGTGTGTGTATCTCTAACTAACTATAGATCTACTTACGAGAAAGTTGGGAATGCGTGAGAGAAGCCCATTGTTTTATCTAAGTGAGCTGATCCTTTGATTAACAGTACACCCAAACCTCCGTTTACGAACACTTTTTATACGTTACCTCTTTTTGCGTAACTCTTTTTACGAACCAAATCCCAAAATCCCTACTTCGTAAAAAGAGGTTTTGGCATACATCGAAAGCGAGTTCCGACTCCATGGAAACTACTACAATATGGGTATTTTTGGAACGGGTTTAAAAAGTAGATTCCGGAAAATGATGTTTGAGGTATTTTGGAAATCCAAGATGGCGACTTTCGGTTGATTGATATTCCTCGAAACCCTTACAATATGGGTATTTTCGGAACGGAGTTAATTAGTAGATGTCGGAAAACGATATTTAAGGTGGTTCTTAAATTCAAGATGGCGGCTTCCGGTTGCTTGATATTCTTTGAAACCCTTGCAATATGGGTATTTTCGGAACGGGGTTGATGAGTAGATGTCGGAAAACGATGTTTGAGGTGGTTCTAAAATACAAGATGGCGACTTCCTGTTTATCGGTATTCCTTGAAAACCTTAACAATATGGGTATTTTTGGAAAGTATTTAATAAACAGATGCCGCAAAACTATGTTTGGTGTCGTCTCGAACTCCAATATAACATCCTCCGGTTTATCGATATGACTTATAAACCCTTCAAAACAAAGAAATTTCCGAAACATATTGGATACCAATGAACGATGTTTGAGCTCGTTTCAAAATTCAATTAGATGACTTCCGGTATAGTGTTTTAAAGGAATACCAAGTTCAAGGAAAATGACACTGTTATGCAATTCAAAACCACCTCAAATATAATTTTCCGACGTCTTCTTTTCAATCTCTTTCCGAAAGTACCCATATTGTTAGGGGTTTCAAGGAATATCAAGAAACCGGAAGTCGCCATATTGGATTTCAGAACCTCCTGAAGCATCGTTTTCTGACATCTACTCATCAATCCCGTTCCGAAATTGTCGATATTGCAAGGGTTTTCAAGGAATATCAAAAAACCGGAAGTCGCCATCTTGAATTTCAAAACTACCTCAAATATCGTTTTACGACATCTATTCATCAATTCCGTTAGGAAGATATCCATATTGTAAGGGGTTTTAAGAAATCTCAATAAACCGGAAGCCGCCATCTTGGATTTTGAAACGAGCCCAAACATCATTTTCTCGCACTTACTCTTCACATCCGTTCCGAAAATAACCATATGATGCGCGGTTTTCACATTAATTACACAAAACTTTTTTTTACGAACCAAATCCCAAATAACGTAAACTTTTTTACGAACTACCTCTTTTTACGAACTTTTTAGTTCGTAAATGGAGGTTTCGGTGTAATGATTCAGCCGATTCTTGAATTATAGGAAGTTATGAGTTATTATCCTATTCAAAAATTGCCCGTATGAGTCAATTCATATGCTCTGTTCGCCTTTGCAAAAATTTCAACCATGCATGTTACATTTTATTTCGATAGAACAACTTGAAAAGAACTTTAAATCATAATGCCTTGACCAAAATTTAGTTCTTTTCAAGCCAAACTGACAATATTCAAATTGGCCTTGCTTTCAAGTCTTCCAGCATGCATCGTCCTAAAATCTTTACTGAAACTCAAAAAAACCTCACTAAATCTCAGTAAATCATCGTAGCACTAAAAAGTGAATTTGGCTTTGGTTAGACAACACAATAGAAAATTATAAAATTTATAGGTAAATTTCTACGATTTTTTCTAGGTGTGTGCTCTCGAAGTATATTCGTCATTTTATCCCTCTTTTGCCAGATAAAATTTGAATGACTAATGATCCGTTGCGGTTGTCATGTTTCCAAGCCCCTTGGATCTTTACTTCAACAGCAATTGAAAATTGAGTTAATTTCATGCGTGACGAAAATATGAAAGCTCATGAAAAGAAGCTAACAAAAAATCCTTCCATGACTTGTGCCTAAAGATTCCTATCAGCTGATAAAATTATAGACAGAAACGGCAATTCCCTGAGCATATTTTATTGACGACTTATAACTAAACTCGATTGATGGTGATCGAGTGATATCTTGCCAGTATTACAGCAGAATAATTTTCGTATTTGAGTAGGAAGCACATACTAATATAAAACGCGATAAAATTGCAACGTATTTTCGGTAGCCGGCTACCCAGAACAATAAACTGATGATAACTCATGATAATATTATTCGAAAACAAACAATACCTTGCTTCGATGCAGGTAGAAATGGAGTAGATTCCTTGGTTTCTAGTAGCAACATGCATTGAACTAATAATTCTTCCTTCCCAAGTAGATCTGCATTCAGACGTGGCCGGCGTCGGTATTAATCAGCATGCAGGGACCAACGCATCATTCTCAATCATGTTGAAAAAGGTTTAATTGGTTCTGTCCAATAACGGAGTAAAAAAGTCAAATGGCGTTTTTCATTGGAAGACAATAGGGAAGTGGGTGGTTTTTGTTTTGTACTTTCGTATAGATATCCAAACATTCGAAGACCGTCGAAAGAATGCATTTCTTCTCGAAAGTGCAAAACCAGAGCTACCAACGCCATCATTGTTCTTCAAGGAAAAACACCATTATATTTCATACTTATATACAAAAAAATGCCTATTCTCGTGAATGTCTGTAACGCAGTAAATTCTTTTTCTACAACATTATGTATAAGCTTTCCATTCTTTGTAGGTGATTGTATGAGGAATATTCTTGGGTTATTAAAAGAATTGAATCGATTTGTGCTTTTCTTATATACGCTATAAGTTTACGCTCTAATGCTTGAATTTAACTCATTTAGTAGGCATTTTTTTGTTTCCGGAAGTCACTGTAAAAAGATAAATTTAAATGACCCATACGCAAGGCTCAGTTTTGGCACACTCTCTCCAACTTATCTTGACTTTTTTGGGATGCGTTGATAGCTCTTGAAATGCTCCTGGCAGGTCTTTACTCCTGATGGGGCAGTTTAGTTTCTTGACGTATCCATTCAACCAGAAATTAGCTTCGTCACTGAACACAATTTTTCGATAAAAAGGTAGATCTTCATCCAACTTTGCTAGCGCCCATTCAAGATTAAATTACTGACCAGACGACGATTCATGATTAAGTTATTGATCAAACTGATAAAATTTTACAATGACACAAGAAACAAATCACGCGTGATCTGTCAAAAACAGTGTTGCCAAAAATATACCAGCACAAAAAATCACCCTTTATACACATGTTCTGAATTTCCTTGTGTTTGCAAAATTTTTCTATATTTAGAAGAAGTTTCGATAACTTCTCTAACTGCATGTCATTAAGGTACAAATTAGTACCTATTTGTGGATTTGAGCTTACTGCAATTTTGCCTGTTTGTAGTCTTTTTTTTTTGAAAGTCTATATTGCAAGTAACACTGAAACTTGCAATATAGACTTTCAAAAAAAAGACTGACTGGAACCTCCCAAGCTGTATGTAATTTTCCTCTATAGCATCCCATAACGATAAGGAAATGTTCATGCCATAACCAACTTTGGCAAAAGCTCACCTTCATTCTTCGTCGACAAGCTTCCGATGCCTCGGAGATGTGTTCCGAGCAATTCTGTAACTGCACCATCGGCCGTTTGCGAAGAACTTTTCGCCAGCCGTCGTGTGCAATATTGTGGACCATATTCAGGACCGCAAAGTTCAAGTGAAAGGAAATGGGACCCTCCTGGGAAGTAACTTTTTTTCCCCTTGGTTTGGTCGTTTGATTCAACGACACATGTTGTGCGGGAAAGTGATTCTGAAATAAAAAAAAAAAAACATCTTCCCCGGCACAGATCCGATGGTGGACCAAAATTGCTTTTTTTCTCTCACAAGTACTTACGAGTGTGTACCAGCAGTAATAACGGTCGAAACCTTGTAACAACTATCCACCATCTCGCGATGCGTGATGTGATGTGGTGTGCATTTTTGTTCGACTCAGCGACCGTTTTCTGAGCGCACGACAATAATTGCTTTTACACTTGAGCAGTTTTGATAACGGCTTTGTGTTTGCGATTTTCAACGAATAGCACAAAAAATAAATTTAATTTCGATAATAACTTTTGAATGGCAGCAGTTCCGATTGAAATCATACAATTGTACATTAAAACTGCGTGGTTAGCATTGTTGAGATTTACCCAGTAATGTGACAATGTTTCAAAGCCTAGTCAAAGCTTTCACTTATTCGCCTAACAAAAAATACATCTCAAAACGGGACAAACAATCGTCAAACATATTTACTGACCACGAGCAAACGCCCCCTCACACGCACAGTCACAATATCCTACCTCAACTCGGAACCCGGTCACGCAATCAACAGTTGATGCCAAGCACCAAAACAACTGCCCGATCGATAAACCAGGAGAATGACCACTTCAGTGTCTAACCTCTGTGAGAAAAAAAACTACATCCCATTCCGTCGCCATTTTCCCACTTCACCGGTTCAAGCTAGGAATCGGTGCCAGCTTTTCGTTCCGGTAGTCCCACTCATCGGTCCCGAAGCGGAGTGAATTAAGTGCTCCTGGAAATCACAATCTCTCACAGATTCATATTATCGATAAAGGGCAGCCATCGCAACGCGAACGGTTCTAATTTTCCCCTTATTGGTTATACAGCGGCCGACCCTTGGCTTTGATTTTACTGCTCAGCTCCGGGCAGGAATCGGATACTCAACCGAACAGAAAGGAAAAAAAGGACCCATCCTTTTGCGAACCAGTCGAAAGCTATTATGCGACACAAATTGGATTCAGGACATAGTCGTATTGATTCACCCTGTCCTAATGGATTGAATTGTTTTCCGATTTGAGGGATAAATGAATTGCAGGATAATAAGCAGACATGACTTCTTGCAGTGTCCGTTTCGGTTTGTTTTTAACCATTAATCGAGCATGATATTGAGCCATCATCGGATCAAGTTGTGCTTTCTGGAACAGCAAAATTTTCCACATCTTGAAGAAGAACTTCGGACTCTTGAACACTTGGATTCTTGGACTCTTGGACTCTTGGACTCTTGGACTTTTGGACTCTTGGACTTTTGGACTTTTGGACTTTTGGACTCTTAGACTCTTGGACTCTGGGACTCTTGGACTCTTGGACTCTTGGACTCTTGGACTCTTCGACTCTTGGACTCTTGGACTCTTGGACTCTTGGACTCTTGGACTCTTGGACTCTTGGACTCTTGGACTCTTGGACTCTTGGACTCTTGGACTCTTGGACTCTTGGACTCTTGGACTCTTGGACTTTTGGACTCTTGGACTCTTGGACTCTTGGACTCTTGGACTCTTGGACTCTTGGACTCTTGGACTCTTGGACTCTTGGACTTTTGGACTCTTGGACTCTTGGACTCTTGGACTCTTGGACTCTTGGACTCTTGGACTCTTGGACTTTTGGACTCTTGGACTCTTGGACTCTTGGACTCTTGGACTCTTGGACTCTTGGACTCTTGGACTCTTGGACTCTTGGACTCTTGGACTCTTGGACTCTTGGACTCTTGGACTCTTGGACTCTTGGACTCTTGGACTCTTGGACTCTTGGACTCTTGGACTCTTGGACTCTTGGACTCTTGGACTCTTGGACTCTTGGACTCTTGGACTCTTGGACTCTTGGACTCTTGGACTCTTGGACTCTTGGACTCTTGGACTCTTGGATTCGTGGACTCTGTCTGCCTTTCTGTCTTTCTGTCTTCCTGTCTTTCTGTCTTTCTGTCTTTCTGTCTTTCTGTCTTTCTGTCTTTCTGTCTTTCTGTCTTTCTGTCTTTCTGTCTTTCTGTCTTTCTGTCTTTCTGTCTTTCTGTCTTTCTGTCTTTCTGTCTTTCTGTCTTTCTGTCTTTCTGTCTTTCTGTCTTTCTGTCTTTCTGTCTTTCTGTCTTTCTGTCTTTCTGTCTTTCTGTCTTTCTGTCTTTCTGTCTTTCTGTCTTTCTGTTTTTCTGTCTTTCTGTCTTTCTGTCTTTCTGTCTTTCTGTCTTTCTGTCTTTCTGTCTTTCTGTCTTTCTGTATTTCTGTCTTTCTGTCTTTCTGTCTTTCTGTCTTTCTGTCTTTCTGTCTTTCTGTCTTTCTGTCTTTCTGTCTTTCTGTCTTTCTGTCTTTCTGTCTTTCTGTCTTTCTGTCTTTCTGTCTTTCTGTCTTTCTGTCTTTCTGTCTTTCTGTCTTTCTGTCTTTCTGTCTTTCTGTCTTTCTGTCTTTCTGTCTTTCTGTCTTTCTGTCTTTCTGTCTTTCTGTCTTTCTGTCTTTCTGTCTTTCTGTCTTTCTGTCTTTCTGTCTTTCTGTCTTTCTGTCTTTCTGTCTTTCTGTCTTTCTGTCTTTCTGTCTTTCTGTCTTTCTGTCTTTCTGTCTTTCTGTCTTTCTGTCTTTCTGTCTTTCTATCGCACGTTCAGTGTTCAGTTACCATTTTTTATATTTTCCCCTTTCGTCATACTACCCCTTTTCGCGATTATTATTTGTTCATTTTGTGATGTTGTTTTGTCATTTTTTCTAAATGTTAATTTATTTTTTCATTTGATCCATTGTCGTTCTGTTTATTTTTTGTAATTCTGTCATTTATTTTATTGTTTTTTCTTAACGTTATCTTAACTCTTCATCTCTTTTGCGATTTTTCCCATTTCGTTTTTCTCTATTTTCAAGCTCTTAGTCTTCGTTCATAAAACTTTTTCAATTTGTCAATCTTCTGTTTTGTCAATCTTTACATTACATTTCATTTGACACTACGTCTTAATTTATTTAACTTAAAGTTTATTTATACCCGGTTTTAACCTTACTATGGTCTTTCACCGGGTTTGTATCTAATAAACACTACGTCTTTTGAATCTTTTCAATCCTTCGTCACTCATCTTTCTTCTAGAATTTTCTGTTGTCGTACTTCCCTTTATCTCATTGTTCTTTTTTGACTATATTCCTATTCATCAATCCCCAGCATCGTTTGTCCATTTGTCGCGATTATTGTACTCTGATATTACTTCTTCTTGATATAATTCATTATTTAAGTCATGTTTTCTTCTCTCTTTTTGTAATTCATTTTCTTTGCCACTATTACCACAATTACGCTCTAAATTTTTTCATGTTGCATTCAGCTCTACAATAGATTTGCTTTTATTATAAATATTCCTCTTCTCTGTTTATTTTTCTTTTCTAACATCTATTCATTTTGCTACTTTTTTCTTGTAATTATATAGCTACGTCCATTCTTTATTCGACCGATTTGTAATCCTTTTGCTTTTACTTTGTGTGCCCTAATGATTTCTCAATTTTCCTACATGCCATTATTTGCTTCTGTAATTATTTTCCGTTTGATCACTCCCTTTCGGCACTTTTCTTCTTCTCAAGCTTTAACCATGAGGACATTTTCGGAGGGTTTTCATATTTTGATTATTCCCTAATCTTATGTTCGCCTTCCCTCAGGTTTTCTACTTGTTGTTTGTCTCTTGGGTCACTCATCTAATTTTCACACTTTTCTTAAGTCATACGTTTAGTTTGTCATGTTTTTTTTTCCTTTTTCAATATTTCATTTCATAATCTACCACTGTGTGATTCTTTATTTTTCACCACTTTTATACTAAATCATAATTTGTATTCATTTTGTCCACATTCCTTTCCTTCAGACTTCACCCTCGATACTGTCTTATTTTACAATTCTTTTTTCGTTGTCATTTTTTTAGTTGGCTTTTTTCCTCTCACGTATTACTTTTGAACGCCTTCTTTGTTATTTTTCCATTTAATTTATTCTTCATTTTTTTTTCTCATGGTACTTTCTTTCTCTATTTGCTAAATTTTTCTCTCTCCTCAATCATTTTTGTTGTCATTTTCCCCTTCTTTCATTTTTTGTTTATGTTTTTTGTTCTTCTGCATTTATGTTTTCTCTTTGTTCGACGCTGTATCATTTTATCGCTATCCGGTCAGTCTTTCTTATTTAATTTTTCATTTTGCTCGTTTTTCAACCCTCGCTTCTGACTGTTTCTTTTCCTTTTGTAAATCTTCCTAATTATCATTACTACTTTTTCTAGACACTCTTTTTACTTGCGTTATTCTTCCCATTCCTCATACATTCTTACTGTTATTTTTCCCTTCTTTCATTCTTTCATGTTGTATGAAACAAATTTTTTTCATACCTTTCTTTTTCATTTATATTTTCTCTTAATTAGTTTTCTATTCTATTGTTTTATTCGTTATTTTTTTAAGCTATGCTCATCCCGTTCGTCATTCCTGCTGTTAGTTATTGATTCCGATTTGTCATTTTTTTCTTCAAGTTTTGTATTTGCTTTTTTCCTTCTTTTAATACTGTTTATCTATTTTCATTATTCATTCTTATTGCCAGGAATTCAATTTTTCATTCGATGCTTATTTTTAATTCAACTGTTATATTAATCCTTATTCATCCTTCTTCCTTTTTAATATATTCATATTGTTTCATTTATTACCATTTCATTTCTTCATCTGTCTGTTTTGCAATTAAATCTTCTTGTCCTTCTTTCATGTTGTTGTGATTTTTCTTATAGGCATAATTCTTTTACTAATGGTTTTCTTTCGTTTTTTTGTTAACTTTTACCCATTAATCTCTTGTCATCCTTCTATATCATAGAATCTTTGAATTTTCTCACTGATTCCCGAGGTCACTTCTAAATTCCAAAATTTTTTCAGACTAACCATAGTACGTGCGCGGTAAAAGTGTCTTAAAACGCTTGACGTTTTCAGCCCAATAATATTATATAAATTTATTGAGACTTTATCAAACCTGCCATTTAGCTAGAAATGCTATAAAAGTGAATGCGCCTACATGAAAAAGTTTTTAATGGAGACGCCTAGTATTTTGCAGGAAAGAGGATTTATATTGGAATGGAAAATTCCAACCGATATCAATCATATTTTAGTTTTTTTGCTCATTTGGACATTGGAAACTTTTGCAAACTGCTTTCTAGATTATCACACTAGACACTATATATCACAGATCCGATTTGTTCGGAATAACGAGAAAATGAGTTAGATGATCATCGCACAGCGGTACCCCAATGGCGTGAAGAGCATTTTCACTTACGACATCAGTTTCGAAACAGGCTAATGTGAAAAGTTGAAATTGAAAGAGTTTAATAAAATAACGAACTTTACACCCCCTTCACACAGCACTCGTACCTACGGGTGAACTCCTTTTTCCGGTAAATTGATGCTACGCTTGTGCCGTGCTCTGCCGCTACCACTTCTGCTGCTGCTGCTGGTACAAGATAATCTCGCTTCGTAAATTCAAAATATCCTTACTGACACTTTCCCTGAACTTTTGCTTCATTTTTCCCCCTACTTCCGCAGAGCCCACAGCCACCCCAGTATGTGTACTGGCAACGGAACGACCGGATGATAAACTACGACGATTCGCGGCGGGATATCTCCATCGAAACGGTGCCCGGTCCGCGAACGCAGAGTCGCCTCATCATCCGGGAGCCGCAGATCAACGATTCCGGCAACTACACCTGCTCGGCCAGCAACACCGAGCCCGCCAGTATATACGTGTTCGTGTCCAAAGGTGAGTGGAAGAATTTGTCTTGAAAATCTAAGATACCGATACCGAGCTTTGAACATCCGTTATAAAATTTAGCAACCCTAATATGCATTACATAGCATAGGTCGATCGGTACAATATATGACCCCCCACCGTGCCATTATTTCAGCCGGAAACTTTTCCAGTAAAAAAACATACATTTTGTACGATGTTTCCCTACCTTCCGCTCGGGGTTTTCCCCCGTTAGTCGGGCTTCGCTAATGGCTTTTTGTGACGCAAGCAAGAATCCCTCTTTGTAGAACAAAAAAAAAACAAAAGTCTAAGGCAGGTGTTAAATGCATGGTGCGAAAATGGAGGGGAAACCTTACCGACTGTGGCAGAACTTTCTTCATCGCATTTATCTTGCCAGCCCGTTTAGTGACGATAATATTCTGTAATCCGATTCGCGAGGCTGCACGCTAATGCAGGACTTCCTCGGAACTGATGCAACAGTGGAAGACTTTTGGAACGGGAACGGAACTGACGAAAAAAAACACTAACACTTGATGTAATTGTGGGAAGAATTATTTCCAACTTGTGGTTTCTGACAAACTGTAATTTGTCTCCTGACATGAAACAACCAGATTTGCATAACAAGCGGATCATTGTGTGAATGTCTCAATCAGTTCGTGGCTCGTGCTGCTGTATCAAAAAAATACGAAATGCAAACGAACAAAATCAACCGGCACAAAAAAAACCCTTCACCGAACCGAACGAGACCGAAATTTCGAGTGAACTTAATATCACTTTCGCCGACATTTGCTTTCATTACTTCAAAGCAAACTGATTACAACCGAACCGTCAACGGAGATCAATTTTGGAGAACGTTTTAACATTTTTTATTTATTTTTTTGCACTGTTGTTGCTTCTGTCAGTCAAACGAATTGCGAATATTTGCGGATCCGGCAGAAGGCTTTGGGACCTGAGTCTGATTTTTTTTCCTTTTTGTTGTTCGCGCGGTGGAAACTTTTATTGCAATATTAACATTTTGAATGAGACACGATTTGACTGCCATGAAGAATGAAATCAGCGGATTGCTTCAATTCCCAGAAAGACTTTCTTCGGTTCATTTATGCTGGTTCGGTGCCGGGCTGATTGCAAAGAACAAGTTTATTACACTTGAAATCATGCTCCGCTTGGAATTTGCGGTAGATTTTTTTTCTACTTTTGCCTGAAACGATTATATAAAAGAGGCTTTTCTGCTAGAAAACTAGACTGCGAAACAGTGTTGGGCCATCACTTTTCCAGTAAACATTCACTGATAAACTATAAATGAGAATGAATTATTGGAACAACTTTCGTTGGCTTTTTCAAGTACTCGACCTAAAACTGTAGAAAAACCTGTTTTAATCCACCTAGTGGTGTAACGATGCCTTTCTCATGTATATAATATTGTGGCATTCTATTCAGAATTTCTCATACAGAATAAAACAGTGCTTTGATTGAGTAAGTCATCCTTAAGAAAACGAAATGGGTTCACTATTATATACACTTCCGGCACCGGAACCCGAGAACCGGTATAATCAAAGTCGTGTCGATTTGTGTAGTTTTGAGACCAGTTTAGAATTTTTTTTACGTTTTTTGTTTCGCCGGTTTAAGTGACAGTGTACAATATGTAACACACTTTACCCTATAATTCCGGAACCGGAAGTCGGATCCGGATGAAATTCAGGAATTCCGTATGGAACCACGAGACCTTTCATTTGAATCTAAGTTCGTCAAAATCGGTTCAGCCATCTCCGAGAAAACCTAGTGAGATTATTTGACACATACACACACACAAACACACACACACACACACACACACACAAACACACAAACACACACACACACACACACACACACACACACACACACACACACACACACACACACACACACACACACACACACACACACACACACACACACACACACACACACACACACACACACACACACACACACACACACACACACACACACACACACACACACACACACATACATACATACACACACGCACAGACATTGCTCAGCTCGATGAACTGAGTCGAATGGTATGTGACACTTGGCCCTCCGGGCCAATTTTCACTCGTCGGTTTTTCAAGTGATTGCATAACCTTTCTATATGAGAAAGGCAAAAACTTTATAAAGTAAACTTTATAACTTTAACTCACTTGTCTCCAGTCAGGTGGGACAATATTACCCTCAAGGAACTTGTTGAATAAATTCAACAAACGCCTTTTGGCAGGGTCAGGCAGACTTTTCAGCACGTTGCATTTAATTCTGTCTAGCCCCGGAGCTTTATTGTTACACGACAAAAGTGCAAGTGAGAACTCTGCCATCGAAAACGGTGTTTCGTTTGTGTTCGATGTCGTGACGCGAAAGATTTTCTGTTCCGGAACAGAGTCGGGACATACTTTTTTAGCGAAATCGGATATCCAGCGGCTAGAATATTTCTCGCTTTCATTCGTGGGGTTTTTGTTGTGCATTCGTCGGGCTGTGTTCCAAAGAGTGCTCATCGATGTTTCTTTTGTTAATCCGTCAACAAATCAGCGCCAGTAACCTCGTTTCTTGGCTTTAATTAAGTTCTTCATTTGCAAGTTTAACACCGCGTAATTCTGATAATTATCAGGTGTTCCATTTTTTCTAAACTGATGTTCTTTCCGCATTTAGTAATGAGCACTCTTTGTCCCACCACAGATTGGGAGGACGGATGTTAGTTTTCGCGGCGGGTACACTTTTCTTCTGAGCTTGAATCGCGGAATCGAGAATCAAGCTAGCCATAAACGTGTAATGTTTCTCCGGAGGAAATTTTTGTGTTGTTTCGAGTTTCTCAGACATTGAATCTGTGTAGTTTTCGAAGGGGCTGGGGTCCACTAGGAGATTGATAGTACCTATTAGCTCTCTCCGGACAGTACCAGCCTAGATGCCGTGTGGAATCCGGCGGAAAAAAATGAACCAAGAATAGATCCACTGGGTTCCTGCTTCCATGTCGTTGAAGGCGACAATTTCAGGAGTTTATTTTTCCTTTCAGTTATCAGATATTTTCAATGTTTCACTTCTGATTACTCTATTTTACTAAATTATCTCTTCATTCAATCTATTAATTTCCGTCTAGCTTCGGAGAAAGGTTGTATTTGGAATGTTTTCTTCTTCCATGTTATTGATTGTCTTTCAGGATTATAAATTGAATTGATAACTGTTGCGCAGATCCGTTGATATTACAAAGTTAATAACAGAGATAACATATATCGGTATATTGAATACATAGTAAAAACACTTGATATTAATATTTCAAATAACAAATTAATATTTTTCTCGGTAGCAGGCTGCCCAGATCAACCAGTATAGCCAATTAATAATTTTATTTAATAATTAAAATAATAAAGCGGAAATAATAAAGACGCGCGTGAAATCTTTTTACCTATATTTGGTGATTTAAAATGATTTTATAACAACTGTTCAGAATATGTCAATGCAATGAATCAACTATTTTGTCTACATCCTATTCACTCGTTTATTTTGTATCACGTAATTTCATTTAAAAAAATAGGGAAGCTTTTATTCTTTACGCGATAGTTTTGCAAATTTTTCTTTAGTTTCCTCGAATAAGATCTGTGAATCAAGACTTCCCGGGACTTTAATATAGGATATTGTTGAAACGTTCTCTCAGGAAGTCAGTGAGTTTAGTGGTGCATCCGAGCATCTTGAAACCGGAAGATACTGAGTCGCGCGCGAAACCAATACTGAAATGTTTACTAACAAATATCCTTCTCCCGTGACACTTGTGGAGTGCGCAGTAGTATATACGGCCTCTAGTAACAACAAGTGTTGGACTAACATTCCTTCCCATTCCTTAGACGATCTACGTTCGGGCCTGACCGGCGCCGGTACTGATCAATGATTTCTGGGATTACCAGAAGATGTACATTGAAGGATGATTTACCAGTCCCAGGTCAGATCATCTAGAAACTCCCTGTACAATTTCAGCTAATCCCGATCAGTAACGGAGTAGCAACCAGGGGTGGTCGCTCAAGCTCAAGCTCAAGCTCAAGCTCAAGCTCATTGAATCTGTGTAGTTTTCGATAGTCTTAATCCACTGGCGACTGAAATTACGATAGGCAGATGATCGCTACCGTGGGGATCAGGGATTACCTTCCACGTGTAATCTAACCGTAGCGAGGTCGATCAAAGGGATAAATCCAGCGCACTTGGTTTTGCTGGTGGTGCAGAAATCCCTGTCATTTCTCCCGTATTCAAGATTGTCATATTGAAGTTGTCGCAGATATCATGGATCATAGCTGATCTGTTATCGTCGCCCTTTCCCGTACCGTGTAAGTTAAAGTTTCCTAAAACCAACATCGGTGCGGGAAGGTGCTCTATGATATCACTGAGCCGCCGATGCCCAACCGAGGCTCTTGGGGGAATGTAGATGGAAGCATTGCAAAGGTCCTTGCCCTTGATTAATTATAACATGACATGTCACAACTTCAATACCTGGTATCGAGGGGAGGTTAATACGATAGAAGGAATAGAACTTTTTGATTCCCAAAAGTACTCCTCCGTAGGGATCATCTCGATCCTGGCGAATAATTTTAGAATCGTGGAAGTTTAAGGGCACATCAGAAGTTAGTCAAGTTTCGCACAATGCAAATGCGTCACATTTCAGATTATTTACTAGAATTTTGAAAGGATCTATATTCGGGATATTACTTCTACAATTCCACTGTAAAACTTAAGCCATCGAATGATACGATCGCTGAGAGAAGGGGCCAATTTGCAGTCATCTGCTTCAAATAGGTTTTCACATACGTTAGGTATGAAAGCAATTAAAATGCTTTTAAGAGAATCAGAAATATTAAAATTTTTAAAGATCCAGTCCTCAATATCCGAGAACTTGATAAGTCCAGCAGTTCCAAGTTGGTTCTCTTGTTGGTTCTCAGGGACGCTTGGGGGGGTTTGGTGTCCCAGGAAGTGATGAAAATTCCTTCTTAGCGTTTAGATTCCCTAGACCAGGAGCATTTTACTTCGGTTTTGCTTTAGCATCACTTCCTATAGCTGTAATTTTTCGAGGCCCTTCTAAAGATATCTTCGAACCTTTACTAGGGAGCTTATGAGAGGATATATTTCTAAAGCTATGAGGGACAGCCACCAAAGGGTCGACAGCATCATAAGCAGGCATATGGGTTCGTTGTCTGTTTAGGAGGTCTGGCACTCTTCAGGATATCTGCAAAAGAGCGTCTTGCAAATTCCTTCAGGGAACGCTTCATTCTGTCACCGCGAAGTTTGTACGCGGGATATGCTGAGAGGTCATGTGGACCCTCCTTACAATAGAGGCACTTTTCAATATTCTTACCGCAAGAGCCATCCGCATGGGCACCCCACACAATTAGCACAACGAGCCTTATTTCAGCAATGGGAGGCTGTATTGCCCGTGGCATAAAGAAACGAAGCCGAGCCAGCAATGGTTACTCGATAGGAATCCGATTGGGGATAAGATTTTGTTCCATCCCCGGTGATCGTTACTGAATGCAATCGTTTGCAATCCAGTATATTCTTCAGTAACGGGTCTTTAAAAAAACCGGCCCCGTATCTAAGAATGTCTTCACAAGTCAGAGTCGAATCGGTAATCACGCTGTTTATTTCGACTTTACGAGCCACGTAGACACGATAGTCCCGCGTAAAGTGCTCGTTTCGAACAATCTCGTTTGCCTGCTGAGAGCTGGTCAACAAGACCCTAAGCTTGTCTGGGTTACGTACTTTATCAATTCTTTTCACAGTAGGGTATCGCGAGGTCAAGTCGTGAGAAATTTTCAAAATGTTTAATTTTTTGTCATTTGATTTGGTCCGGAAATAGACCGCGTAAGGCCCGGGCGGGAGTTCGAGCCCATCGGGATAGTTCTTAATGCGAGACTTTTTACGGAAGTCTCCATTTTATCATTTGGGGGAGGGGGATTAACAATAAAAGACCTTGAATTGTACCCGCGCAGATAACAGTAAAGATATTTAAATTCGTTAGGAGAAAATACAAAAAAAAACAACTACACTTAGCTTGTAATCCTTGTTATGAGCGGCCGTCGGAATTGGTCTCGTCGACCGGTGTATCAAAAACACAGCAGTGCAAAAAACCTACGAGGAGGAAAAAGAAACAATTGTCTGTGTTCTCTCTGTCCAACGGCGCTTTTTACTTGTAACGCACGATAACTACACACAGTTTATTTAATATAATCACTAGGCACTGAGTCCTAGTTTCCCATCCGCTCAAGCGCACAGCCTACTGAGCATTGATCCCTTTTCATTGATTGATTGTCTTCGATTAAAATAAAAATTATCGCACATACTCATCACTATAAAAAGTCCTGGACCTCTCACAGCAAAGACGTGAATAGTTTCGAACCATGTACATTTTTGTTGAGAACAAGCTTCTGAATGGCCCAATACCAAATTTCATAACAAACTAAAGACTGTCCCAGAAAGTATGGACGCAACCAGAAACCGCTGCCATTTCGCAATGGTTCAGAATCTGTCAATTTTTTTGGCTCCTTCTTGTTCATTTAGGGGTTAGCCAAATTTTGTGCTCGGGCACATAACCATTTTTATTAGTTTTACGTTTCGTCTTTGACTCATCAGTGCAGAGCAGTTCAAATTGAACTGCTTAGTGCTAAACTCGGCAGTTCAATTTGAACCGCTAAGCAGACGTAAAGTTTCTGCTACTTACAGAACACTTTTTGTTTTGCAACGGAGTTCAATGTCTTTTCTGACGTGCCGAACGAAAACGTGTTTTCGACTATTTCTGGCCGATGCAGGTTTGGTCATTTTGGGGTTAGCCAAATTTTGTGCTAGGGCACATAACCATTTTTATTACCGATTTATTAATTTTTAGTTTGACGTAAAGCCGCCATGACTAAGTTCAGTTTTTGCAATGACTGATCGGAAATAGATATTGGAGAAGCCAAGTGAAAGAAAAACTAACAGAAAAGATGAATTTTTGGAAAAAGATACGCTCAGAGACAGGACTCGAACCTGCGTTCTTATGCATTCCGTGCATACGCGCTACCATTTCGCCACTCTGATCTTGTTTTAGCCACTCCAAAACTCGAAACAGACATAGTAGCAACGTACATCGAACATGGTCTACATCCTGGCCGTCACCCGACCGATATCTTACATCCAAACATCTTCTCTGTCCATCAAACACTAGTCCTCTCGCTTTATACCTATTTCTCCGATCAAGCATTGAGTAGGAGAGTGTATTTGTAATCGCTTGTAATGTTTGGATGTAAGATATCGGTCGGGTGACGGCCAGGATGTAGACCATGTTCGATGTACGTTGCTACTATGTCTGTTTCGAGTTTTGGAGTGGCTAAAACAAGATCAGAGTGGCGAAATGGTAGCGCGTATGCACGGAATGCATAAGAACGCAGGTTCGAGTCCTGTCTCTGAGCGTATCTTTTTCCAAAAATTCATCTTTTCTGCTAGTTTTTCTTTCACTTGGCATCTCCAATATATATTTCCGATCAGTCATTGCAAAAGCATTTTTATTAGTTTTACGTTTCGTCTTTGACTCATCAGTGCAGAGCAGTTCAAATTGAACTGCTTAGTGCTAAACTCGGCAGTTCAATTCGATCCGCTTTCTTGTTGTTTACACTCTTCTCTAACCACTTGTGCAGTTGTTTATTCGTTTTCATTAGCTTGTTTCGAATTGCGTGGACTTTCAGCAGAACAACGTCGAAAAATTGTGTTCAAATGGTGCACAGAACACGGACTGTCACTGAGAAAAAAAGGAAGGAGTGAGTGAAAAAGCCGTGCGAAATGCAATCAGGAAGTGTGAGGTGAGGATAACAACTTTGAGGATAAACCGAAAACGGGTCGAAAAAAGGTTCTGCTAACCCTCAGTTGGATAAACGTACACTGAAAGCGTTCGAGTAAAAGAAGGAGGTTTCAGTTCGGGATGTGGCCAACAAAGTGGGCACTTCGAAGTCAAATGTTCTTCGTGCTAAAGAACGTTTGAATCTTCGAAACTATGAGAAGCAGAAACAACCAAAACGTAGTCCGAAACAAGAAGCATCGATCAGGCCGAGGGTTCGAAAGCTGTACAATACGATTCTTGCTGGAAATTTGAACTACATAATCATGGACGACGAAACCTACGTGAAACTCGATTGCAAATCCTTGCCGGGACCACAATATTATACGGTGCGAGAAGGGCAAGTGTTAAACCAGTCCGAGACATCGATTGAAGTCGAAAAATTTGGTAAGAAAGCCATGGTCTGGCAAACAATTTGTAGCTGCGGTAAGATTTCGAAACCCTTCATCACCACTGCTTCGAAGAACAGCGAAATATACATAAAGGAATGTTTACAAAAACGACTTCTACCCATGATTCGAAGCCACAAGAATCCTGTTGTCTTCTGGTCATATCTTGCTTCTTACCACTACTCGAAATCAACGGTAGAATGGTATACAACCAAAAATGTCACTTTCATCCCAAAAGACATGAATCCTCCAAATTGCCCACAACTTCGACCAATTGAGGGATTTTGGGCATTAACGAAGGCACATCTTAGGAAACATGTCTCGGCAGCCGAAACCATTCAACAGTTCGAAAAAGATTGAAAAAAAAGTGTCAAAACTTGTAGCCAAGAAGTCTGTACGGAATTTAATGAGGAATGTTCGCCAGACGGTGCGCCAGCTAGTCTACAATGGCTTAATAGCAAATGTTGAGAATAATATTCTGTTGTTGTAGTCTAATATTATCAGTATATCGAATATAATTTGAATATCTAACACTTGTGAATTATTTACAGCGAAATCAAAGTGCCTCCGCCCATACTTTCTGGGACAGTCTTTATCCACTAGTGTTTGAAGAAACATCTGATCGTGTCAGACGAGTTCCTGTTTTCATCAAGCTATGCAAAAAGACGAGTTTCGTGTCCTGAAGTTGCAGCAACGGTGGTGAAATTGAATGATTTGCGGTACGGATTGGTCCACCATCCCAACTTATTCTCCAGACCTGGCTTCCAGCGACTATTATCTATTTTCAAAACTGAGAAGGTTTTTCCAGGGAAAGAAATTTTCGTCGAATGCTGAGGTCATTGCAGAAAAGGAAGACTATTTTGAAGGCCGTGACAAATCTTTTTTTTTTTTCAACGGGCATCAAAATGTTTTCACGGTGAAAAATCGACTAAATGTCTTGAATACCAAATTAAAATTGGCAATGTACTATCAAAAGCTTATTTTTTGAGTATTTAAAAATGAATATAAATTGAAATAGAAGTAGCGTCAAAAATTACTTTGCAAATTAGTTTGAAATGAATCATTTTATTCTTAAAGTAAACAAAAATGTATGATTATAACAAACACAAGCGTTAGTTGAAATATCTAGATTTTAATTTCATTTATTCCAACGAAAAAGGTTATAAATTTAAAGTACCACAATTATTACCTATAACTAAAGTACAACTATTTAAAACTAATTTTTCAGATTGAATTTCAAGTACACATAACTATTTTCATTTTTTACGTTTCGCTTTCAGCTCATCAGTGCGTCAGCGGTTTATGTTGAACCGTTAGGTGGCGTTAGCAGTTCAACATAAGCTGCTGTCGCACTGATGAGCTGAAAGCGAAACTTAAAAAATGAAAATAGTTATGTGTACTTACCACAAATCCGGTATCCATGTGGTACCAAACCCCTAAATAAATTGAATTACTGTGAAATTGTTTGTCAAGAAATTGACAGCAACGCACAAAAAAAGTTTTTTTATATTTTTCAATATATTGTTTGGAACAAACTACTTCATTGAGCAAAATTTATTATCATGTTTTGTAATTTCAAGCCAGCAAAGTTTGCTATATCAAACCAAATTTTCTTTTGTCACTATTTCAATAAAAAAAAACCTGTTTTAATCCACCTAGTAGTGTAATGATGCCTTTCTCATGTATAATATTGTGGTATTCTATTCAAAAAATTCTTCTTCGATTTTTGAAAGAAACCAAGAGATTGTTTGTACATTAACTAGTATAACATACAGAATAAAACAGTGCTTTGATTGCGTAAGTAATCCTTAAGAAAACGAAGTGGGTTCGCTATTATATGCACTTCCGGTACCGGAACCCGAGAACCGGTATAATAACAGTTGGTTCGTACGGCCACCAACTAACATGACGTACAAACTCTACTAGTACGCACTCTAAATTACGATTTAAATATTTGTCGCATCCGAAAATATGCAGTAATTTTTGGTAGGACCATAAGATTTTTCAATTGATCCTAATATTGGGAATAACGGTTTAGAGTCCAGTTTATAACATTTTTTACGGTTTTTGTTTCGCCAGTTTAAGTGACGGTGTACAATATTGAACACACTTTACCCTATAACTCCGGAACCGGAAGTCCGATTCGGATGAAATTCGGGAATTCCGTATGGGACCGGAAGACCTTTCATTTGAATCTAAGTTTGTGGAAATCGGTCAAACCATCGCTGAGACAAGTGAGTGAGATCCATTTTGTATATATGACCACTTTCCGATACTTCCGGAACCGGATACCGGGAACCAGGATAGCCGGAATCGGTTTGTTTAGTTGCCTACTGATAATGACTATCGATTTGTGTAGTTTTGAGACCAGTTTAGAAAAATTTTCACGTTTTTTGCTTCGCCGGTTTAAGTGACGGTGTACAATACTGAACACACTTTACCCTATAACTCCGGAACCGGAAGTCCGATCCGGATAAAATTCAGGAATTCCCTATGGGACCACGAGACCTTTCATTTGAATCTAAGTTTGTCGAAATCGGTTCAGCCATCTCCGAGAAAACCTAGTGAGATTATTTGACACATACACACACACACATACACACAGACATTGCTCAGCTCGATGAACTGAGTCGAATGGTATATGACACTTCACTAGTCGGTTTTTCAAGTGATTGCATAACCTTTCTATATGAGAAAGGCAAAACACCAAATTCAGTTATGTTTACAATTTTGCTCAGCGTGCAGATCTTAGCATCATGCGGTTCGTTCTAATAGAACTTCAATGGAAACGCATGGTTGATTATTATTTATTTTTAGAAAAAAAACCGAAGCACTTCCATGCGTCCAAAATTTTTTTTCGTTTCACCAAAAAAAAACCCAGAGTGGTACTAAAATCGAAGTGCAAAAAACCCTTCTTGATCCACTTAGTGGTGTGATAATGCCTTTCTCTTTCTTCACAATAGTCTCATGATTTTTTTAATCTTTATGTAAAATAATTTCTGACACTAATTTGGGCTCATTCTCGATTTTGATTTTTGACTTTGAGAAGAGTGATGCTAATCTAAAAAACCCTTCTTAGTCCACTTAGTGGAATTTTGATAGATCTTGAAAAATCACCATAGGGGGTGCATGAAATTTCCAAAATCGAAAAAAAAAATTTGGATGCCAAAAGTCTTACACGGGTAAAAATCTATTACCGGTACCATGATTTTTAATCATGAAATCATGAACCATGTTTTCTTATGAAATTTCATTAGCAAAATGATTGATATCATGAAAATTCTCATGAAAGATGTGTTATTGTTCATGATATCAATCGTTTTGATTATGAAATCATGACTTATTATTCATGATAGACATGATTCATAATTTCATGATTTTTAATCATGATTCCGGGAATAGATTTTATCCGTGTAGAATTGCATGAAACGTTGACATTTAGTGTCATATAAAATTATTTTGTCGAAAAATCGACTTTATGGGACTTAGAAAAAAATCTCAAAAGACCATTTTTAAAAAAAAAAATTTTTGAGATGACACTAAATCTCGACGTTTCATGTAATTCTAAGACGTTTGACATAAAAAAATTCTATTTCGGAAATCCCATGTACTCCCCATGTATGGTAATTTTTCAAGATCGAAAATTTTCAAACCTTAACCGCCGGGTAGCACCCCTTACCTATGTCCGATTCATCTCAAATTTTGCATGGGGACTTTTTTCGAGGTGTTTAAACTTTTGAACAATAGCGCTTAACGAAATTAGAGGTGATCCCAAAATATTGACACCCTTATATACATTAGAGCGGTAAAAAACAACGTGTTTTGTCGGTTACGTTACTTATACCATCATATCTCTGGAACCAAAAATCACAGCCATTTGATCTTCGAACTTGATCAATAACCCAACAGTAGCTCCGGAGCCAAAAGTCACAGCCATTTGATTTTTGAACTTGATCAATGGCCTAATAGTAGCTTTCAAACGATCATAAGTTTGTTAAAATCGGTTCAGCTATTCACACACACACTCTCTCTCTCTCACACACACACAGACACACACACACACACACACACACACACACACACACACACACACACACACACACACACACACACACACACAGACACACACACACACACACACACACACACACACACACACACACACACACACACACACACACACACACACACTCACACTCACACACACACACACTCACACTCACACACACACACACACACACACACACACACACACACACACACACACACACACACACACACACACACACACACACACACACACACACACACACACACACACACACACACACACACACACACACACACACGACCCATTGATGTGGAAAAAGGCCACCCAAATTTCTATTGATCGACATTTTCAATCAAACAGTTCAATCAATCGTCACACTTTTGAATTCGCAAATGCACGAGAGTCTGCTTAGATTGATCTTTATTAGGAACCAACACCGAACACGCGAACCCAGAATATAGACTCCTATTTGTCGTGGTTTGTATTTGTTTTGTAGCCGACGAAATTACATCAA
Source organism: Malaya genurostris (assembly GCF_030247185.1). NCBI lineage: Eukaryota > Metazoa > Arthropoda > Insecta > Diptera > Culicidae > Malaya > Malaya genurostris. Next base: position 270,025,844 of record NC_080572.1, on the reverse strand, counting down.
TAGCCCAAAGGTAAGCAATTATATGTTTGTAAATGCTTGTGATTCGGATATCGATATTTAAACTTCTCTTCGCCAAACTTGTGTTCAAGTTTTTAATGCAAGCTGTTATTTTTACAGCGTTTCTCTACCATTACTACCATTCTGTTAGTTCATCTTATATAAATTAAAAATTAATCTTACGCACTCAAAATTTACCCTGGGGTAGTTGTCAGTTTTTCAGGCGAAACGACATAACATGGAATTTCATCCGAGCTTGCATGACACAAGATCAGAGCATACCAATTAAAGCCTCAAATCGTTTTATGGCACTTTTTGCCTTGCTGTCTAGCAACAACCTACCTCTAGCATGCTACGCGTAGGACTGAAACGTTAGCTGTAATTTTGCTTATATTTATAGCTTCGCGTGCTTCGCACAGTTTCGCTTTTGCATCAATTGACCAATCAGAGCGCTGCTTTCCCTTTGATATATCGCTTACACCTTCAAAACCGTCGACTATGGCAGGGGAATCCGGTATGCCGGAGATTTTTTGCAGACAAAATAGGACACTGCTATCTATTAATCAACATTTCAATGATATGCAATTAATACATGGCTATGAACATTCAAATCAATACGTAGAAATATTTCCAATCAATTGGTGAATAAATATTACTGATTGAAACTAAACTTACTGAGCTGTAAGTGTTCAAAACCTGATTATATTTCTATATGTATTTTTCACGAGTTTCTAATTTGCACCACTATATATAAAACAAAAATGTGTTCCACATTAAAAATGAAATGATGTCTAACGTATAAAAATATGTTTCGAATTTGACAAGTCATCGGTCAGTATTTAAAACCTTGACCATTGTTTGACCGGTTTTGGTTTTTCGAATTTAGAAAGCAAAGACGTAGTCCTTCGACAAAAAACCGTTAAATGACCAGTCAAAGTAAGCGTTTCTGATTCTATTTCTTTACTATGTTGCAGGTTTCTGTCATTAAGAAAGAGGGTCCAATGTTTATTCAAAAGTAATATTGTTTAAAATGTCACAGAATATTTTACAATTATTTTATGATTTTCGTAATTTGAAAATGCAATGATTATCATCGATAACCGATTCCCCCCTAAGTAACGAAATATTATTTTTAAACTTCAGGGTAATCCTTGATTAGGTCGTTGATCTTCGTTGGTCCGGTCCGGAACGGTTGCAATTTAGTATATCTCGTTTTCTTTCATCCCTCATGTGTGCCATTGACTAATTCCTGCACTGCAGTTACCTGATGCACTAGCAGAACAAAAGCATGCTTCGTACGGAAAAAAAGGATTACATTAATGTGCAAAACCAGAGAAACAAGTCGGTATTATCGCATGAAGCAATATTCGGATTCTGTTCCAAGTATTTGCCTCAATTGAAGCTATTTTTCAAGCCCGTAATCGCCCTCAGGATAATAGTAAAAAATGGTCGGAGCTTCTGCTGCAACCAGCATCGTGATTGAATAACCATTCTCGATTCCATTTCATGGTTAGATAATATCACAAAAACCTTGTTGATGTAACCCATCAACCAATCTTTTCCCCCCTTTTCTTTTTTTTTTTGCTCACCTCATCGGAACTGCTCGGTATCTGCTCTTGGTGGAATGTTGTTCATCCCTGGAAGCCATTTCGGATTCCAGCTTCTGTCGAGTTAATCCGGACGCTTCCTCTCGACCAGAGCTCCTCGATACGGTAACGGTCCCAAAATGGATCAAGGATAACTGGCCCAGTGTGAATTTATTTATTGCTTAACACACTGCCGCATCGCACAGTAGTTACTACACACAGATGGACCGAGGACTTTGCTCGGAACTTTCGTTCGGAAAAGTATAGAGCCCAAGCCGTTCCTTCCGCAAACGAGAAGGAGAGTAAAATCGGTGAAAAAGGAGAGCCGGGATTATCCCTTCGGAGGTGATTAATGTGCGTTCGGAGTGGGATGCTCTTTGCAGCCAAGCAGACGATCTGGCACCGTTGTTGGAGGGAGTGGGGGGGGGGGGGGGGGTTAGTAGAAGGAGAGGAGAAGATCGGGGGAAGCAAAAATATATCACATTTCTACTGGCAGTATCATGTGAGATCGAAACGAAGGCGTGAAATGAAAAGCATGCTTGTGCTCTTTCGTGCCCTCCTTGATGAAGCACCGGAAACTACGTGCACTAGCAGAGGCCAGCATCGCAATGCGTCTGTAATTTCACGGTAGGGTACTTCTCGGGTAATATGACGACGACAGTTTCAAACAATAAAGTGTGAAATGGGGCGAGGCATCGCGATCATTTTTAACACCGTCGTCGTCGTCGTCGCCGCCGTCGCCGCCGTCGCCGCCGTCGCCATCGCCATCGTTTCGGACGCCGTTCGGTGGACCGCACTAAAACCGTCACCGGTCGAGATTAGATGACCAGGGGTGAAAACCTTTTTACGTTCCAAGAGGGTATGTCCAGCTTACTTTTTAATAACACACAGCCTTCCGGATGGGAGGAAACGTTTTACAGTTTAAGCCTGTATGAGTTATACTGCCCAATTGTACTGTGGAACAAAGCGCGGAGAAATAACGAGACGCGCTTACGAGCACGGGGGCTTCGGTTTAATTGTAATTGAGTGACAACGTTATCGTGGATTGGATTAAATTAGAATGGCCGTTAAGAACTGTGCGGAATGTGTCTTTTATTTCCGGTCCCGCATGGATTAGTTGGCAGTTGTGGTAGAGCAGAGCAATTACAAAAATGTTCGCTTCGGGCACTCGGAAAGCGAAGTTGAAATTAAAACAATGTTGAAGCTTGAAATAAATTTTGAGCGCTTTCCATTCATCAAAAATTCGAAAACATGTGCTTAGGGCCGCATTATGCAAAGAAGGTTTTTTGTGTGAGCGCTTGTTTAAAAAAATGATTTGACTTGGTTTCGTAATGCCACTCTTTTATTTCGAAACTTCATGTAAAACTTTGCCTAAATCTTTGGAAATATTTAAATGATTCTTAAAACGAACAGACGAATTTATCAGATGCTTACAACTCTTGATTACGTTTTGGCTTTATTTATTTAGGAACTGGAACTGGATTCAAGAACTAAATTAAGAGTCATGAACTGGATTAGAATACTTACCTAACCTAACACCTATAGGCCTGGGGTGTCCTTTGCTGTATCAAGCATACGTCTCCACATAACTCGGTCCACGGCTGCTCGTCGCCAGCCACTCAAGGCACGGATGCTTCTGAGATCACTCTTCACTTAATCGATCCACATTGCTCGCTGCGCTCTTCTTCTTCTTGTCCCAGTTGGATTAGATTCAAGAGCCATTTTCACTGGGCTGTCGTCCGACATCCTTATGACATGCCCAGCCCATCGTAGACGTCCGATTTTAGCTGCCCGTACGATGGGTGGTTCTCCTAGCAGCTGCTGCAATCCGTGATTCATACGCCGTCTCCACATTCCGTCTTCCATCTGCACTCCGCCATAGATGGTCCTAAGTACCTTTCTTTCGAAAACACTGGGGGCGCGTTAGTCCTCTGCCAGCATAGTCCAGGTCTCGTGAAAACGAAGCCTTAGGGATTTAACTCAATCTTGGCAAAGTTTCAGAGTAGAAAGATTAATACTTTCGGATGCGTACCGCGGCGCAACTTGCTCGGATAAGGACTCAACTTGTCGACACATGTCGTGCCACTGATCGAATCCTATCTTTGACAGTTTGTTGTTGGAAACGTTTCAGTTAAGATCGCGGTGGAAAAATGAATTTAAAAATCAAAGACCTATTTTGATCCACCTAGTGGTGTAATGATGCCTTTCTCATATTACTCATTACATCACAAATATAACCGTGCAATTCGCAAAAATAACTGTTTATTGAATAGAAATAGGGAAATTAGTTCGGACCTAATCTCACAAACTCTGCAAATACTGTTTACCCTGTAGTTCCGGAACCGAATGTAGTATACACAACAAATTAAGGAATTCCGTATGAAACTGTAAGACTTTTCTTTTGAATCCACAATTTTGTGTAAATCGATTTGGCCATCTCCAAGAAAAGTGAGTGAGATTCTTTTAGTAGTTTTTAATCACCGTTTCCAATTCTTCCGAAACCGGGTTCAGATAAACGGAATAGCCGAAGTTGGTTCGTTTGCCAGCAACAAATATGTACTACAAATTGGAACAGTTCTGAACGTAGTTAAACCTATACTTACTATCTCTATTAAATCAATTAAACGAAATCTGACAAACGAAACTGCGTTTCTGTTACTTCTGCATATGTAAGTCAAGCTAAACAGTATGAATCAGCAGCATAAAACATGTAGTAGGATTATTATTATTATTATTATTATTATTATTATTATTATTATTATTATTATTATTATTTTTATTATTATTATTATTATTATTATTATTATTATTATTATTATTATTATTATTATTATTATTATTATTATTATTATTATTATTATTATTATTGGCCCGGAGGGCCAAGTGTCATATACCATTCGACTCAGTTCATCGAGCTGAGCAATGTCTGTGTGTGTGTATGTGTCAAATAATCTCACTAGGTTTTCTCGGAGATGGCTGAACCGATTTTGACAAACTGTGATTCAAATGAAAGGTCTCGTGGTCCCATACGGAATTCCTGAATTTCATCCGGATCCGAATTCCGGTTCCTGAATTATAGGGTAAAGTGTGTTCAATATTGTACACCGTCACTTAAACCGGCGAAGCAAAAAACGTGAAAATTTTTCTAAATTGGTCTCAAAACTACACAAATCGATAGTCATTATCAGTAGGCAACTAAACAAACCGATTCCGGCTATCCTGGTTTCCGGTATCCGGTTCCGGAAGTACCAGAAATAGTGGTCATATATACCAAAATGGATCTCACTCACTTTTTTCAGCGAAGGTTTGACCGTTTTCCACAAACTTTGATTCAAATGAAAGGTCTAGTAGTTCCATACGGAATTCCTGAATTTCATCCGGATTCGACTTCCGGTTCCGGAATTATAGGGTAAAGTGTGTTCAATATTGTACACCGTCACTTAAACCGGCGAAGCAAAAAACGTGAAAATTTTTCTAAACTGGTCTCAAAACTACACAAATCGATAGTCATTATCAGTAGGCAACTAAACAAACCGATTCCGGCTATCCTGGTTCCCGGTATCCGGTTTCGGAAGTACCAGAAATAGTGGTCATATATACCAAAATGGATCTCACTCACTTTTCTCAGCGATGGTTTGACCGATTTCCACAAACTTAGATTCAAATGAAAGGTATAGTAGTCCCATACGGAATTCCTGAATTTCATTTGGATTCGACTTCCGGTTCCGGAATTATAGGGTAAAGTGTGTTCAATATTGTACACCGTCACTTAAACCGGCGAAGCAAAAAACGTGAAAATTTTTCTAAACTGGTCTCAAAACTACACAAATCGATAGTCATTATCAGTAGCCAACTAAACAAACCGATTCCGGCTATCCTGGTTCCCGGTATCCGGTTTCGGAAGTACCAGAAATAGTGGTCATATATACCAAAATGGATCTCACTCACTTTTCTCAGCGATGGTTTGACCGATTTCCACAAACTTAGATTCAATTGAAAGGTCTCCCGGTCCCATACGAAATTCCTGAATTTCATCCGGATCCGACTTCCGAATCCGGAGTTATGGGGTGCGTATTAGAAGAGTTTGTGTGTCATGTTAGTTGGTGGCCGTACGAACCGACTTCGATTATACCGGTTCTCGGGTTCCGGTCCCGGAAGTGCATATAATAGTGAACCCATTTCGTTCTCCTAAGGATGGCTTACGCAATCAAAGCATTATTTAATTCTGTATGTTATGCATAAACAATACCTTGGTATCTTTCAAAAATCGAAGAGAAATTTTTTGAATAGAATACCACAATATTATATGTACATGAGAAAGGCATCATTACACCACTAGGTGGATTAAAACAGGTTTTTTATAGTGTGTACGAAATAGAACAAAGCACGTTTCATTCGTTTTGTGTTTTCTTCTTCTTTCGGTGTTGTACATATTGTCACTCTATATGGCGATCTGAAAACTTTGACACTCATCGCCCTGTAACTGCGGAACCGGATGTCGGATCCGAATGAAATTTCACAGTAGCTTTAATGACAGTATGAACTTTAATTCAAATAAAGATTTGTGAAAATCGGTTCAAGCATCGCAGAGAAATCGGAGTGAATTTAGTTTTAGGAGTTTTCCTTCTCCACTTTCGGTGCTCTCGGAACAGGAAAAGAGGGGACCAGTAGTGCCGAATTAAGTTTTCATACCCACAAACTAACAAGCTATGCAAACTAGAAGAATTTATCAGACAGTTTTATGGGATTTGTACCTGTTCTTAACCATCGTTCGTGGAAAAATACTAATAAAATTGGTAATTTACCACTTATCACGCTTTAGTTCCGAAACCGGAAACCTTTCATTTGAATCTTAGTTTGCGAAAATCGGTTGAGTTGTTCCAGAGATAATTGAGTGTGAACTTTTTTCTCAAATTTTCACATATTACCATATAACTCCGGAACCGGAAGTCACATTTAAATAAAATTCAATAACAAGCTATGGGACCATAATACCTTTTATTTGAATCTTAGTTTGTGAAAATCGGTTCAGCCATCTCTGAAAAAAGTGAGTGCATATTATTTTCACTTTTTTGGTACATATCATCCTATATCTCCGGAACCGGAAGTCGGATCGGAATGAAATTCGATAGCAGGCTATTGGACTATGAGACCTTTCATTTGAATCTTTGTTTGTAAAAATCGGTATAGCCATCTCTGAGAAAAGTGAGCGCATATTTTTGTTACATACACACAGACATTTGCTCAGTTCGTCGAGCTGAATCGAATGGTATATGAAATTCGGCCCTCCGGGCCTCGGTTAAAAAGTCGGTTTTAACAGTGATTGCATAGCCTTTCTATATGAGAAAGGCAAAACAGCAAATGTTGATGTTCAACATGATATGCTGTTATTAATAATATTTATAATGACTTGAAAACAAGTTCAATTACAAAGTATGCTATTTAAGTAATTTATTCACCCTAATTAGCTTGAATATCATACAAAGAAATAACAGGAGCGCAGGATTTTGCTATGCCAATTCAAACGCGCCATTCAAACGCTACGCTTGCTGTGTGATTGAAACATGCCAAAACCTGCGCTCCTGTTACTTCTATAAATTAAATTCATATCATATAGCGTTTTATTGGGTTTAATCAAAATAGTTCGTGAACATCATCATCATCAGCATCAACCAGCTGGAAGTAAAACGAAGCCTTTTGTCGCTATGATCACCATTTAGTTTGAATTTTTTCATAAATACGTTTATTTCATAGGCAATATACATAAGTTTTTCTTCGCCGTGGCATCCTAATACATTTCGAATATCATATTAGTATGTTGTTATTGATTAGTTATTCTAAACACTGTTTTTATCAAGGGATTTGCTATTATAAATTACATTAAATTAAATTCATTTATTTTGTACATGATCTCATAACTATTTCAGGTTTGTTTGTATCAGTTCATCAATTTTATTCAACTTAAGATAGCTGGCTATTGGTTGAACTCATCGAAGAGAAAAGAGTCTAACATAAAATAAAATTCAAATTGGAACTTCAATGGACTAAATGAAATGATAAAGAAGTTTCATGTAAGGAAGGTCACGACAAGCAAGAATGTCGCGAACTGGGACATTGGATAGTCTACCGCAAGGAATTTGTTTGTTGAGATCTGACAGCACAATACTCCACGCATGTCCAAACGACATGATCAATATTGCGATAACCTTCGCCACAAGCACAATGATTAGTCTCGGAAAGTCCAATTCGAAGGAGATGTGCATCTAACGTGTAGTGATTGGAAATGAGTCTGGACAAGCTTGAAATTTTGATTTTTTATACTAATTTTGCATTGTATATTGCTATTGCGTTGTGAATGCTGCCTAATTAACAATTGTAAAAAGATCCAAACTTATTATGTTCATAAGACTTTCATCTGGCATTAATTTCTCTTATGTTTTTACTTTTCTTTACGTTTCGTCTTAGACTCGTCAATGCAGAGCAGCTCAAATCGAACTGCTTAGTGCAAACTTAAACAGTTCAATTTGAACCACTATTCAGACGTAAAATTAATGCTATTTGCAAAACACTTTTCCGATTGGCACCGAAATGCCATGCCGGGCGAAAACGTCTCGTTCGGCTAATACTGGCCGATTCAGGTATGGTCATTTAGGGGTGTTTTTTTTTTTTTTTTTTGAGAAAACAGAAGCTGACAAACACTTTTCATGAAACTTTTTCTTATCTAGCAATGGGGATTTGAGCAAAGCTCATTCGAAAACCAGGTTCGAAACATACCCAATTTTCAGTTTAACAACGTTGAAACAAGGTTCGAAACTAGCTCCAAACAGGATCAGGGTCATTTCGACGAAAGCCATTTCGCCGAATGAGCCATTTAGCCGAATGGACCATTTCACCGAAAGAGTCATTTCGCCGAATCCTGAAATCGTCTTAAAATCGTAATTGGAATTGATTTAAAATAAAGACAAATTAAAAATGATAGCGTTAACGTCCGTTTTGTTGACCTACAACTGAACGGTTGAAAGCACAAATCGGATAAGTGCAACTTAGTTTGGGAAACCAGTTTAAGTATTTTTGAATGCAAAAACCGGACATGGATTTTCCAATGCAAGAATCGTTTAAAAATATCTTTTCTGCAAGAACCGGACAAAATAACTTTAAATCCAGAAACCGGATAAAATCCTCACCGGTTTTTCAAAAACAAATGTATTTATCCGGTTTTTGCATTCGGCGAAACGACTTTCAGCGAAATGATCAATTCGGCGAAATGAGCCGCTCCCCTTCAAACAAACGATTTGACAGCAGTAAGGGCGAAATACTACATTAATCTAGTATTCAATGCGAATCAAACAATCGCTTATGAAATCGAAAGCGAATCAAACAACCGCTTGTTCTCGATCAAACGAGAACATATGTTGAAACTACTTAAACCGTGCTGTAACGAATCCGGCATTTTCCTCAACTCTACTAATAGGAAATGTTAATGGAGCATTCCCGAAAGACACAAATTAACGATTTTCCTCAATTCGAACACCCTAACGCCTATAAATTGACACAAATTATTGATGTACTCCTTCGACATTCTTTATTACCCATAACTAGATTCCCCAAAGACACAAAGTTGGTAATTTTCGGAGAATTTAAAAGTCTCATTGACACGCGTTATCCTTAGTTATATTTCTTTCCATAAATACGTTTATTTCTTAAGGCAGTTTACATAATTTTTTCTTCGCCGTAGCATCACTTTTACATAAAATTCTTATTCTAATATAATTCTAAAATAGTCACAACGATTTAAATTTATTTAAACATATTTCTCTTATTACTTAAATATCATCGCCATTAATTATGAAATCTACTCGGAAAATTTTTTTGAACCAAACGGTTAACTTCTATAAATTATAAAATAAGCTGTTATTTTCAGACATTTTGTTGATAATTTCATGAAGTATTTCTAGTTTGTTTGTATCATTACATAATTTCTATTCTAATTTAGCTATTGGTTGAACTCATGGTCGAAGCTGGAATCAGAACTAAGTCATAAAAGGGTCCTTTATTAAATTCAAACTCCAATTATCTTTATGAAATGATAAAGAAGTTTCATGTATAGAAGGTCACGACAAGCAAGAATATCTCGAACTGGGTCTACCTTCAATATGCAAAGAATTTATTAGTTGAGATCTGACATCACGATACTCCACGCATGTCCAAACAACATGATCAATATTGCGATAACCTTCGCCACAAGCACAATGATTAGTCTCGGAGAGCCCAATTCGAAAGAGATGTGCGTCTAACGTGTAGTGATTGGACATGAGTCTGGACATCATACGAATGAAATCCCTACTCACACCCAGTCTCCTGAACCATGCTTTTGTCGATATTTTAGGAATAATTGAGTGCATCCACAGACCCAGATCATCTTTATCCCAAGGAGCTTGCCAGCTGGTAAGTGTTCTTTGGCGAGACGCGCTATAGAATTCGTTGAAAGCAATCGGTCTCTCATAAATTTCACCCTCAATAGCACCACGTTTGGCTAAACTATCGGCTTTTTCATTGCCTGGAATGATTAGATAATTATTGTTCAATATGTCGTTCAGGCACTGTTTTATTTTGCCCAAGAAAAACGGTTCATTCTTGCCAGCCATGTTTGAGCGAATGGCTTCAATTGCACTCAGACTATCTGTGAAGAGGAAATAATGGTTTGGAGATAATGTGACGATTACATTCAAGCTATAGTGAACTGCTGCTAACTCTACTATATAAACAGATGCAGGTTCTTGAAGCTTGAATGAGGCCGAAACATTATTGTTGAACATACCAAACCCTGTCGCTACTTCAATTCGCGATCCGTCCGTGTAAAACATTTTCTCAGAGTCAATATGCCTGAACTTGATAATATTTTTGGGATTTCCATAGAGCGTGGGTGATCCGGGATTCTACACACTTCGCGTTGCATGGATATGTCGAAAAATAAAGTTGAGTCAGGGACATTTAGGAGGCTGACACGGATAGGAATATATCTTGAAGGGTTGATTTCCTGTGACATCTGGTTAAAATATACTGTCATGAATCTTGTTTGAGATTGAAGCTCGACCACATCTTGCTTCGATGCCAACTTCGCAGTCGTGATGAAAGCTCCCAAAAGCGATCTTTCAATAGAAGAACTCCCGCCAGAACTTCAAGACTCATTGTATGTGTCGAATGCATGCAGCCTAAGGCAATTCGCAAACATTGATACTGAATTCGCTCAAGTTTGATAATATGAGAGTTTGCAGCGGAACGAAAGCAAACGCATCCATGTTCCATCACTGAAAGCACCGTTGTGTGATACAATTTTATTAGATCTTGCGGATGAGCACCCCACCAAGACCCTGTTATTGTTCGAAGAAAATTTACTCTTGGTTGGCATTTTGTTATCAGATACCTAATGTGTCCTCCCCACGTGCATTTGGAATCAAACCGCACCCCGGGGTATTTGAAAGTCAAAACCTGCGCCATCATTCTTCCCATCAGCTCCTTAGTTATAGATCCCTGTGGGATTACTGTTGTCACTAAATTTCACACCCCTCATCAGGGGATCAACGACTTTAGACTGATCGAATCATCCTCATATTGATCTTTACAATAATTATTTTAGCTAAAAATCACTACCGATTTTGTGTGATGCTTTCTTCAGTAGTGAACTCAATTTAACGAATTTTTGATATCGATTTTTGCAGCTCTGGTTGTAAACATCGGGTAAAATGGTTGTTTTTGGATCTGTCAGAATATTTCCAAAGCAGTTTTGTCCTCAAATTTTCCTCTCTAAAAAAACAACTATAAAACTAATTTGTATTCACGTCATCCAGATACCTAAGCATCTGACATTCCTTTCATTATTTTTTTCTTTGTTATCCTACTTCACATATGTGCAGAAGAAAAGGGTAGTAAAATTTAATTTACACGACATGTAAATCAATAGTATGACGAAATAGACATAAAATGAATCGAAAATTTGATTTAGAACCATTATCTATGTAAAGAAAATTTTATTCAAGGAAATGTTTAGAACTGTAAAGTAACTTTCCATTCATTTGCCTGCTATTTTAATCTGTGTAATTGCTCTTTCTAGTTAGGCTTATGGAAGTAAGATTTGTACGAATTTATATGTGACAGTGCAAAACCTGCAATACAAAACCTAGATTGAGCAGTTCCAAATAAATGATTAGGTCATTTGGGAAACCCTGGTTCCAATATAGACTGCGCCCTTTCCTTTTACAAGCCAATTAGACAAAGAAACTATATCGTACCATTTTCTCGATCATCTCCGGGTTAGAATGACAACCCTTTTGTTTGCCATCAATTTTCCCGTCCTGGCACAGCCCGAAACCGGCTGAATGGTGATACGAATAGTTTCATCACCGAAAACCGAAAGAAAATTCCGTTCCATCCGATTGGCAAACCGTCCCCTCTTTTCCGCACCCTCTTGGTAATGGCTTTACTCATTTCGGCCAACATTGACATTCGATGCTAGTTTTAGAAGCACGTAGATCTTACTAAGAACCTACAGACCAGCTCAACAAGTTTTTAATTAAAACGAACAACCATCCCATCCGAAACTCAAGCACCGACCGTCCGCCCGCCCGCCAGCCCACAATCTCCGAAGTTGGCATCGAAGCAGCGCACAGGTGGAATGGTTTAACAGACCAAAGACACGATCTAATCAGTTTTTGAGGTTCCATCAGTCGTCTTGTATGAGGGAACTACTCGGCAGTCCCGGTATAGCCAAATGTAGCACATTCTCTTTGTATTAGTTCACTTTCGAAGCGAAAGAGCAAATTGTTTGAAAATTATAGCCTGCTTCCGGTTCCTTCGCTATCTCTTTCCAAGTTTCATCGGTATTCGGATGATTGGAAGGATCCGTGGGCGTCGGCCTCTGGTGAAAGGAAACGGGGAAGTAGAACGGGAAGCAAGAAGATAAATTTGATTAGCGCTGATGTACGGAAGCAATGTTTAGCTAATTTTACACGCTTACGCATCTGGCACTGTTCGCTGTTCGAACGCCAGCATCGCGAGGCCAATCCCGTCAGTAAACGAGAACAAAGGTGAACCAAGTTGTGTATCGAATTTCACATTATGCGAGCTTACAGAGCTTATAAAATCCTTGGCCGATGCTGACAACGACGACGACGACGACGATGATGATGATGATGATGTTGATAGCGCAGTATCCGAAATATGTAACAACACGAATGATGTTCACTGGAGATGAAAGGCGAACTATGTTTGGCTTTAATTTGCTCACTTTGTTGGGTGTCGTTGGCTGCAGTTTGATGGACTAAAGTCGAGTTCAACCTTTGACTCAGTTTGAGCTCTTCAGCTGTGGTGTGAGCATGCTTCAGACTTCGCGAACCCTAGCGAAACCCCTTCTTAATCGACTTAGTGAAGTGATAATGCCTTTCTCTTGTCATTAAATCACGAATTTTGGCTGATTTCTAACACAAAATAATTCAAATAAGATCATTGGTTACTTTCTGAAATTTACGAGCGGATAGAAAAAAAGGTGCGTTTTGTCGGTTGCGACACTTATACCAATATATCTCCGGAAACAGATATGGCAGTCACTTGCTCTTCAAACTTGATTCCATAACCCAATAGTTACTTTCAAACGAGCCTAAGGCTACTGAAATCGGTTCACCCATCTCTGAACAAATTGTGTGGAGAGAAAAATCTAAAAATGTGCACACTCACACACATACACACATAGACTTTATCACAGAATCACTCAGAAGACTACTTCAATTGTAGTAAGATCTCTTTTGGATATACCGGATCTCAGTTCTCGGTTCCGTAAGTATCGGAAATAGTGGTAAAAATTCTCAAAACGAAACTCTCTTAATTTTCTCAGAGATGGCCAAACCGATTTTCACGAACTTAAGCTTGAACAAAAATTCTTGTGATCCCATAGAAAGCTATTGAATTCTATTCAAACTGCGGAACTATGGTCTGAGCTGATATCTGTCACTATCAACTAGCAACATTATACGATAAAGATTGAATAGCTTATGTCAGTGGACAGCTACCAACCAGATTCGGAGAGCCGGTATGTCAAACCTAAGATTCTCTCGATATTTCACTCGCCGGGATGCTCATGGATTGCCGATACAATTGATAATATTTCATTTCTCCTGTCACTGCTTCATTACGATATGACTAAAAAACAATCGAACAGCATAAATATTGAAATATATTCATTTGCTCCATTAAACTTCAAGTCCGATGACTTTTTGCAAAGAATAATGAACTTTATCGATTTATGTTTTTGTTAGTACTCTCTTATTTTAAACTTCAACAGGGAATAAAAGACTGAGAGAGAAAACAAAAATAGTCGCTTGTCTTTGACTGAGTATGTACTTAAACATGGTCAGAGAACTATCGAGAGTAGCTAATTTGACAGTCACTTTTACAGAACAGATTACAGTTGACGATGATTTTAGTCAAGGTCATTCGATGTGACCGACCATTTGCATTTCTGCTAGTGTATTAAAAGTTGCGAACCGTTATTTAGAACGACAATGAAACAGTACGGTAAAACTGCTATAAATTTGGCTCAAAACTGTTTAATTTCGTCGGTTTTATTAGGAACTTGTAAAACTAACTTGCTTGCTTTTATTCAAGAGACGATAAAAAATGTTTTAAAGAATCCCACAGTATTATAAGGAAGGCATCGTTGCATCACTAGGCGGATTAGAACAGGTTTTTTTTGGAATGATAAAAATGTTTTGGGAATTTCCTGGATTTTTTAAATTGATAGAAACTATAACTTTTTGCCTTTCTCTATAGGTATTAGAATTACTGGGAAAACCGACCTTCGAACGGAGCCTCGGAGACCCATAGTGTTATATACCATTCGACTCAGTTCGAATCGAAATCGGAAAATGTCTGTGTGTGTATGTGTGTATATGTGTGTGTGCACTTTTCAAAGATATTTGTACGCGCTTTGCTCAAAGGTGGCTGACCCGTTTTTAACAAACTTGGGCTCGTTTGAAAGCTACTGTCGGGCTATTGATCAAGTTCGAAGATCAAATAGCTGTGACTTTTGTTTCCGGCGATATGATTGTATAAGTGACGTAACCGACAAAACGCTTTGCATTTTTACCGCTCAATTTTCTCGGAGATGGCTTAACCGATTTTAACAAGCTTAGGCCCTTTTGAAAGCTTGTATTAGGCCCTTGATCAAGTTCGAAGATCAAATTGCTGTGACTTTTGGTTCCGGAGATATAATGGTATAAGTGATGTAACCGACAAAACGCGTTGTTTTTTTACCGCTATTATATATAAGGATGCCAATATTTTGGAATCACCTCTAATTTCGTAAAGCGCTAGTGCTCAAAAGTCTACAAAAGTCCTCATGCAAAATTTGAACTAAATCGGTCATGGGTGAGTAGTGCTGTCCGGCGGTTAAGTTTTGGAAATTTTCGATCTTGAAAAAGCACTATAGGAGGGAGTAGGGGAGACCGGGCCTAGTTGGTCGAGTTTCGCTTTCGGAATTTCTGTACGCTTTCGGGTTAGACATTTTGATAAACGCTTTGCTCTGTCATGAAGATACACGTTTACAGACGTTTTCATTAGTTAAAAAAGTCTGTATACATCAATTTTATTATTCAAGTACGTGAAAAAACTCCCCTTTTTGATTTTTGAGTCTTTTTAACTAATCTAGAATTAATTTCGACCGCATTAGTGAACTTTTCCAGTTTTCTTTCTACCTTTTCCTCCACCAGCGTTCGCGCTTACGCTTGGTTTCATTTTTTACTCCAATGCTGCTTTATCAGAGAATTGTTAAAATTTTGGATTAATTCGGGATTGACGACCTTGACGCTCCTCCGAATCAGCCTTGGGAAGATGTCTGTTATTTTTTGGATGGCCTACAATTGCAGCAGATTCTATACTGATGGACGAGTTTTGTTCGGGGTTGGGCCAATCTGCGAGAAATCCTGTCTGGAACTCTGAATGCTGAAAGTTGTTATGGCATTAGATGCATACAATATTGGAATCATATTTTCTATCGACAATTTCCAATTTTTAATTATTCTAATCTCTTATTTCTATTTGTCAATGATTTTAATTTATTTCCACTACTTATTTCTCATGTATATTTTTCCGTATGATCATCAATATAAACATACAATCCAATTTCGTCCAAAAAAAGGATAACATTTTTTTTTATTTTTACGTTTCGCATTCATGTGCACTTTAGCAAAAAACGGTACACATGAGGTACCAAACTCCTAAATGATTTTTTTTTTTTACTCTAAGCCAAAATTACAACTCGGTCAACCTGCCCCAATGAATGTTTTCGAGAACAATCACGATTAACAAAAATATATATAAGATTAACAGTTCGGCTGAAAAGTTCGTATCGTTTAATAGAAACACACATTTTTTTGCCAAAATTCGTTTTTATTATTCAACATAATTACCATCAGAGTCGATACAGCGATTATAGCGATCTTCCAACTTTTCGATACCATTTTTGTAGTACGATTTGTCCTTTGCCTCAAAATAGGCCTCAGTTTCAGCGATTACCTCTTCATTGATTCTAAATTTTTTACCAGCGAGCATTCTCTTGAGGTCTGAGAACAGGAAAAAGTCATTGGGGGCCAAATCTAGAGAATACGGTGGATGAGGGAGCAATTCGAAGCCCAATTCGTTCCATTTCAGCGTGGTTTTCATCGACTTGTGACACGGTGCATTGTCTTGATGAAACAAAACTTTTTTCTTCTTCAAATGAGGCCGTTTTTTGAAATTTCGTCCTTCAAACGCTCTAATAACGCTATATAATAGTCACTGTTGATAGTATTTCCCTTTTCAAGGTAGTCGATGAAAATTATACCATGCGAATCCCAAAATACAGACGCCATAACCTTACCGGCCGATTGTTGAGTCTTTCTACGCTTTGGGTTCGGTTCATCGCGTGCAATCCACTCAGCTGACTGTCGATTGGACTCCGGAGTGAAGGGATGGAGCCATGTTTCGTCCATTGTTATATATCGACAAAAAACGGTTTTATTTCGATATAACAGCTCCAAACACTGCTCAGAATCATCAATTCGTTGTTGTTTTTGATCGATTGTGAGCTCACGAGGCACCCATTTTGCACAAAGCTTTCTCATATCCAAATATTCGTGAAAAATATGTTCAACACGTTCCTTTGCTATCTTTAGGGTGTCAGCTATCTCGATCAACTTCACTTTACGGTCATTGAAAATCATTTTGTGGATTTTTTTCACGTTTTCATCGGTAACAGCCTCTTTTGGACGTCCACTGCGTTCATCGTCTTCGGTGCTCATATGACCAGTACGAAATTTTGCAAACCACTTACGAATTGTTGCTTCGCCCGGTGCAGAGTCTGGATAACACTCATCAAGCCATGTTTTGGTATCGGCGGCACTTTTTTTCATCAAAAAGTAGTGTTTCATCAACACACGAAATTCCTTTTTTTCCATTTTTTTTTCACAATAACAAAAGTACCTTCACTCAAAATGCAATATCTCACAAACTAATAATCAGACAGCTGTCAAATTTATACACGTATCTTTTGAAGGTTGGTACTAACTGAAAATGGTATGGATTTAATTCTAGTGGCGCCCTCTCATAGAAACGATACGAACTTTTTAGCCGATCTGTTATACTGAAAACCAATATGCCATTTTGTAAAGTTTTGAATACCCTTTCCAATGGTACCATGTTTTTGGAAATCAAACATAAATTGATCCACGTTACACGCATTCCTTTACAAAAACAAAAATTTACTCACCAGTGCCGAAAAAAGAGAAAACGTGTTTCTTCACAAACGACAACACAGTAACACCTAAATTTACGTCAGTACGTGAGTGACCTAATGCTCCACCAAAATCATTATAGATGTCGCCACTGCGCACAATTGCCTTTTCAGAAAGCTACTTTCGGCCAACTGGCCCCGGCCTCCCCTACATGAAAGTTCCAAAATCGAATTTTTTTTAATGCCAAATATCTTAAAATTGCATGAAACGTCGAGATTTAGTGTTATCCTAAAAAAATCGACTCTGGGACTTATTTTGATAGTTTTGATTTTAAAATCGCAGAAAGTCGACTTAAAAAATTTTTTTTCCGAGATGACACTAAATCTCGACGTTTCATGCAGTTCGAAGACTTTTGGCATTGAAATTTTATTTTCGATTTCGGAAATTTCACGATAAGTTATTACATAAAATACCTATTTTCCGTCGTTTTCCTGGGCCCATCTGGGGTTTTTCTTTCTCAATTTCTTTTCTGTGACCTCCTGGAGCACCCTACGGTTTTTTCCTCCACCATTTCGTTTTGGTCTTAAACCTTCGATAATATTTTATTTCAATAGAGTTTCTCGTCATGAAAATAAAATAAAGTCATGTGTTAGTCAGTTTGTTAAGTTATATAATGTAAGAATGCGAATTTAACACTAGATTGCCCAGGGAAGTCACAATATGTACAGGGTCCGCCATCTAACATTTTTTTTGAACTGGCGATTATTTCGACATTGTCTTAATGTCACTTCTGATTTGACAGAAACATAGTTTTATCCTTCCGCTGAACGAAAATGGTTGTGTATACGCTTGAGGAACGCGTGAAAATAGTGCCAACTGGCCTTGCGATCAGCTTGAAGAAGACACCGATTTTTGTTAAAAAATCATCTCCTCGGATGAGGCACAATTTAATCTCGGCAGGTATGTTAATAAGCAAAATTGTCACATCTCGAGGACGGAAAACCCGCACGTTATCATGGAGAAGCCGATGCATCCTCAAAGAGTGACGGTTTGGTGCGGATTTGGGTCTGGTGGCATCATTGGGCCATTTTTCTTCAAAAATGAGGCAGGAGCCGCCACCACGGTCAATGGCGAGCGCTACCGCGCCATGATTAGCGATTGGTTCTTCCCGTTACTTGAAGAGGAAGACTTGGACACCATTTGGTTCCAACAAGACGGCGCGCCGTGCCACACAGCCAACGCTACGATCGATCTTCTGGGCACAGTCTTCGAAGATCGAATTATCAGTCGAAATTCGGATGTCGTTTGGCCGCCTCGGAGCTGTGATTTGACGATGTTAGACTAATATCTTTGGAGGGCTGTCGAAGATAAGTGTTATGTGGACAAGCCAGAGACCATTCAAGCCTTGAAGGACAACATTCGTGCAGCCATAGCTGAAATAAAGCTGCATACAATCGAAAATGTATTAAAAAACTCGACCGACCGTATGGCGTACTGCAAGGCCAGCCGAGGCAGCCATTTGAATAAAATTATATTCCACAATTAACCGGAAGGGATGTACTTTAATATGAAAAAATAAATTTTGAAATCGGGTTTGTGTTTGTGTTTGTGTTTTATTGCATGTTTTAAAAAAAAGTTACATGGCGGACCCTGTACACAATGGATTGCTTAAATTCTGTGATATCGATATCTGCACTAAGGTACTAGTTTTTTATTATTCTGTCACCGTTTTTTTTTTTTTGAATTTCTCTCTTCTAATCATTTTACCTGTTTTTTGGGCAATTTTGGTATATACTAAATTTTAGGTTTTCTATCCTAGGAACACACATCTCACACTTTCAGTTAAATGGGTGACATCTGTGTCAAAGTTGGATAAATTTAGGTACATTCAAACCTTTCCCGATTTGAGAATGTATTCACACCTGATCGAATCAGTTTTGCGTTATTACAATTTGTAAACATTAGTACCGATACCGAACCGGATCGGAAAGGTTTGAAAGTTCCTTAGTGGTTCATAAGATGTCAATAATAGTCCTCTTTTTTAATTAAATCGACCAGTTCAGATCATCCAGTTCATCTGTTGGATCAAGATAATTCAAATTTGTGACTAATTCCAGAATGCTCGAAACCACCTAATGACTTATTGTTAATTTCCAGCAGTATTAGTCCTGTCCACTCCGTGATCGATCCAGATTTATATTCGAACGATCGATCTCGGTATGGTCCGACTTTGTTAATACGAAGTATAAATTGACTCCCACCTCCATCCGCCAAGCGGGGATACGCACCCTGTAGCTCATCATCCAAAGCTTAGGGAGGCTCTTTCAAATATAATATAACAATATACGTTCTCTCTGGGAGAAAATTTCAACCGGTTATAGCATTTTGGAAAGGCACCCCGCAGTAGAGTAAGACGTATTTACGTCAAAACGAAGCGACCAGAAATAACAGAAATCTTATCCCTAAGCATATAATATAGCTTGTTTAATTATAACTTCAATAGGTTAACCCGTTTGTTAGAACTGTTTCGCATTACTTGACATTTATTAAACATCCCAATGAAAGCGAAAAAAGCTCATGCTGTTCTTACACGATTGTATTACATTTCATCAGCTTTTGGGTCCCAAAATTCCCGCGTGCAACTAAACAAAGCGGATGTAGCGTTCTTCTCTTACGTCATCGCACGCTTGCTCCTCCAGTAGGTGGTAAAACGTTAACTGACACCAGTCGAGTATCCTCGTTGATGAAGATAATTACATCGGACCGGACCGGACAGCATCACGACTGGTATGACAATGGGCGGACGATGACTGGTCTGAACCATCACATATAGAGATCAGATTCCTTCGCTCAGAACCTCATTCCCAGAACCGTCCGAATTCATCGACTATTTGGACTTGGTCATCGTCTTACGCAACAGCACCCACGGACAGGCGATAAAGCAGATGATGACGATGACACGACATTAAATACACCGGGCAAAACGGGTTGCCACGGGACCAGCAACAATGAATGGGGCTGACCTCGGTACGATAAGCTCCGTCCGTGGTGATTGCCGTAAGCATGCCGACCGTCGGACTATCTTCGGGTAGACACACGCAGGGGGCAGTCACACTTCCGGTTACTCCCCCGCACCCGGTTTGTCTCTGTGTTAAATTAATGACAATACGATGCTGGCTGGAAATGCGTCCTCCTGCGACCGTGAGGTGGATAATAAAGCGGGATAGGATAATGTAACGGCAGAGATAATAATACTGACATACTGACAAGCAAAAAAAAATAACTAGGCCACTTCACAAATGCCAATCATGGTGGTGATCTGCTAGGTCAAGGAAAGACCGCCGTTGATTGATTGCAATTTTCCTCTCAGGCTTAAAACTAGGTCATCAGAAAACTTTGACAGATTACGTTACGATAAAAAAAACAGTCGTTCGAATCGTTCTGAGTTTCAAATAACAAGTGGTGTGAGTAGCATGTGGCAATTACAAATCTCAATATTTGAAGTTTACTTCAAAAGATTCAAATAATTCGAGTTCGGAAAGTAATAAGTGGCAGTTTCCGCAAAAAAAAACTGAGCAATTTTGCTTCAAGTCCTGGATTCACTCGAATGTGCATTTATACGCCCAAACTGATAACTGATGCACAACTAGTGACTCCACTCCCATCCACCCAAACTGGGATCAGATCCAGCAAACCAAGAAAGAATTTGCCAACAGTATTTTTTTCTCGGTTTTTTTTTTTGAATTTCCATTCCAACTCTTTATTCCTATTACTTTTTTTTGTGCCCGACATAGCGCCACGTAAGCGAAAGCTGGTGGATTTTTTTTACTACTGCCGCTGCTGCTGTCGATTTATTGTTTCAGATTGGATTTGTGGCTCTATCTGTGGGCGTCCTCGCCCGTCGGGGAGGCACCTTCTTCATTTTTCTCAACTCGCTCGCTCAGAAGCCTATAGTTCAGTTGGCCGGATTGGCAACCGAATATTAGTACTGTTTTTGTAAGTGCGCGAGACAGACTGCAGGCAGGAAAGAAAGAGACGACGGAGAGATAGAGAGAAAGTGAGTGTACCGCATTTCTGGCACAAAGTTTTCCCCATTTTTGCCCGGAGGATAAAAGCATTCACATAAAAATGGGTCCTACTCGAGTGAAGTGCTCACTCGGTGGAAGTGCAATTCAAACAGTAATCCATTTTTGTTTTCACTATCGAGCCCAGAGCCGGTCGGTCGGTTGGTCGGGATTGGGCGCTGTCAGAGACGACGGAGGGTAAGTTAAAAATTGCTGAATGGCCGTTATGAAGCAGTTTTAGTGGTTGCAATCAGGAAATTAAATGATCTGCCATCTCTTTTACATTTCGGGGTGCCGGCGGGAACGAGATGCCGAAGCCGAGGCCCAACTTTGAAAGTATTTTGGCTTCGGCATAATGTGATATGATATAGCATACATAACTAGGCTAAAAAAAGGAGGGGGGGGGGGGTTTGAAATGCTGCGGTGAATTGTATGCCAAATAAAGCCCGGAATTTGCGAGAGCCAGTTTTGTGGTGCTATTATGGTTCAAGCGAAAAGTTTCGCATAATGCAGCAATCAATCTACAGCAGAATTCTGCTGCTAGTCTCGAAATAGAATCAGTGCCAAAATGAAACTTTTGACAGGTTCAAAGAGTTACGCTTGTTCGGATTGTTATTTCTCAAGTTTATAGAAGGATTTTTTTTCTAGAGTTTGTAACATTTTGCTCTAATTATTATTTTTTGAAAGAGGTTTTTGATTTCCATAGGAGCGACTACACACTTAGAAAAGTTTACATCTTAGCATAAAAGGAGCGTCGCGATTCACTTACTTTCACAATTCAAAGCATATAAAAATAGGTCATATCGTTAACTTTATAGTAATTTTAGCTGAAGCTTAACATCGATACAGATGCAAAATTTATTTTGTTGTAGTTGGCGCCTTTACAAAAGTTGGCGCTCCTCTTGATGAAAAAAGTTACCTTAATTAGATTGAAATCAGAAATCTAACTTTCTTAATTGAACTTAATTGATTTCGTTGTACAATAAAGTTATAGGAAATTTTATTTTGAGCAACTTTGCTGAAAAAAACCCTCTATAGCTGTTCATTTGATCGAGTTACATCAATTTTCCCGTGCAAAAGTAGGGCGGCTCCTGAAAAATCACTTTTTTTAGGTTCAAACTTTTTGTGAAACGTTATATGGAAAAGTTGTCTTCAGATTAGTTGTTGAACTAAATATTGAGCACAATTTTGCTGATCCAAGTTTTTTCATAACAGCTACCAGTAAAAGTTATGATTGTTTTTTCATCCAAAAATAGTCAAGCTTCAAATATCAATATTCATTTGTGACCTGTTATTCTTTGGTCACAATGTTGTTCCTTTGGTCACTGAGTCCAGCTTGTATATATATGTCAAATTTTGTAATATTTTTGTTTATATCAATTGTCAGTAAATGTATGAGCAGAATTTAAACGTCAATCGCATTTCTACTCCGTGTTTACATGTTTGAGTCACGTTTAAGTTTTGCTCAATAGCCTAGGTTGGTGTCACAAGTAGGGTTTTGTTTAATTATTTATTCTATTTATGTATTTATTATTTATTTATTCTATTTATTATTTATTTATTTACATTTATTTATTGTTTATTTATATATTTAAAATCATTTATTTAAACTATTTATTCATTTATATTATTCATTTATTTACATTCGTAAATTCATATATTTCTTTATACAAATTTGCTTAACAAATTATGAATATTTCGGTTAAAGGAAACAAGTGTAGTAGGTACAAATATAATCCAAGACACCAACCTGAAACACAAACGATAAATCATTGTAACCGTCATCTGTCCACACACTGTCATCGTCGTCATCATCGTAGCATAAAATGCGGGGGGCCTGCTTTGAAGGTGGCGGTGGGATTGGGATGGAAAATGGACAGCAAGCTGATAAAACCGCGGGAAAACCCTTGAGCGGGAGCTAGTATTTTTCAAACCCGGAAGAGTGAAGATCGCAGCAGCGAGTCACAGGCAAGAAGTGACAGTGCGTTTCAAAAGCCATCCGTAAAGTTGATCCAAAGGGATCTTAAACCGTTCAGAAGACCGACACGAACGTTAGTTTCTGTTCGGTGAGTCGAGTAGGGATCAGTGTGGTTGCCGTTTCCTTGAGTCGTACGCCGCGAGTGCAATAGATGGTCAGTGTTGGCAAAACCAAAGACGCCAATTACGACGCCACTACCCACGTATTGGCAGGGTTTGGCGGGAAAGACCGATCAAGTTGAAAATCTCACTCGACTTCGCGTTAGACACTCGTGATAATCCAAGTGCACGTGTACCACTCTCCGGGTTGTTTGTGAAACGCAGGCCTCCGTTGCTGCATCGTTTGGATACCCTGGTCATCACATCACGGTCCCATCGCCCCGAAGTCAGCGCCGTCCCGCCCGTCATCGCCCGCCGAGATCACCAAAGACGACCAACGATCATCACGGCCGCAACGGAGCGTCGAAGCTAAGACGTTCACCAAATAAACTTGCGCAAGTAGTAAAAGTATATTCTTTTGTGTTTATTTTATAAAATATAGTGTTTAAAGATTAAAATTGTGTGGTCTTTTTATATACGAGCTGTGTCGTCCATTTTGTTTTTTTTTTGTGTAACTTGTTTCCGCCGCAAACGATTCGCTCAGTGACCACAGGTGGGAAGAAAAGTTCGCCCAATAAAATAGTGAAGTGAAGATTCTCCAGGAGACCAACAAGGTAAACGACCCTGAACTGGTGGTTCGGTGCTGAAAAGCAGCCACCAGTAGTATATAGACAAAACGATACGTAACACATTAGATACCAGATCGATAAAAATATATCCCATGCAGTTTCTGAATGGGCATAATATAAGTAGAAATTTAAGAGAAAATTGGAAGAGTGTTATTTTTTCAACTTTTTCAAATTAGTTTTAAAAATATCTTCCAAAAACTCGAAAACATCGCATAACTCTTAAACGCCTTAACATATCAACATACTTTCTTTAGCAAAATAATAGTATCAAATTAGTTCTACAAGTGTTCCATACGCTGTCCATTCGAGAAATGACACACACAAAAACTACAGCCGAAAATAGATTGCAGAACAGTTTTAATTAATTTATTACTAAAATAACTGCTTCAATCGAGTTTGAGCAACTGAGGATTAGAGATACTGTATAATATGGTTATTCCGAGCTAGTTGGCCTGACTTATAAGTCAGAAATTGACTATCAAAAGGCTTATGTATTTGATGATTTCTGGTAAGAGTAATAATGACATTTTACAGTATCTCATTAAAGAATTTCCGAATGCTGAAGAAAGTTCAATACTCAAGTAGATTATTTTGATGAGGTCAATTAATCAATAACCGGAATAAGATAAAAGTCAACGAATTTCAAAGTAACACAGAAAAAAGACGGGTGGGCAATGTCAGAGACATTACCGGATGACGTGAATACGAATAAAATGAATGGTTCAGTTTCTTTGATATTAAGGAACCTAAATTCTGGACCTTGGTTTCTGGAACCAAATTTTGAAGCCGACTGCTAGAACTGAATTTTGAATCTGAATTCTCAATTTTGATGCTATATTTTGGAACTGAATTCTGAAGCTGAATTCTAGAACTTAATTTTGGATTGCTGAATCTGTGTTATGGAACTAAATTCGAGACCAGTATTCTGGCTCGGCACTGAATTCTCAACCTGAGTCCTAGTAATGTACTCTGGACCTAGATTCTACAGCTGAGTGTTAGCTACGGAATTCCGGTTCAGGATTCAGTTCTAAAATTCGGATCCCGAACTCAGCTCCGAAATTAAAATTAATTCAGTTCAAAAATCTTCAGATTCTATTTCCTGATTTCAGTTATTTTTCTAGATTGTAGAACTGAATTCTTTAGCCAAATTCTAATCCTGCACTGAACTGAATTTTGAACATGGAATCTGAAGAGCATTTTTGAACTGAATTCTGTGAATACAATTGAATTTTGAACCTGAATTATAATCCTAGACTTCGGCCTGAAGTCCCAGAACTTCAGGTTCAGAACTCAGATTCAGGATTCTGATACTGAATTCTGAACTCCGCAGAGAAACTTTGTAACTAAATTCTGGTCTGATAAGCATCTTCAGTTCCAGAATTCAGTTTCAAGATTCAGATCTAAGTCCAGAATTCATTTCTGAAGTTTAGTTCCAGGGCCCAGATTGAATCGAGACCATGATCTCAGTTATAGAATCCAGGCGCAGAATCAAGTTCTAAAATTCGGTTTCAGCTACAGATTCAGAATTCTGGAACTCGATTCTGGCCTTAGATTCTGGACGAGAAATTAGAGTTATCTGGGTTGTGGAAATGAAAAAGAAAATCTGGTCTTGGATTCTTAATCTGATATCCAGAAGTGAGCTCTAGAACTGGAATTCAGAACTGAGCTTTAGAACTGTGGTTACCACATGCTACTGAAAATTCTATCACACATTGCTGATCACATCTCCAATAACGTGGAAAGAAAATTATGTTAAATGGAACAAAATATATTCACGATCAAAAACTTACCACTCACCCATATAATAAGCTCTTGAAAGGCGCTCCATAGTAAAGTGAGACGTATTTACGTAAAAAAAACGAGAAAAGTATGCGAACATTTTCTAATTAGAATCTATAAGATTGTAAACCTTCACTAAACTAATTGATTTTACTTCCGATTTGCCTATTCCAACAAATAAGTCATTCTAAAAGTTCTTTAGATAACGTTTAGAGCCCTTTGAAGGGCTGATTTTGAAGATTGTTCCCCATCTTTGTTCACTTTTCGTAGTGTTTTTCTCAAATGCAAACGACCAGCAGCTAGATGACGCAATAGCTCTTGTTTGAAGTGAAACTCACACTGCAAACGATGCACAAAAAAACCGTTACGCAGCAGAACTGAATGCTTGATTCTGCATCTAAAACTATATTCTTAAATTTTATTTAGAAGCTGAATTTTCGATACTGGAACTGAAACTGAGCTGTGGACCCCAACCAACCGAAATGATGCACTTGCTTCATTTCCTGTTCAGTCAACTGCACAGACAAGAACGAACGAAATATATCAAGTGTTTTTTTTTTTTTCAATCATATAATTTATTAAGGCACACTGCTTAAGCTCTAAGATGCCAAGGGCTTTTTCTAATTTTAATTAACAAATAACTTAAAACTAGGATAGTATATTAAGATAATGTAATGACTTTGGCAGATCCCGCCTTCAGCTGGCAATCGGCACCGGCCGGCGTACTGAATGTAACACGTTGGTAAGTATCTTGGTATTAGCCGCTTTTTTCTGTCCGTGTGGGTTCGCGGGGGACACCCCCAGGCTACGAATACCAGGCCCATATTCATCTCATAGACTACAGCGGCCGTCCGTGGGCAATGATGATGATGTTACGGAGGAAAATGAAAAAAAAAATATACAGAGAAGTAAATATTACGGAGAACAGAGTAAAAAGGGGATATGGGAACAAAATGACTAAGAACGACAAAGATCTAATTAGTTGACATCGAGATGGTGAAAAAACGTGGGAGGGGGAAGCAGAAAATTTAGTGACAGCAGAAAGATCTTGTTAGTTCCAATGAAGATGGTGGACAGACGAGGGATGGGGAGATTCGGGCGGATGTTAGTGTCGAACCTGTGGGTGGAGTTTCTTCTTCGCATCAGTCGAGGAACAGGGGTAACTAACGCAGATTACACTTGTATATTAATGTGTTTAAGGAATTTATATATGAGTAACATATATGATATATCCCGACTCGCCAACACATCTCGAACCGGAACATCAGGTGGTCTACCTCGGGCCCTGAGGGAGTCCTTTAAAACAGACCTGGCGTCACAATACCCCACACATGACCATACGACATGCTCGATGTCCTGATAACCGTTGCCACAGGTGCAGAGACCGCTCTCCATGACCCCAATACGCCGAAGATGTGCGTTGAATGTGTAGTGATTAGACATGAGCCGAGACATAACACGAATGAAATCGCGACTCACGTTCATCCTCCTGAACCAAGGTTTCGTCGATACCCTAGGGATAATGGAATGTAGCCATCGTCCCAGTTCGTCATTACTCCATGAAGTTTGCCAACTTTCAAGTGCTCTTCGACGAGAAATACTGAAAAATTCATTGAAGCAGATTGGTCTTTCATAAATATCACCTTCTAATGCGCCCATTTTAGCCAATGAGTCTGCCTTTTCATTTCCCGGAATGGAACAATGTGAAGGGACCCAGACTAACGATATTGAATAAGACCGTTCAGATAAAGTTCGCAAGTGTTCCCGTATTTTCCCCAGGAAATATGGGGGATACTTTCCTGGCTTCATTGCCCGGAGAGCTTCTATTGAGCTTAGACTGTCCGTGACAATGAAGTAATGGTCTTTGGGCAACGTTTCAATGATCTCGAGGGTGTACTGAATAGCAGCTAATTCTGCGACGTAAACTGAAGCCGGATCACTGAGTTTGTACGAAGCGGTGATGTTCTGATTGAAGATGCCGAAGCCTGTGGACTCGTTGATGTTTGATCCGTCAGTGTAAAACATCTTTTCACAGTTGACTGTTCTAAATTTATTATAAAAAATATTTGGGGCCACTTGAGGGCGAACGTGATCCGGAATTCCACGAATCTCTTCTCTCATGGATGTGTCGAAAAACACAGTAGAATCAGAAGTATCCAACAAATGAGCACGGTTGGAAACAAACGAAGAAGGATTAATATTCTGAGCCATGTAATCAAAATACAAGGACATAAAACGGGTCTGAGAATTGAGCTCGACAAGCCTTTCGAAGTTTTCAATCACCATCAGATTTAAGATATCGCATCGGATTAGCAATCGATATGAGAGATCCCAGAATCGATTTTTCAACGGTAATACGCCCGCAAGCACTTCGAGACTCATCGTATGAGTCGACTGCATGCAACCTAAGGCAATACGCAAACAACGATACTGAACTCTTTCCAGTTTAATGAAATGGGTGTTCGCGGCGGATCGGAAGCAGAAGCATCCATATTCCATTACGGACAATATCGTTGTTTGGTACAGCCTGATCAGGTCTCCTGGGTGGGCACCCCACCATGATCCGGTTATTGTACGAAGAAAGTTAATTCTCTGTTGGCATTTTTGTTTCAGATACCTAATATGACATCCCCAGGTGCCTTTGGTATATCAAGTGTTAACATTCTTTACCTATCCAGTGGGTAACGCTAAAATGAAATGTTGCTTACTACATCAGAATCGTTGGCTCGGGTAAGAGAAAGGCAAACACGCGTCATAAGTTTTCTTCTTTCATACTCATTGATACCAAACATTTCAGAAAAATTTAGTTTTAAATAGTTTGTGATTATGTCATACAATTGAAGATGTTATCATTATTTGATAACCATATTTCAGATGGGATTTAGCGAAAATGATGTTGATACGTTAGATACAACAGGAGATATTCATAATCAAAAACTTATCACTCTCTCAGAGAGTAAATTTTGAAAAGGCGCCCCATAGTAAAGTAAGTCGTATTCATGACTAAATACGAACGTTGTATGTATCGTTGTATGGCTGGTATCCATGACCATCGACTGATCATAAATTGTTGGTACAGGGAGTCACAATAGTTAGGCACACGATTTTAACTATTGGTATGCTTAATGAAGACACTCAGGAGACTCGAAATAAAAGTATCCGGAACTTCAGAGAGCACCATGCCAGAAAATTCAGCAAAATCGTGAACATCGAAGATGTTTTTGAAGGCTGCTGTAAATTTCAGACCCTATCCTGGCATTGTCGAACAAACAAAATAGGAGAAGTTCAGAAGACTTACCCCAACAAGCAAAACATTTAGTTTTAGATAATAAAAAAATTCATTGTTTCATTTAAACCGCTATTTACTGTAGTACTATATTTTATTTTGAATGGTAACGATACGATTATTGCGGTAACGGAATCAAAATTAATTGAATCAGTTATTTTGGTAATAAATTTGATAAAATTGTTCAGCAAAAAATCTGTTTTCGGCTGTAGTTTTTTGTGTCTCATTTCTCGAATGGACAGTGTATGGAACACTTGTAGGACTAATTTGATACTATTATTTGGTTGAAAAAAATATGCTCATAAGTTAAGGCGTTTATGAGTTATCCAATGTTTATTAGTTTTTGGAAGGTATTTTTAAGACTAATTTAAATAAGTTTACAAAATAACACCCTTCCAATTTTCTCTTAAATTTCTACTTATATTATGCCCATTCAGAAACTGTATAGGATATATTTTTATCGATCTGGCATCTAATGAATATTGATATTTGAAGCTTGCCTATTTTTGGATGAAAAAACAATCATAACTTCTACTGGTAGCTCATAGGAAAAAGCTTGGTTTAGGAAAATTGTGTGCAATAATTAGTTCAACAACTCATCTGAAGACATCTTTTCCATATAACGTTTCACAAAAAGTTTGAACAAAAAAAGTGATTTTTCAGGAGCCACCCTACTTTACCTCGGGAAAATTGATGTATCAGGCGTACAACTTTGCTTCCGCCGTTTTTTTTCTAAAATTAAAAGCTTTATTGCGAAAAAGTGCTTACAGATGTATTATTCAAAGTATTGTCCGTCGCTAGCGACAACTTTCTGCCATCTTTCCGGCAGTTTTCGGATCCCGGCTCGTAAAAAGGAGTCCTATTTTGACGCTATTCATGAAGCAAACCATTTTTCCAACTCTTCGAAGGATTGAGAATGTTGATCTGCCAGGCCGTGTGCCATCGAACGGAATAGGTGGAAGTCAGAAGGACTGACATCTGGGGAATACGGCGGGTTGGGCAAGACTTCCCATTTCAGCCTTTCCAGGTACTTTTTGACCACTTTTGCGACGTGAGGCCGAGCATTGTCGTGTTTGAGGATGACTTTGTCATGTCGCTCTTGATATTGTGGTCGCTTTTTTTAAGCTCGAGACTAAGCCGCAGCAGTTGCGTTCGGTAGCGATCTCCTGTGATGGTTTCACCCGGTTTTAAGAGCTCGCATTAAATCACACCGAGCTGATCCCACCAAATACAAATCATAACCTTGGCGCCGTGAATATTCGGTTTTGCCTTCGATGAAGTAGCATGCCCGGGCTTTCCCCATGATTTTCTGCGTTTAGGATTATCGTATCGAACCCACTTTTCACCGGTTACGATTCGATGTAAAAACCCCTTATGATTTTGTCTTTGAAGCAGTTGCTCACATACAAATAGACGGCGCTCGATGTCCCTCGGTTTCAACTCGTACGGCACCCAGTTTCCTTCTTTCTGAATCATGCCCAGGGACTTGAGACGTTTTGAAATAGTTTACTGACTCACTCCCAACGATTCGGCAAGCTCTTCTTGGGTTTAGTACGAATCTTCTTCAATCAATACCTCTAGTTGTTCATCTTTGAAGGTTTTTTCTCTTCCACCACCATGTTTGTCTTCGACGTCGAAATCACCATTTTTGAAACGTTAAAACCACTCCCGACACGTTCTTTTACTCAGAGCAGCATCACCGTAAGTTTCTGAGAGCATTCGAGACGCTTCAGCTGCATTTTTTTTCGAATTGTAACAGAAAAGTAAAACTTCCCGCAAATGGCGAGAATTGGGCACATAAACAGACTTTTTCGAGCGTGAATAATACGAAAACAAGAACAACTGTCACTGGAACGGCGATGACAATTTGTTAGGCACTGAACACACTCACTTTAAAGCCATTATCATCTATGTATTTTGCCATCTATCGGAAAACGGCGGAAGCAAAGTTGTACACCTGATAACTCGATCAAATGAAAAGCTAGAGAGACAGTTCGCTTTCATTTACTTCAATGCAATGAGACCAATAATGTTGTTTATATCCAGTTTTATAAAGAGTTGGATGCAATTCAATTCGCAAAAGACAATAACAATGTGCACTATGTGGATCACGAGAACATTAAGTACAACATTCCAGTATATATGGAAGATAGTGCTATAGAAGTGCGTGTGCATGATCTTCACTCAAGCGTCACCGATTCATATATTCGCAAAACTATGACCCAATACGGAGAGATTCTCTCTATCGAAAAAGAAAAGTGGAAGAACATTTTCCCCGGTATTCTAAATGGCGTACGTTTGTTACGCATGCGCTGGAAGAGGCCTATACCTTCTGATGTGATTTTCGGTCAAGATACAAGAATTCCGTGCAAATCACTTGTTACCTATGACAATCAGATGGCCACATGTCAATATTGCCAAAAACCTGTTCACTACGGTAAGCCATGTGACAAACTGAACAAGGAGACAACCACACCAAAGGACAACGGTGCTTCCTTCACACCAACCCTAAGCAACCCCAGTACACCTATGACAATCACCAACAACAGTGAAGCATCCCCTTCAACGAAACCATCCAACGTATCTCCTATAGAACAAAGTGCATTAGCTGCAGTGAACAACTTACCATCCAACCAACCAGCAACTGCAAACAATGTACAACAAGCCTCATCTCCAGCAACTAGCAATGAAACCAACAACAATACCATCGATGTGGCAATGGATGACGAGACGAACCACGAACGAAGTGCCCCTCAATCCTCGCAGGAGGGAAATGGAAGCTCCTCCCCCTAGAAAAAGGGTGACAACGAGATCCAACTCAAAAAAAAACTTATTTAAAAAATCGGCTCAATCGGCCACGTAAAACTTGTACGCAAATAGGCCTGAATAAAAATATCTTTCGAATAAAAAAAATTAGAGAGGTGTTTTTTCAGCAAAGTTTCTCAAAATAAAATTTCCTACAACTTTATTGTACAACGAAGACATTTTTGAGTTCAATTAGGAAAGTTAGATTTCATATTTCAATCTAAATAAGGACCATCCTAGTAACTATTTTCATCAAGAAGAGCGCCATTTGATTACAAACAACTTTTGTGAAAACGCCAACTACAAAAAAACTAATGTTCAATAGTGAAAATATTTTAATCATGCTAATTTCCCGTTTCAAACCATAGTGCATTCGTTGCGAGCCGCTTGATATGTTACTAATTTTAATCCGTATTGTGTTAATTATTCATAAAACTGACATTTCACCAGTTCGTATGTGACCCTAGTTTTGTAAAGGTATAGGTTACTCACTTCACTGAATAATTGAGGTTTTCCTAGCATTCAAAGAGTTTTTCCATATAATAATATAAGATCACGTATAGGAGAGAGTCGGCATGCGATGCGGTGCCTGAGTGTTGCTCTCAAAAAAAAGTCTAATTCCAATATGTATATTATAACGGGTGGCAACTAAAATTTTGGAATGTTTTTCGAGGCCTGTATGCTCAACAACAAACGAGCTCAGAAAGAACTAAGAGTGTGTATGTGTTAGCTCTCTTTCTCCTCTTTCTGCTAGTATTTTCTGTTCTGTTCATGCTTGCTCAGTTTTGCTCAAAAAGCCGTCGAAACAAGAAGTATTTCGCGAGCGCGTTGTGCAGTTCTACAAACTGCACAGAAATCTCGACAAAAAGTATACGGTACAACATTTTAAAAGCAAAAATGTTGCGGCTTCGACAGTTTACAATATCCTAAGATGCCCAACAACTGCTCGTAAGGAAGGTAGTGGAAGACCTGCCAAAATTATGGACGCAAGAGGACTTCGTTCTCTTTCTCGTGCCTTCAACAACAAGGATTCATTGAGTCGAAGGGATGCCGCAAATGTTCTCACCAGTACATCTGCAAAACATTGAAAAGACTCGGAATAAAGTACCGAAAGAAGACACGAGCCCCGGAATATACTGACGCACGGATTTCAACGCTGAAGTCCCAATGCCGCTGGTTGATTAAAAATTATTCCGGAAAAAGTTTTGTTTTGGACGGATAGTTCTACTGTACATCTGAACATAAAACATTAGTTTAAACATAAATTTGAACAGAAAGTGATGCTGTACATTGACATTTCCGAGAAAGGCATTTCTAAGCCATGGTTCAAGCCATCTGGGTTGGCAATCAATCAAGATGTATACCAGAACGAATGTTTGTAGAAAGTTTTGATCCCGTTTTTTCAAAAACATCATGCTGATGGACAATACGTGTTTTGGCCGGATAAAGCGTTTTCGCCTTGCGCCAAAAAACACAATCGTTCCTGAATACCCATTCGATCCCATTTATACCCAAAAACCACAACCCGATAAATCTACCTCAGTGTCGCCTAATCGAAGATTTCTTCGGGGTTTTGAGCTCCTTGGTGTACAAAAATAACTGGAGAGCCAGGAATTGCTAACAGTTGATTGGTAGAATCAAAAGATGCATTCGCAAAGTTGACATGAAGGCCGTACAACGCTCCTGTTCCGACATCAAACGGAAGCTTCGCCGAACATCCGATTATAGACCGTTTTCAAATGTTCACTAATTTTTTTCAACAATGAACAATGTATCTTTAATTTCAATAAATCAGATCTTCTCCAAGTATGTTTGTCTTTTTTTGACAGCTTGAGAAAGAAATTCCAAAATTTTAGTTGCCACCCGTTAATAAAGTCTATTGCAAAAAAAGAACACAATAAATTGAATGTATGAATTGGAAGCGAACTTCCCGACAGCCGGCTGTCCGGAGTTTTACGAGTTTCGGAAGAAATTTCGTATTCTAGTAGGGAGCGCACATTAATACAAAACGAGGTAAAATTGCAACGAATTCCCGGTAGCTGGCTACCCAGAGCAATGAACACATGATAATATTATAAGTAATAAGTAGATCACATTATCTACCAAGATAAATCCTGATCATTTCCTCGCCCCACTAACACCACACCTTTCCTGTGATACTTGTTATGATGCAGTGTTGAACTAACGTTCCTTTCCTTCCCACATTGACCTGCATGGGTGTGGCCATCCATGTTATTGATCAGTCCATGTTTTAAGTTAGTTTAGGTTGCACGTTGAGCATGATCTACGACTCTCCAAGTATCATGCATTTGGTTCAATATGCAATTTCAACTGGTTTCTGATCAATCACGGGAATCACACGGGCGGTCAACTAAGCTAATAACAATATAAGACCATGTATGATTTCGTAAAACAAATATGCAATATCTTTAACTGGTTACTAACATTCTCTATGCTCTAACGTGAGTGGTTGCATAATCGAAAGGGATAAACAGACTACACGTCGAGCAAATCTTTACAATCCGATTTCGATCAGCTAACCAACCATCACCCACCGGGAACGAGTTCAACATTGATTAATGAATCCCACCCTCACACCGAGAAGCTACTGAACCAGTTTTCCTGAGTCCGGACCGGCGAAGAAAAAATGAACATAAAACTAGAAGTCACCGCCAACACGCTAGGAAAGATATCTCATAAATTACATCCACCATAATTTTTATTCTGCTCGTCTCGATGCTTTTCCTTCTTCGGGTTCACTTCGGTCTATTATAGTCTTGCACGGGTTGCATTCTTCTTTCAGTATCCAGTGGCAGATAGTGAATACAAAGCGTGTTCCGTTTCCGATGGCCATTTTCGTTCTGCACTTTTTTTTTCTTGTCTCGTTATGCAGATAGCTTTCTTCCTTCTCCTGGTACGCAGCTTCGGGATGCAGCCGATGTGGGCGACATGAACGCGGCTGGGGTATGAAATTGCCAGTATCCTAACCTCAGTACCTCGCTCATTATTCAAATGGCGTACGTGATTCCAATATTTTGTGTGATTCAATTTCGCTGACCGAAGAGGAACGGAAAACTATCACACTGTGATAGTTGAGCTCGGCAGAAAATGAACACCGTCGCGAACTAGCGGGGGCACAGCGATTGATGGTGGAACACAACAGACGTGTGTGTGTACACACGATAATTGACACACTAACGAAGTATGAAGCAACCCTAATTGACAGGGAGAAAAGTGACGGTATGAACTTATTTGTATGCTACCCACTGGAGGGGAGAGGGGGCGAGTTTACACGTGGGTTGTTCCTCACTCACTACTCAACTGTCACATATAGAGCAGAATGATACCTATATTTGATATGTGCTATCGACGATTGCGAAACAACAACATTTTGATGCTATGATCTGCACTCACATTACGAGTCACTCAACCGTGCTGAATTTAGTCAATTAGGCATAACACATCCGTTCGGAAGTAAAGCATGTGACGTACTATTTTAGTGAAGGATTCTCAAAGATTACTTTTTTGTTCCACTTTTCGGGAACTCTCAACGAAATTAGTGAAAAAAAGTTTACGAAACAATACTTCATTGTACGAAAACGCTCTGCTATTGAGCGACCCTGGAGATATGGATTAGTTAGTTTTCTGAGTTCCCGTGCGTGTACGACATCATTATATTTTAATCTTGTCTTCTGTATGGTCTCGTATCGCAAATAACATTCATATCCATACACGGTCATCGATTCCGCTTTATGTCTATTCAGCTGTGCTGAAGTGCAGGCTTCGGAAGATCGAATGAGTAGGACAAGACATAGAAATTGATGCAAAATATAAACCGAAAACTATTTTACAGACTCTAATGAAGTTTCACCAATTTAATCAAAATCGCTCCGAAATATAACCGACGTATGCATACTGAATAAAATTCATATACTGAACGTCTGCTTAGCGGTTCAAATTGAACTGTCTAAGTTTTTACATTAGGCAATTCAATTTGAACTGCTCTTCACTGACATGTCAAAGACGAAACGTAAAGAATAGTTAGAGAATTATTTATTTCATTTCACAGACACTGTTGAAAAATAATATCGAGTAAAAAATTGACTTTTTCATTCCATTCCGTGGAAAAATAAATAATGAAAAAACGATTACCATGAACATAAAGTATTGTATCGAAATTGTATCAGTAATTAATAATTTTCGCGTCACCCTCCACAAATTGTATTTTGAAGGGCAAGTCAACAATTACAATTATCATAATATCGTATTGGAACTGATTTATACAAAAGTAAAATGAAAGATGATTGTGTTCACGGTCGTTTTGTTGAACTAAAATCGTACACCTGAAATATTTGCAATTTAAAATGATGGAAAAATTCATTTCTCCGTGTTTTATTCTGAAAGAATAAGGAAGTCTGAGACTCTCGTTGTCTCGAAGATACAGTGCAATTTCATCCAGATCCGACTTCCGGTTCCGAAATTATAGAGCGATGAGTGTCAAAACATTCAAAATGACGATGCAAAACTAGTACGCGTCGGTACGTGGTGGTACAGAAGAAGAAGAAAACACCACCGGTTTTGATCCGTTTGCAGCGTGCTTTGTTCAATTTCGTATAGCGCGTGCATGGTTCCCACATTTAAATCTATATTTCTCTGGTGTCTGTAAATCTTTCTGAATGAAATTTGTACTTACTTGTATTATCACAAAATCATGAAAAAGTTATGCTTTTCAATAAAAGTACAGTTATTGCCCTTCTTATATACAAAGCTTATGCAATCACATGAAAAATTTACCATTCGACACAGTTCATGTGTGTGTGTTTGGATGTGTGTGAGCATGTGTCAAATAATATCCCGAATTTTCTTCAGAGATCGCTTGACCGATTTTCACAAACTTAGGCTAAAATAAAAAATCTCATAGTCCCATAAATTCATCATGCTTTCATAGGATAAAGTTTAAAATTGCACATCGTTATTTAGAGCGACGATATAAAAAAGGGTAAAATCCTTCAAGATTTGACTCAAAACTGACTCAATTTGTAGGCTATATTAGTTACTTACTAAACGCA
Organism: Malaya genurostris; assembly: GCF_030247185.1. Taxonomy (NCBI): domain Eukaryota; kingdom Metazoa; phylum Arthropoda; class Insecta; order Diptera; family Culicidae; genus Malaya; species Malaya genurostris. Next base: position 269,988,792 of record NC_080572.1, on the reverse strand, counting down.
CTGACTTCGGCTATACCGGTTTCCAGATCCCGGTTCCGGAAACATTGAAAATAGTGGTCAAAAACTCTAATATGAGACGCACTCATTTTTCTCAGAGATGATCGATTTCCACAAACTTAGCATCAAATTGAAATTTCTATAGTCTCATACCTTGCTGTTTAATTGTGGTTTTTGAAGTACAGTACTCTTAGTAAAGTTGCTTGGAATAATAGGCGCCATCTTTTGAAAATTTTATTTATGTTTCATGAATTAAAAATATTATTCTTGCACATGTTCAACATAGGGGCTTCTTTTTTCTAGAAAAGTTGTGCAGAAAGTCATTTCAAACAAATTTGCAGAAGGTACTATTCTCGTAACTTAAGTAGAATTCTTGATATAAAGCATTTTCTGAAAAGGGTCTCCTAAAACCAGTTTTTGTAAGAATACTTGTATATTTTAAATTTCTATGAGTTTTACAAAGTTTTTGTTCAATAAAAAATACCCAACTTTTCTAAATATTTTATGCTGCTATCATTTCAATTTAATAAAATGGAGCCCCTTTCCATATTTTTCCAACATAATTCTAACTTGTCTATCATCGAAAGGCGCAGAAAGGTGCGAATGAGACAACTTACATATAAAACTACTTCGAAAGAGCTTTTATAATGAGGTTGAGATAAGTTCTTCTCAAATATCCTTGTCCTCGAAATTTGCATTGTAATGTTCATTGTATATAAGATCAGATTTCGGTATATATTCGTTACTATGGTAATTATCACAAAAAATGTTTTTTTTTGCGCATCGAAGCCTATTAATATAAAAATTTTGTAACCGGTACAGACGTTTTTTGAAAGTAACTGTCAGACGTTCTTTGAAAGCGAGATAAGAAGGCACAATCTTGCAAAAAGGCCATCATCAAGTCAGGTTACGTTATGTCATTTTCTGATAAGTTTTTCTATAGAAAAGCTCTGCGGAGCTCTTTTCACTCAATTAAAGTGAAGATCTCATATTCAGCCAAATCAGTTCAAGTGGTTAATGATCCGGTTTATTATAACATGAAAATCCACTATTTTCCCGAAATCATGAGAATCGGAATTCAGTTTGTTGCGGAATAAAGGCGATAGGCCCTTTTGATCGAACCAATTATATCGAAGTGAGAAAATATCGACGCAATGCGTCATGTCATGTTATGGTGACAGGTCATGATAAGATGAAGATGTTTGAAAGTTAGAAACTACTTTAAGCCGTCTGTTCTGATTTTATCAAAACGTGAATTGTATTTTCAATCTCAAACCAGTTCTTTTATTTAAAGATTATTCTACGTAATTAACTGCAGACGGTTACAGTTCAAGGTTGTTTATTTATTGGATGAATTGATTAATAATACTAACTGAATTTATGTATTTCTATAAAATAGCCAAAAATCACAGACAGTTATTTGGAGAAGCCCAAAGAAAATGTATACTTAAATCTAAATAGTACGGATACGTAAGTACGTTTATCAAATGAAAATAATGAAAGCATACAGATACTTATTGTGAAAACACGTGCTTCTCTTTGGATTGATTTGATGGTTAGGAAACTGATTTGTAAGTTGATTTCATTCAATTAATAATTGGATACAATAAAAATATATTTACAGTCGAATTGCGGAAAACCGAACTACGGAAAAGTTCATAACACTGTTCGTCCAGCAATTGAATGCTATTCAAATCAGATTTCTGGTTCCGGGACTACAGTGAGATAGGGGTCAAAAAGAAAAATAAATGAACATTCGTTCTTCTCAGTTCAATCGATTTTCACCATATTGTATCAAAATGATGTTATAGTCTCAAAGACAGCTATTAAATTTTATCTAGCTTCTGCTTCCGAATCTGGAAGCACTGGAAGAAAAGTGTTGAAAGCATCAATTGCAAGGAAGTGTTTTTGTGTGCCTTCACCGAAAGTCTTATTACCAAATGGGTCAATTCACCGAAAGGGTAATTTTACCGAAAGGGTCATTTCGCTGAAAGGGAAACTTCGAATGTATAACATAAATAATCTGGATCAAACGCAAAGAAATGAATTTATCAGTTATTTCGAAGATGAGATACTTCAGAAGTACGCTTGTAAATCAACAAAACGGACATAAATCTTTCATTTTTCTTTATTTTGAATCAATTTCAATTAAGATATCAAGATTTGGGGAAAAGACCTTTTCGGCGAAATGACATTGGACGAAATGACGTTCAACGAAATCGCGCTCGGCGAAATGACTCTATCGAAAAAATGGCTTTCGGTGAAATAAACCGGATCCTTTTTCATAAACGTCCATGTGAAAAGTAGCGAATCTCCTAATATTATTTAGTAAATTCTTCTGATTTGTCCATGCATTATTGGTTCTAAAATAAACTTAAAAGTGAAACTCGTACTGAAAGCATCTTTGGCTTACTAGGATCATTGCACTAGCCGTACACTTAAGGTGAAATGTAGTGTCATAAAATGCGCGCAAAATTTTATCCGCTTCAGTTGAACGAACCGTCGCACAAAGCATACCAAGAAAAACGGACACATAGAAACAAGAACTCTTTTCAATGATTGAGCGCAGTGGGTTTATCTCTCGTTATATTGGCTTGTAAAAAAGACTAGACGTAATGGATTTTTGAATCCTTCACACTTTGAATATATGCTAATTCAATCGTTATTGTTAGTGATTACTCTTACACTAGAGCTATAAATCGTGAGTAATTATGAATGACTAACATGAGGTTATATGTATATGTATTGACCAACTTGATAACCATGTATATGCCTGTTATTTATCAATGTTTATCACAATGTTTATTTCACGATAATACTTGGTTTGAATTTCATTCAGTAGCTTGTCAATGATGATGTTATAGTTTTGCTATAAAAATTGCTACAATCTAAAATAATACCTGTTATACGATATAACACAGCCAGGCTTTATTGCTTCAGCAACATCAATGCATTGAACTCAACAGAATTGGACATTATTAGCATTATAAATGACAGTTACTTAAAATTCAATTTCTTACAATACCCATTTTATTGCATTCAACTCGTTTTTATTTCAACACAAAACCCAATGCTGCATAAATTCGTGTCATAATTTTATATGTAATTTTTGCTCACGATATAATGCCACCGTGCCCACCGTGAATTTCTCACCCCACCTCAATACGAAACAGCAACACGCAAGTAATAAAAAAAAATGCGGAAAAGTTTATGTAAACTTTTTCAAATTTCGGTTGTTTTAGCTAAAATTTTATGATTTTGAGTTGCATTTTCAGATTCTTTGTGAAATTCTGCTACAGTTCTAAAATCATCCCCGTGGAACGGAACAGTTACCGTTTATACATTTCAAAAACCAATTACGGCTCGGCAAAGCAAAATTTCAAAATTCTAAGAATACTTAGTTACGATAAATTTGATTTCGAAAACTTAGATTTTTTCGGTTTTTCGAAAATCGGTCTAGTTTTTGAATAATTGATCAAAAACGCGATTTTCGCATTCCGCTACATTTCACCTTAAGAATCAGATTCAAAACATGTTGATATCTGAATCCAAATGAAATGCGTCTCAGCAGATCATCGAATCCTTGTAAAGACATCCGTACGAACAAGTCCCGTTCAAGTAAACTGCCGTGAATATACCTCAAGTGGGTTCAAACATGTTCATAAGTTGATTGTTTGGCAAGGTAACTGCAATCATAGAGAAAAAATAATCTTAATAATCACTTATTTACTATCGCAAGTTCTACTTTACAAGAACTAGCTTGCAGAAGCGTGCTTGACCATTTATCAAACGACTACGAAGGTATCGTGGAGTTTTAGCCTGACTGAAATATGTCTAATGAACCAATAGTTATCTCATTAGTAGAGTCATCATGTTGTTTAACCGATTACTCGACTCGTCAATCAGTGAATTGTGATGAAATCGAATACAATAGCTTTGCTCCAAGATGCAATGCCGCAAATAGAAGTAGTTCGAAACTAGAAGCAAATGAACCTATTTTCATCTTGCCCTCAAAGTCAATTTATCGAACAGAGACAACAGATCTCACTTCAACTAACGGTTTTCGTAAAAAATGATATAATTCGTAAAAATTAATTGTACAATTAATGTATCAAAAAATGATTTTCTTACGATTTTTTGTCAGGGGAAACTATTTAAATTAGATTAAGCTTCCGATTGGTAAAACTTTGTTACAGAAATTGTTACACTGATGAAATGCCGCCATAATCATTATCCTTTATTTACATGAAAGTGCAACTCTACGACGATTTCAAAAATAAAGCATCGCCATTTCGCGACGATCATAATATTTATTTGTCATGAGCAAAAGACACCCTTCATCTCGGTTGTGGATGTACACCTGGACCTACCAAAGAGCAAATTCTCTTACAGAATAAACCTGAAAGAGCAAAAATTAAATTTTCCGAAGCAAAAAATTCCGCTGATTTGTGCGATTTAATTCTCTACATTGCACATTTTGCTCATTGAGAAGATTCCCTTCCACAGAAATAAGCTCCTGAGAGGGAGTGCCTTTACTGAGAATTTGCTATTGGAAGAACCAAATTTAACCAAATGTGCGTATGTGAGTGTGCGTAGATTTCTGTACTAGTATTCACACATTTTGACGTAGGACTACGTATTTGTTTTATATATAGAAGTGCAAATTCAAAATACGAAATATAAAACCGTGGAAACAGTGATCAGGTCGCAACGATTCGAGTAGACAAAACTATATATTCGAGATAATAAGTGGTTGAAATTAATGGTTTGAAATGAGCCTCTTCGCTAAATCGAAATTAGTATTTGTTAACACTCCTAATACCAAACCTAAAAAAGTTACGCGAAGCACCAAGCCTCAAAAAAAGTTGGAACGGTAACTTTGAGCTATCATAGCTCAGTTGTTACTTGACCAATTTCGATAAATTTTTCACCCTCGAATTTTGTGAAGTTTGTAGATTATTTTAAGTATATCGTTATTGGCAATCTTTTAGGAAAAACTAATGAAAATCAGATTTTTCCCGTTCCAAGTTTTTTTTCGAGCTCAAAACGTGCCCTATCTGCATTCATGCGGCACCTGCATCGCAAATCGGATATTGAGAACTTCAACTTTACCGAGTCATAACTTTGTTGTTAGTCAACCGATCTTCAAAATTTGTTCACCATTGGAAAGGTAATACTTCCAGAAATAAAATGCACTAAAAAAACCGAAAAATAGGGTTATCTACCCAAAGTTATAATGAAAACTGTAGATAGATGACCTAAGAAAAGATGAGACTTTTTACTATGATCGTAAATATCTCGAAATTCAAAGCGATGACCTATATATTTTTATACATCATTCGATTGCTAGTGATACCAGCTACAATTTTCGCTCAATTACCATTCCTACACAATCAAAAGAAAACATTGAGAAATCGATGAATTTATAAATATATGTGAATTTTTCATTTTTTTTTCACATGTTTGTATATAACTCGAAAATTAAAGCGATGACATATACATTTTTTTGATTCAAAATATTGAAATCATTACCAGAAACAATGTATTGTTGATCAAAATTATATATCCGTTCAAAGAATCTCAAGAAATTTGATACAAATACAGAGAATTTGTGTTATTGGGAAAATTTTGCCAAAACAACATGAAATCAAAACTTTTAAATTTTATGACATATATTTTTTTATTATTTTAGATGGAAATTTATTATAAACAAAATTTACAAAAAAAACTGAAACTTGGATTTCACTGAAAATTTTAAAATTTTTAGGAAATAACCTAAAACTCTTAAAATATTTTTGTATTGGACAAACGATCTAAATAATTTTTATGCACAACACAAACGCATTTGATAACTACTAAAATTCTGGTTTTGTTGTAGGTTTGCCGTAGAATCTCAAAAAATAGATGAAAGATCGGAAATTTTAAAATTTCCGAGTTAAATTGCATTGCACAGTGGTCCGGATCCACAATTTAGGGGGACAAATACATTTGTGGCTTAACCTTATACTTTAGAGCTATGATGTCTTCAAAACAAATGATCAATGAAGATAAACTATATGTCGATGTACATGGTATTAGGGTGGCTCTTATTATTAAGGTGATCCAAAACTTATTTTCCGGATTTATTGAGATAAAGGACTGCATTTTCGGCAAAACTGTAGATAAACTTATATCGAGCAGCTTTGCTGAGGACATCATAGTAGTATCTGCAACGGTTTTAGTGTTACAGCTATTTTTAAAGAGCAACTTAGGGTGTTCCTCAAAAAATCAGATTTTTTTGCACTAGCATTTATATTTTTCGCTTTTCGTATAGGTATCTTTGAACATCTTTTAGAGTTTGTTAAAACCAATTTTTTAATGACTGGCGTGTTCAGGTAGCGTTTTCTGAACCGAAGTTATGAGCAAAACTAGTTCAAAAACAGGTTATTTTTAAACTGCTATATCTAACATTGAGGAAAACGAAAAAAATCCGTTTCTTGTATTTGACAAAAAATATTTTCGAGCATGTTCATAAAAAAAGGCGGAGGAGATATTTTTTAATTTTTTTTTAAATTATGTTCATACATTGGATTTTTTCATTGAAAAATATTCGTATCAGTCATTTATTAGCTATATAAGGTATTTTTGTCTTCTAAAGTGTCAAATTAATTCAAGTGCATATTCGGGAAGAAATCGTTCTGCATTCTTCGGGGAATGCAGAATGGTGTCGCTTTTGTAAAATCTCTAACGCTTCTCGGTGGTTGGAGGTTCTATCAACCGTTCATTTTGGCACCTGCAGAACGTTCAGCATCCTTTCGGGGATGCAGGACGACTTATTTCTTTATGTTTTGTGCTGTTTTCCCACCTCACCCAATTCTCAATTCCCTTCCATGTTCCTTTTATCCTTCCCTTCCCATCAGGAAGTTGATGAGAAGCTACGCAAGGCACGAATCTCCAAATAACAAGGGGAACATGCCACTTGAGCCAATTAGTTCTGATAACATAGGTGCAGGGTTTCATTCAGTAAAAAGCATTCAAACGAAGAGGTTGTTTTTCGAGACGAAGACAACTTTAAGCTGCGAATAGATTGGTTGGTAGGTGCTAATCGCAAAGGCTGCTGCACAGCCAATATTCGGGGCGATTCCAGTTTCACAAGTACCTGAAATAGTGGAACTCACTTCACTGAGAAAGATGGCCTAACCGATTTGAGAACTGTTTCAATTTGTAGGTTACACTAGTTCATGCACTAGCTTTCATGTTTTTCAAAAATCAAACAAAACTGTTTGAAGAATACATTTTTATATGGGAATAAGAGAGATATGAGAAAGGCATCATTACACAACTACGTGGAAAAAAACAAGTTTTACTTAATTTCGTATGATTTTTGTGCTAAATTCAGAATTCTACTTTTTCTAAATTGTTTACTAATAGAAAATTCAAATAATTTTCGAATTCTATACATTCCGAAATAATTCTAAGTTTGTGATATTTAAATTCTAATATTCTATCGATTATAATTGATGTCGTTTAGGATAGCGGAAAATTTAAGATATATTTTTTAGTTCTTAATTGCTAGTAAAACAAAAATCAAGCAATATTTTTTTTTTAATTTTAGTTGTTTTTTTTGACCATGGGTTAGTATATGGAATTCGTATAAATTTACGTTCTATTTCTTTTTGTACAAAGCCATTGAAATAATTTAAAATTTTCGTGTTGTCACAAAATTTATTTTATTAATAGAAACAAATTCTACGTCTCTTTGAAACAGATGAAATCAAAACGGATTCCAATATTTTCAATTTGATTTGCAGAAACGTTGGAACGCAATATATATCAGAAATTTTGAAATTTCCGATCTTCTACCGATTTTCTAAGATTTTACGGAAAACCTAAAACAAAAAAACCTAATTTTAGTAGTTAACAATTCCGTTTGGGTTGTGCATAAAAATTGTTTAGATCTTTTGTCCAATACAAAAACATTATTATTTTTAGAGTTTAGGTATATTTACCAAATTTTTTTAGATTTTCGGTGAAATCCAAGTTTAAGTTTTTTTGTAAATTTTGTTCATAATAAATTTCCAACTAAAATAATAGAAAAATATATGTCATAAAATTTCAAAGTTTTGATTTGTTTTTTTTTTGCAAAATTTTCCCAATAATAGAAATTCTCTGTATTTGTACCAAATTTCTTGAGATTCTTTGAACGGATATATAATTTTGATCATCAATACATTGTTTCTGGTAATGATTCCAATATTCTGAATCAAAAAAATGTACATGTCATCGCTTTAATTTTTGAGTTATATACAAACATGTGAAAAAAATTGAAAAATTCATATATATTTATAAATTCATCGATTGTTTAATGTTTTCTTTTGATTGTGCAGGAAAGGTAGTTGAGCGAAAATTGTAGCTGGTATCACTAGCAATCGAATGATGTATAAAAATATATAGGTCATCGCTTTGAATTTCGAGATATTTACGATCATAGTAAAAAGTCTCATCTTTTCTTAGGTCATCAATCTACAGTTTTCATTATAACTTTGGGTAGACAACCATATTTTTAGTTTTTTTCAGTGCATTGTATTTGTGGAAGTAGTACCTTTCCAATGGTGAACAAATTTTGAAGATCGGTTGACTAACAACAAAGTTATGACTCGGTAAAGTTGAAGTATTCAATATTTTCTATGCGACGTTTATGCCAAAGGAAAGAAAATTGGAAAGCAGATAGGGCATATTAGGCGCGTGAAAAAAACTTGGAACGGGAAAAATCAAATTTTCATTGGTTTTCCTTTGCCAATCGTCAGCTACAAAGTTATTGAATCAATCTACGAACTTCACAAAATTCGAGGGTGTAAAATTTATTGAGATTCGTTGAAAAACAGCTGAGCTATGACAGCTCAAAGTTACCGTTCCAACTTTTTTTGAGGCTTGGTATTTGGAGTGTTAACGCCACGGAAAACGATTCGGTGCTCATCAGCAAATGGGCCTTCTGTAAATTGTTATACGCCGTTTTCCTGTCATGATTTTTTGTCGGAAATCGAAGTTGATTTACACCAAAATGATTATGAATCACAAAAACATATTTTTCAAAAATCATGCAAACTTTTGAAAGAAGCGCATTTATTTCAAGGCGATTATTTATAATTCTTAATTTTTTTTTAAGGCCGCAGTCACGATAAAAATGAAAGTGCCTATTTTTTTTAATTCATAGAAAGCCTTAAAGTCGTCAAAAAATCTAAGATATTATTACTGTGGAACTCATCCGAATAAGTTTGATGTTTATCGTAGAACAAACTTTAAAACTTTTTTAGATTCTGAAACATATCGAAAAAAGAATTACCGTGGGTTTATGCTGATTCTTCATTTTGCTTTATAAATGTTATGAAGAATTGATCACTTAGATAGAATATGATCCTGTAATAGTTTTCAGTAGGCTTTATTGGAGTTTACAGTGTCAGTGTGAGATTTATGATGTCACTCTCAAGACTGCTACAAGTATTCACTAAAATGGTCGTTTTCATGTTTTTTTTTAAGTTGACGGGGCGCCAGAAATGCTCACTACGGCTATAAACCGCCATCCCAGTTTAATTTGAACCAACATGGATCTACTCCATGTTGGATTACTGGATATCTCAATCGAATAATATAAGATGAAAATGAAATTTCTGGCCGCTGACCGTCAGCGTATCCCTTCTAATTCATTTGACTTTTGCTGCCATTTTCAAGTGAAGCTCCCAGAATTCATCGTCAGTTGAATAATCGTACCTAGTCATTTGAAGTTTTGCTTGCTTTGTTTCAAGTGCCAAGTAGTATAGCTGCTTCGTTGTCTTCGCTCTTGATAGCAAGCAGATTCGAACGAATAGAATTATAAATGGAGAATAGTACTAAAAATGAAAACTGAAGGAGAAAACAATTAATTTATGTGTATTCTGTGATTGATATTTCAGCTATCTGATTAGTCTTTTATCAATTATCTTGAACCAATTCGAATGTTTACATGAACCTCATTTGAAGGCCGCTCTCACACTTCTGAAGGAGATATTTTGTTACTTCAAGAGATCAACTGACGGTAATTAAACTGAGCCACGATTGAAGAGAAACTAGTGATGAACTGAATGCTGCTCGTTCGGGCCGTCAGCAAACATTGTGTGTGTCAGAGAGTGAAGTTTGCTGCAGTGGAGAGATCGTCAGTGTGTTCCACATTCAGTTTCAATTGAATTGAACGAAGTTTTACTGCACTGGTCTAGACATTGCATGTAATAACAGTTTTAGCGATGTCATTACTACGTTGGTAAACAGTGTGACAGGACTTTCCGGCGTTAATGGAGTTTTGAGGAATGTGCAGACAAGAATAACTAATAAAATAAAAATGCAAATCGACGGCAACGTTTTTACATTTTGCATTGTACCTAAACCGGACGAGTGTGTAAGTAGAAAGTGAACATTTTACTTCCAAACGGAAGCTACTTCAAAATGGGAAAACCACAAGAATGTGAAATGCACCTAAATAAATCAGACGAATGACTTGTTTTGCGGCTCGATGACACTGAGAAAACAATCACGATTGGTTCTAGCTTCAAATTGACAGGTGCAAAATATTCATTTGACCATTGAGCCTAAACTTTTAAAGTGAACTCATTCCCGGAATCCAGTAATGGCCTAACCACCATCCTTCGCTCGCAGCACTTCACCTTCAACCGAAATCCGATTCAGCCCCTCTCATACTTTGCATTCCATTTGACTTAGTGGAAAGACTAACTTTCACCCTCACCCACCCACATCGCCCGAAACAAAATCCCATCCATTCAGGGTTTGATTGAAATCGAAACAGTCGATCGGATTGACCTTCTTCGCGCGGACTAAATTGGGATTCGGTGACGACAGACCCGATGTTGATGTTTGCTCTAAGCCATTGTGCACTATCCGGGGTCCAGGCGACAGAAAGAAAAAACACACTCCTTATATTGCTTTTAAATCCATGACAAAGCGGTCCTTCCTCGTGGCACTGAAATCCCGACCCTGGGCCCTGCTATTACTCAAAATTTTGTACCAATCATCGTGTGTCCCATCGCGTCACCGGAACCCAGCGGGAAGGAAAATGATGATCCTGGTCCTTTTTTCTACCTCTTGGCCTCAAATTTATTTTCCTTGTCGGATGGATCATCTTAAATGTTTGATTCTGTATATTCGCTCTTTTTTCGGGTATTTTCATTCTTTCAGAAATAAGCTATTCCTGTGGCGAAAGGAAGCTTCAACTGACTCGAAAATACCAGTTAAGGGGATCAGAAGCGCCCTTGGTTGTGGGAACTTTTCCAAACATTTCCCACGACCCGTTCGATCGGGTGGGAAGATAGTGGTGGAAAGATTTACTATTCAGAACATCTCTGGTTTCAGCTATCGCTCTGTTTATTGTACCCTTGCAGATGCGATGGGATATGACGGAACAAATGCGGACATTCTTCTCCTGCCACTAGTTTTGTTCAATTTTCTCCAATTGTTTGCCAGTGCAGATCCAAGCCAAAAAGTTGACTGCGGATTTTAAAGGAAAACAGGAAACCCGAACAATGGAAACATTTTCGCTGGCTTATGATGTGTTCGGGGTATGGATAGATGTGCAATTATCACCATCACCACCACCACCACAGTTATTTCCGCAGTTGGTACATTCTTCCAGGGTGGAGTTTTGTTTGCGGAAAATTCTCTCTCCAGCAGCAGTTCGACAGTTTTGCTTCCTATTCACATTTGTTGGCCAACTATCGAGCGACAGGCACTTGTCCCGGTGTCCATTCTCACATTCCATTCCTTGCCACCATCGTCAGGGAAGTGTCAGTCGTGTATAACACCGAGGTAGCATGGCAAAATGAACACTGGAACTGGGTTATTTCGTTCCTTCAGGAAACAAAAAAACGCATGTACTGACCTGTCTACAACATAAGCAAACTGGCATCGTACGGAAATGTCAAATGCTGCACAGTTTTGCAGCGTTTCTTCTATCAGGCTTCGAAGCTTTCGGAAAATACCTTGGATCATCTGAATTAACATAATTTCAGTATTGGGAGTGTTATGATGTACTGAAATGTTGAAACGTTCATGATTTATAATTTTGTTTGTTTAGCAATTTTGTTGTTTCATTTTTTTATATCGTTTATTTATACCCTGTTTTAACCTAGTTGCGTCGTTCGCCGGGTTAATTTTTTTTCTAAGCTAAAGAATATGTGAATAGAATGGCAAATTTCAAAATGAAAAACTTATTCGAGCGACCACCCAACAATTTCGAAATCTTATTTCACGTTTAAAAAACGTGTTTAATCCACCTAGCAGTGAGATGATACCTTTTTTTATCAATCCGCATGTGTTTTTTGCATGAATATTCTTCGGTGTTCAAGTTTTCATGACATTATTTTAATGACCGTCGTTTTAAGCGACAATTTGAGATTTTAATCACTCATTACTCTGTCATGTCGAAACTGCAAATCGGATCGAATTTAAATCTAGAAGTGTGATAATCGATTAAAGGTGCCATGATATGTATGTTCCACTTTAGAGTTTACGGTAATTTAAGGTACTTCCAGAGCCGGTATTCAGGAACCAGCATAACCCAAACCGATTCGTATGGTCATATGACGAATAAATTGCAATATTTTTGAGTCCAACTTTGAAGCTTTTCGGGATTGTCATCTTCTATATCGGTTTGAATTTTAAAAATTCATCATCATGTAATTCGAGAACCGGAAGTCATAATTGGATAAAATTAATTAATTTTGTATATAAGTTTATTTTAATTTGAATTTTTGTTTCTGAAATTTGATTAGGCCTTTTTTGAGAAAACGATTGAGCTTTGAGAAACGATTTTATACTGGAACCGGAATTCTAAAATCAGTATGGCCGAAGTCAGATAAATTCACCTGAGTAGCTGTATAGTTTACATATTTTTCAAAATATTTGAAAATCAGTGAAGACATCTTTGAGAAATCATAGCACGAATTAAATTTTTAGGTGCCTTCTGAATCGACAACTGAATACCACTAAAACTGAAAAAAGTTAATTTTTTTTATCGACTATCCAAATCTGCTAACCCGATAAACCTGATTAATTTATGTGGAATAGACATTTTTATACCAATCACCCTGTATCTCCGAAACCGGAAGTTGGATCTGACTGAAGAGCAAGATATTTTATAGAATCTTGAAATTTTTCATTTGAATCTTAGATGATTCTTAGATTTCATTTGAATCTTAGATCAGTTCAGCCATCTATGAGAAGAATGAGTTACACAATTTTGATTTCTTTTCACATATCATCCTGTAGTTCCGGAACCAGAGGTCGGAATCAAACATAATTCAGGAACTTTGTTTGGGAGCATACGACTTTTCGTATGAATCTGAATTTGTAGAAAATAAATTTTCCGAGAAAATTGAGTGAAATTATTTGTCACACACGCATTTGCTGGTCTCGACGAACTGATTCGAATGGTATATGGATGTTATGTTCTTCCAGCATTTATTGTTGTAAGTAGTTTAAAACAATATAATTTAATAAAAATTCTGCCATCATCTGGTTGATATATGTCATATTCGGACGATTATGTTGCCAAAACCGAGCCGTGCTAAAATCGGTCCGAAGCTAAATGTCATGAAAAAGGATGCTGTACACAGTCTTTTTGGTACTTAGAAACTATTGTATGTAACAGTATAAAAAATCGTGTTTTACGTTGCTCCCAAGTCTTTCTTTGCCATACAGCGCTCAAAACTCCTACTGCTGGAATAGGGGGAAAAGTCGTTTACACAAAAATTTCGATATCTCTGTTAAAAATGGACGGATTTTAACAATCTATGGCTTGTTGGATAGGTATTACCGTGCGGGATCTAAGTCTGAAAACATATTCTGTTTTCAAGGTCAATTGTGACAGATACTGTCAAAAAACTGAAAATTTTAACATAAAACTTCGTATAACTCAAAAAGTAAACATCCGATCTCAAAACCATTCAATAGCGTTTTGGGTGACGGGGAGACCTTTCATTTGCGACTAGTTTGATCAAAATCGGTCCAGCCATCTCTGAGAACTCGACCTCTTAGTTGACAACACACATACAGACACACACATACACACACACACACACAGACATTTGCTCAGTTCGTCGAGCTGAATCGATTGGTATATGACATTCGGCCCTCCGGGCCTCGGAAAATTTTTCGAAAGTTTGAGCGAATTCTATACCTATTTTTTATATTTATAAAAAAAGGTAAAAATAGCTCTCTAAAACAATCGATTCTGATTTGTTGTAAACTGTCATGTTTAATTTATAATACGAGCATATTAGCAATGACATGCACACCAACCGAGTAGTGACGCACACCACGAACGGGTAATACCGCTGACAGACATGTGATTTCCGTACAATGATTTCTGTACAACGTTGTACGCGTACAACGATGAGGTGACAGACATGTTTTGCGCACAGAATGAATGTACTGTGAAACGAAAAAACTCAAAATTTAGCTTAATTTCCCAGCTCCGATGATCGATAATATAGAAATCAAAAATTTTTGTGGTTTGAAGATTATTATTAGCAACTAATTTATGACAGATATAATCTTGTCTCTCTGTCTTAGCTATTAAACTATTTGTGTGTGAGTGTTCATTGCATGACAGTATCACTCATATCATTGTTAAAATGTAATGAGCATTAGAGAAAATTAGATGTTCATAATTTTGATGTTCTACCGTAACATTCACTGATAAAAATAAAAAACAAATATAAACATAGAATGTAAGAAATATGAAAGGCTTTTAGAACTAATTTTCGTAACATGAGCACTATTTTTTTGCAACGACGCTGATTTCTACCAAAACGGTGATGAATCACTAAATGTTTGTTTGTAAATCTTATCGACTTTTGCCAAATCCGCATAAATTTCAAGGTGTTCAGTCATAATTCCTTTTTTACCCACATATTCACGATACAAATAAGAGCGCATAAACTATTAAAATTGAGTCTCAAAATAGTAAACAAATCTAAGATATTATTAGTATGTAACTATCAGAAACGGCATGACACACACATATCTCAGAAAAATTCTGTCAACGTAACAGTTTATTCATCGCGAAATTTTCATAAAAAGGATTATGTTCATCATAAAACTGAATTTAAAACCTTCTTTAATTTTAAATCATTCCGAAATAGATTTGACATAGGTTTGATGCTATTATATAATTAGGATTTTGAGAAGTTTAAAGTTGTTATGCTATATTTATGAAGTAACACTGAAAACTATTACAAGTATTTCTTAAATTGAATATGTAACTTGGTACGTGTTCTGCTTCAATTTCCCCACTCTGAAAAACATGATTCGCTGTTCTCTATTCATACCCAAAATAAGACTCTCTTTCTAAACAATTTAAAAACAAGTTTTCTTTCCATCGAACGGCATTCAACCCGATGACACAAGACGAAGTAATAAGAAGATTAAGAGTTTCCAGAAGTGAATATAGGGGACCAATGTTATAAATAGAATTTCGATAGGTCATCAATAAACAGGATGATAACACAATTGGTTTATTCATGTATTGGATATTTATCGTTTATTATTACCACATGTGCATTCAAAATATGAATCATTATGTTTTTAAATCCATTTCAACAACAATCTTACTTGTTATTGAATAGAAAACAATTACTCAATAGTGCTGATTTTTTGTACAAATATGAAAAAATTATTTTCCTGATTTGTATTTCAAAATTTCACCAAATTAATGAATATTTCTTGGTTTGACTGCTTTTTTAAAATATGCTACAAAGTTTATAAGTTTTATGCTGCTTGTTAGCATTTTACCGAGATTTTTGCCTTTCTCATATAGAAAGGTTATGCAATCACTTGAAAAACCGACTAGTGAAAATTGGCCCGGAGGGCCAAGTGTCATATACAATTCGACTCAGTTCATCGAGCTGAGCAATGTCTGTGTGTGTGTGTGTGTGTGTGTGTGTGTGTGTGTGTGTGTGTGTGTGTGTGTGTGTGTGTGTGTGTGTGTGTGTGTGTGTGTGTGTGTGTGTGTGTATGTGTGTGTGTATGTGTCAAATAATCTCACTAGGTTTTCTCGGAGATGGCTGAACCGATTTTGACAAACTAGGATTCAAATCAAAGGTCTCGTGGTCCTACACGGAATTCCTGAATTTCATCCGGATCCGACTTCCGGTTCCGGAATTATATGGTAAAGTGTGTTCAATATTGTACACCGTCACTTAAATTGGCGAAGCAAAAAACGTGAAAATTTTTCTAAACTGGTCTCAAAACTATACAAATCGATAGTCATTATCAGTAGGCAACTAAACAAATCGATTCCGGCTATCCTGGTTCCCGGTATCCGGTTCCGGAAGTACCAGAAATAGTGGTCATATGTACCAAAATGGATCTCACTCACTTTTCTCAGCGATGGTTTGACCGATTTCCACAAACTTAGATTCAAATGAAAGGCCTCGTGGTCCCATACGGAATTCCTAAATTTCATCCAGATCCGACTTCCGGTTCCGGAATTATAGGGTAAAGTGTGTTCAATATTGTACACCGTCACTTAAACCGGCGAAGCAAAAAACGTGAAAATTTTTCTAAACTGGTCTCAAAACTACACAAATCGATAGTCATTATCAGTAGGCAACTAAACAAACCGATTTCGGTTATCCTGGTTCCCGGTATCCGGTTCCGGAAATACCAGAAATAGTGGTCATATGTACCAAAATGGATCTCACTCACTTTTCTCAGCGATGGTTTGACCGATTTCCACAAACTTAGATTCAAATGAAAGGCCTCGTGGTCCCATACGGAATTCCTGAATTTCATCCTGATCCGACTTCCGGTTCCGGAATTATAGGGTAAAGTGTGTTCAATATTGTACACCGTCACTTAAATCGGCGAAACAAAAAACGTGAAAATTTATCTAAACTGGTCTGAAAACTACACAAATCGATAGTCATTATCAGTAGGCAACTAAACAAACCGATTCCGGCTATCCTGGTTCCCGGTATCCGGTTCCGGAAGTACGAGAAATAGTGGTCATATATACCAAAATGGATCTCACTCACTTTTCTCAGCGATGGTTTGACCAATTTCCACAAACTTAGATTCAAATGAAAGGTCTCCCGGTCCCATACGAAATTCCTGAATTTCATCCGGATCCGACTTCCGAATCCGGAGTTATGGGGTGCGTATTAGAAGAGTTTGTGTGTCATGTTAGTTACGAACCGACTTCGATTATACCGGTTCTCGGGTTCCGGTGCCGGAAGTGCATATAATAGTGAACCCATTTCGTTCTCTTAAGGATGGCTTACGCAATCAAAGCACTGTTTTATTCTGTATGTTATGCATAAACAATCACTCGGTTTCTTTCAAAAATCGAAGAGAAAATTTTTGAATAGAATACCACAATATTATATGTACATGAGAAAGGCATCATTACACCACTAGGTGGATTAAAACAGGTTTTTTCAAAATATGACGATGGTTGTTTATTATTTGATGCTCAGAAGAAGGAAATATTGTTTCATGAGTTCACCATCGCTCGCCAATGGCGCTGGTAGCAGTAAACAGTGATGTGATTTTGCGCAGTACAACGATGAATGACCGTAGTACAGAAATCACCGTTGTATCATGATGCTCGCGTGATACCACCGTGATTCAGGGTGACAGACATGTGATTTCATGGTGTACAGTGATACCGATATCACATGTCTGTCATAAGCATAACGAAACGATACAATTAAGCAATGACACACACCAAGCAGGTACCCGTGTTGGAACAAGTAACGTGGGTGTTTCTTTTGAAAATTGTGTGAATTGAAAGTAAGAAGTGTCTTTAAAGTGCAAATCTCCAAATAATCAGGGGAACGTGCCATTTGAGCCAATTTGTGTTGATTCCTGATTAAAAATAACCTTTTTCAATCCAACTTGTGGTGTAAGGCATCTCCTGTTACTCCTATTTTCAAAAACATCACTAAAAGATTCTGTCAAGAATTTATTTTCAAACTTAAATAAAAGCAAAAACTGTCTCTGGTATAAACTACTATCCTTTACCTTTTCCATTTGTAAACAGTTGTCAAAATAATATAACACATGGATCAATAAGTCCCGAGACTAACAATGGAAACAACTTTTTTTTTTGCAAAATTTTTTTTTATTCATCAACGTAATCACCTTTTAGGGTGATACAATGGTTCCAACGTTTTTCCAATTTTTCAATACCATGTTTATAAAAAAATTTATCTTTCGCTTCAAAATAAGCTTCAGTTTCAGCGATGATCTCCTCATTTGAGCCAAATCTTTTTCCCTGGAACATTTTTTTTAAGATCAACAAAGAGCCAGTAGTCACTGGGGGCTAAATCTGACGAGTATGGGGGTGGGGAAGCAGATCAAAGCCCAATCCGTTCAATTTCGCCATTGTTTTCATCAACTTGTAGCAGGGTGCATTTTGTTCCATCGAAAGCAATCGCGGCACCCACTTGGAAAAAAACCTTTTTCATGCTCAATTTTTCATGAAGGATAGTAAATACACTTCCATATGATATCTGTGTCATCTCAGCAATCTCACGGAGCTTCACTTTACGATCTTTCAATATAATTTTTGTCACTTCACTCACATTTTCCGGTGTAATTGCTTCCACAGGTCTACCCGAGCGTTCCGCGTCATTTGTGTCGGTACGACCACGTTTAAACTCGGCGAACCACCGACAAATCGTTGCTTTTGATGGACAAGAGTCCGGATAACATTTTTCAATCCATTGTTTCGCTTGCACGGAGTTTTTACCCATTAAAAAACAATGTTTTATCAAAACACGAAACTCGGTTTTTTCCATTTTTTAAACAAACCACAAAACGACTTTACTCCAACCTCGATAACTCAGCTGTTTCTGGTCGGATCGACTTAAAATTTTGACCCGTTTCAAGCAAAGGTTAGTACTCTAGAAAGACGTGGTTACTGGTTCACTACGAGCGCCATCTCTGCTTTAGTCTCGGGACTTATTGATCCATGTGTTAGATTAAGAAGTGGCAACCCAGCGCGCTATACAAAATTGAACTAAGCCCGCTGTGTGCTAGGCGGTGGCGTTTTCTTCTTCCGTACCAGCACGTACCGATTCGTACCGATTTTGCATCATTTTGTATGATAGTTTAAAAGTTTTGATCCTATAGTTTCGGAACCGGAAGTTGGATCGGGATGAAATTGGACAGTATCCTTTAAAACACTGAGAGCTTTAATTTCAATCATGGTTTGTGGAAATCGGTTTAACCGTTGCTGAAAAATCGAAGTGAGTGTCGGTTTTGGAGCTTTTCTTCACTATTACCGGTGCATTTGGAAGCAGAAACCGGGCACTAGTAGTCCCAAAGTATATTTACATATCCACTAACTAACAAGGTCTGCCAACTAGAGATATTTACCAGTAAATTTTATAAAAATGTGCACCTCGTTTCGCCATCGCTTGTGGGAAAATACACAAATTGAAAATTTTCACTAATCGCACTGTAATACTGGACGCGGAAGTCGGATCTGGATTCGGGAACTTTTTGAAGAATTTCAAGACCTTTTATTTGCATCTTAGTTTGTACAAATCGGTTAAGAAATTTCGGAGAAAAATGATTCTCATAAATTTACACATATTGCCTCGTATTTCCGGAATCGGAAGTCGGAAAAGATAAAATTCAATAGCGAGCTATACATACATACATACATACACGCTATACATACATACATACATACACGCAGATATTTGCTCAGTTCGTCGAGCTGAGTCGAATGGTATATTGAACTTTTTCGGCCCTCCGGGCCTCGGTTCAAAAATAGGTTTTCACAGTGATTGTTAAGCCTTTCTATACGAGAGAGGCAATAATGCGTAGGGGAAGGTGTTCGGTTTCCGGCACCCCACCGTAACTTTTGACAGAAAGCAGATAGCGTCAATCCGACAAATGTCATGTGTGTGTGTGTAATAACAGCACGTTCTTTTTGTGCTAAATTGCGAAGCAAACAGTTACTTGTACTTTTTGCTGCGTTCAAAATAACTTTTAATTACGTGAATATAAACACAAAAGTTTCTTTTTTTGACATTTTTTAGAATATCATGAATTGAAGGGCATCAATCGGAAAGGTGAGTGGATTGAATATTTATGAGGTGAAATAGATCTATTTCGTTATTTAATACTGGATGCTATCAAAATTTTCGCAACCAAAGATTTTTTTTGTCATTTTCAAAATGTCTACCAATTTCGTTTACCGGCACCCCAAGATGTTCGGTTTTTCGACAAACCGTGAAAAATTGTCAGTGATATGCAGGCTGCTGTCGAGACAAACATCTAGCTACTCATACAGCAGATGCTCCGGCCAAGAAAAAAACGTTGAAGGCCGGCCAAATTAATACCAAAGGTACCACCATCCAAATATTCGACCAAGAGAGCTAAGGCGAAGTCACAATCAGACAATGAAGACTTTTGTCAAAAACGCTTCCAAAAAGAATAAATTCTGTTTTTTCTTTGAAAAGTTGCAGTATTTACTTATATTTTTCCATTTTTAGCGAAATTTCTTGGGGTGCCGGTAACCGAACACCTTTTTTAAAATGGCCAAAATTTAACGCTTTTATAAATTGATAACAATTTTTTCCATCAAATGAACCAACTTAGTTCCTTAATCAGTTGTTAGCCAGGGACTTTAGCTTTCCATTGATGTATAGATGTCCGCATAATGTGCACTAAGTTTGAAGCTATGAGCTAAAAAGAAAAGGGTGCCGGTAACTGAACACTCTCCCTTACCATTTTATCTAATTATTCAGTTGTATAAACAGGAATGTCTATTGCAAAAAAATATTACTATCAGTGCCTTCGAAATATGTCACGCTTACGAAGTTTATTTATTTCTGGAGCAGGAAGAAGCCAACAAGAGATAGGTTATTATCCATCCAACACTATGTCTCCAGTAGGCATAAAACCACCTCATCTTTTGTACCAACAGATTACAGAATCTCCAAATGATACGTTTCATGTTATTAACTATTAGCACAACATAACTAAATTCTTAGAACTAGTGATAAATTTTTATCGAGGTAGTGTTCGAGAAAACAATTTCCTGATAGAAATTTCTAACCAATTTCTAGCTAAAAGTACCCAAGATTTACTGAATATGTACAAACGTGTTAGTATATTCGACTGACCGCAAGGTGTGATCGCTCAATTTTCTCGAAGATGGCTCAACCAATTCCAACTAGCTCAAGCTCGTTTGAAAGCTAGTCATTGATCAAGATTGAAGATCAAATGGCTTATACTTCCGGTTCCGGAGATATAATGATATAAGTGACGTAACCGACAAAACGCGTAGTTTTTTCACCGCTCAATTTTCTCAATACGGCTTCTGGGTCTAAGTCAAATGAAAAAAGCCTGTTTTAATCCACCTAGTGGTGTAATGATGCCTTTCTCATATCAATCATGCTCTCATATATACTAGCGAAGACCGGGGCTGTCCGAATTCACTTTAAGAAAATTGAAAAAAGCATCCATTTCAATAAGGTGTTTACCAAAGTTATCTATACCGCTGTGTAGCTCAAGCTTTCAGCTACAATACCCAACTTG
This sequence comes from Malaya genurostris, assembly GCF_030247185.1. NCBI lineage: Eukaryota > Metazoa > Arthropoda > Insecta > Diptera > Culicidae > Malaya > Malaya genurostris. Next base: position 269,967,213 of record NC_080572.1, on the reverse strand, counting down.
TGGTTTGGAAAAATATGCATTAGTTTCCGTAGATAGTCGCGATGAAGTAACCATCCTAAAACGCAAAATTTCAGAAAGACCGGAGATTCTACGGAGCTAAACCGGATACTTCTTGGAAATAAAAAAAAACACCTATTAGACCTAGGTTTTTACCCAAATTATCACACAGTTCACTGTTTTGTAGCTTCAACTCTCAACTACAATTCCCAATTTGTGCCATGGTGAAACATGTATTAGTTTTTGTATCAAGTCCAGACTAATTAAACCGGACTACAAAGTTTCACACAGAAATGAAGAGCGAACACAGTAGAGCGCAATTTGTTTATTTTTCAATTTTAAGACAAATTTATGAGCACAAAAGAAATCAAATCGAAGACATAATTCCACTCGCTGAGAATTTAGGTATTGTCTCGAAACTTCAAACACGCCCTGCAGTACCAAATAATTGATGTTGAAACTAACTTTAGAGCCATTATTGAAGACTGTTTGATTGTTTCGTTACATATAATGAACATTTTAGTTTTAATAAGTGATAAGAAGAAAAATTGCAGTATAGATATCAATGTTTAGGTATATTTCAAGAAACAGTTAAAAATTTCAAGTTAAAAATTATGTGTCCGATTGAGCCAGTAATCGATAATCACTAGATTCAGCATGAAATAAACATTTGAAAACACTAACCAGACCAAGTCCGCGTCCTTTTAAGGGGGGGGTTGTGGTTTTAACTAGCACCCCTCACAACCATGGAAGATTTTTCAACATTAGGTTCCAAGAACGATAGAGTACTTTGGGAATCCCCTGCCTCCTTTAATTAGCACACCCCCCCCCCCCCTTGAACCATCCCCCCCCCTCTCCCTTGAATGATTCCTGCACACGGGCTTGAACAAGACCGTCATTACGATGCACATAAATCAAATATACCCAAAAACTCAGGAAATTTCAAAGAAAAGATTCAGTAAAAAACAAACACCATTTGACACGAACGCGATTGATGCCAAACTGAATTGACTCAGTGTTATATAGCTAACTGACGTCTGTCTGTCACAAGAAAGTGCGTTTACAAAGTCAATCCATGATTCGGTAAAAGGCTGATTTAGAAGATATTTCACCTGGCCAGTTTAACTCCGGACGAACCCCGGTCTCCCCTACTGTGGAATTCTTCAAAATAATTTCTTCGATTCTTGAAAGAAACCTAAAAGATTATCTGTAAATAATCTAGTATAATCTGCAGAATTAGATAAGCTCTCAGATCAGTTCCGGTTCGAGAGATGTAATAATAAGGAGTGTATCGAAAATAAGCTATCCACATACATTTGTGTTGTACGCATGTATTTGTGATGGTTTTTTATGCTCAGATCGCAGCATGCTGTGCGTTTGGTTGTTAGCTCTCGATTCTTTACTTGTTTGTGCGGTTGAAATTCTGCGTTTTCAAAATGTCGCGTATTGAAAAGGAAGTGGAAATTAAAGTTCTGGACACATGGCTAAGTGAGAAGGGTATTAATATGCGAAAATTTGCGAAGCGGTTTGGAATTCATCATGCCAGTGTTAAAAACATGATTAATAAGTTTGGGGAACATTATTCTTAGGATGAGCTACCAGGAAGAGGCAGAAAACCCGGTTCTTCCAACCCGAAACTGGACCAGAAAGTTGTATCTCTAATCATGAAGAATAAATTAATGTCAATACGTGATTTTGCCAAAACAGCAGGAACGAGTGTCGGAATGGTCCAGCGTATCAAGAGGCAAAATCACCTAAAGACCTACAAGAAGCAGAAAATCTCGGAACAAAGTGTAAAACAGAAGAAGCAAGCAGTAACAAGGGCCCGGAAATTGTATTAGCCTCTTTTGCAGGGTCCGGATGCTACTGGTCGAAAGGTACTGGTATGGCACTCAGTCGAAAGATACTGGTATGGCAAGCAATATGTTCCTATGGTTTGAAGTTAACAATTTTTTACACTACCGGAACTATGAATGCAGAAATCTATCGATCTGAATATTTCCAGAAGAGATGGCTGCCTTTTTATAAGAAGCATAGTACACCTCCAATGTTTTGACTGGATTTGGCGTCGGCTCACTATGCCAAAACCACTCTCAATTGGCTTGCGGAAAAGGCTATACATTTCGTTGAGAAAAATATCAATCCACCTAATTGGCCTTAGCTTCGACCCATCGAACGTTACTGGGCAATCGTGAAGAGGGTCTTCAAGAAGACTGGTTAGGCAGCTGGGAACATGCAGGAGTTCAAAAAAATTTGGGCTCAAGCGTCCAAATAATGCGATGCAACACTTGTCCGGAACTTGATGAAGAGCGTTCGATCAAAAGTTCGAAAACTCGTGAAGGAACAACTTAAATTTCATCCGGTTTTCTTTATGCTCAAGTTTAACCTCGTACAATAAAGGATCAATTTTTAGTTTGAATAAAATATCGTTTTTTATCATAATTTGAAAGAAAAATTTGTGGATAGCTTATTTTCGATACACTCCTTATATGTGACGCTCCCGATAAATCCCAATGTTTTTATAAGGCAACAAAAGTTGAGTTTTCTTGGAGTTGGAAGAATTGAATTCGAAAGACTTAGACTCGTTTGAATAGTGTTTTATTTTCGCATATAATTTAATTATTTTCAAATCGATTGTTTTCAGTGCAGAGCTTGATTAGAATTTTTTCCAGTGTTTTATTAAAAAAAAATAACTGATTTTGTGAAAATTAACAGTAAAACTCTTTCTTGAAGGACATGTAACCTTACGAAAATAACTATTTGAAAGAAATGTTGAAATAGGTTTGGCCCTTTTCAAAAAACTATCTCGATCAATTTTGCAAAAGTGGCAATTTGCGATAAAATCTACACACTTAAAACCATTTCTTGAGCTTGGCATAATAAAATGCCGAAACTGATCGGCAACACCTAACTTAGCTGATTACTCAGTAATCAATATGCATGTTTCTGAACTTCGTTAAATGCATTCACTGATATCTCGGTAAAATTCTTCACTTTGCGGAAATTTGGCATAATTGCTTGCTGAATTTATCAGTAAACAACAGATATGCCGACATCAGCAGAGACGTTTACCGAGATTTCGGAATATGCGCTAGCTTTTGCCGAAATTCAGCACGCCAGCTGTCATTTCTTGCCGCGTTACATTTTTTCTTCGCATTGCGCGATTATTTTCTGGTGAAATTTTCTAGTGAAAAAATGGATATTTTAGAAACTGTTAGTAAGGAAGACGTAAGAATCTACGATCTGTTCAGTAAGTACGATTGCAACACATTCTTTTTTATATAGAAAGCAACTTCTATTGCTTATTTCTATTGTCGTGAAGTTATCATGGAATTTTTGGACGTAAACTCAATATATAAAAACCTATTTTTATTTTCATATTTCCAGCTCGACTCAAAGTGGCCGCATCCGGAAGCGTCGCTATTAGTAGCGATGTCTGAGGAATTTGACGAAGGAGACTGCTCTCTAATTTGGAAAGATGTAGAAATTCCCGCGGCACCGGGAATACTGTCAACATTTAATGGTCTTTGCATGGCTAATACAGTATTCGGTTTTGAATGCGATCCTTCCGACAATTTTTTTTAAATATTTTATGCCACTTGTTTTCAGGTAGAGACCTTTTAGGACTACCGGCAACAAATTTGGAAGTCTCCTTTAAGTGTAAATATAATGAATTTTTGATCCCAAACGACCTGTTTATAATGTTGACAAATCACGAGGTCAATTAATCGGTTAACTTTTTAATTACTGATGATTCAGTAATTTATTTTTTCGTTGTTCTTTTTTTTTTCATTGCGCTACTGAATACTCAGTGAAAGTTTAACTGAACAAACAGTAAATCTTCTGATGACGATTTCGGCAACATTTGACGTTTGTCAAATTTGAGGGTGTCGAGAAGTTCAGTAATTTTAATTTTTGACGAGATGATTACTGATTCCTCAGCTGTGCGAATCTCGGCTAAAAAATTTAAGTGTTTACATGTCGAGATAGATTCTATAAAACCTGAGAGGGTGTCGCAAACTCCGAATACAATTTGACACGAAATTAATCATCTATGGCATCATTTACCTGTGAGTTTAGATCATTTTTGCTTTTGAATATTCGGAATTTTGCTAAAAATTCCTTATCGACCATTAAGAAAAATGTTGACGAGAAAGCGGCCTATGCTAACCGCAAAATTTTTGATTCAATACGATAATCAAATCTGCTGAGAACAGTCTCTTTATCTTAATTATGATTCAAATTACAAATCAATTTTATCTACACATGAAGTTGAATTTATAAAATTTATTCAAAATCGAGACATTCATCCTTTCGATCGCAAAAAAATATGAATTTTACTGGTGACATAATTCTACAAACGATGCAATTCATAATTACTTAGCTTTTCAAATGACATAATATTCCACTCGCACAGAATTTTCCAGGCTCCCAATGTAATTTACACTCGCTTACCAAGTGCCATTGTCTGAATATGTATTATTTGTATTATGTATTAATTGTCCATCAAACTGATATGCACTTCTGTGGTTCTGTCGATTACCTGACGTGCTTTGTGATGTAATGTTTCTCGGTTCAAGTCGCGTTGTTGCTATCGATCATTTGTTTTTATTTTATTCGATTTCAAGCCATGTAATTTTTAAACCATACAATTTCACTTGTTCTTGGACATAAATTTGTGTGAAATACGACGTTCCATTTTATTGTGCATCTTATAGGACGCAAAATCACAAGTTTTTTTCGAAGTGTGATTGTAATAATGCATCCGTCTTCCTATATTGTCGCTAGCTGTCCTACAAAAGTTTATTAATACTTTCAGAAATAAGTCCTAGACGACAAAATACTGATTAAAACACAAAAGCAGCTCTCGTCAAATAATGCAAGCTGTTCTTCTAATACAAAATTCCATTTTCTCACCAAAATCAGGAGCTCTAGTCACCTTAAACGGGTCCCCTCCCCCTATCTGTTCCATCCATCGTGTGCCACATATTTCTTCCTGAGTCCCATTATCATGGAAATGAAATAACCCCTTTCTCTGGGAGCCTGCACCGCCCGGGAGATAGCCATCACCACGTGGCGGCTGCCGTGGAAAAATAGTACTTGCGAAATCACGGATCGTGATTGATTGGAGCTGCTTTTCAGCCGTTCGTCTTTTTTTTTTTTTGCTTTCACTCCGAACAAAGAAAAGAAAAATTCCCAGAAATCATTCTTCCGATGAAAAACGAAGATCACAACAATGGCATGAACTCTAAACTTCCATCACAGTTGCTTTTCCGCGCTCCAGAGAAAAAAAACCGTGCTGCTGCCGACCGGTAAGGAAAACAGTCCTTTTTCCCCCTTTACTGTCATTACTGGCACTTTTTCACTTAAAACTTTGCAAACAATAAAAATACAAGTAAACAGCCGTTTGTTCGCATAATTATTTGTTTACCGACTGAAGGCAGGTGAAGAACTACGCATTTCATATCGCGGGACGCGTCATTTTTAATACAACAATTTCTTCTAAGCCAGTTTGAAATAAAACAGGCCGACATTTTTGCTCGCAATCCCAAACAAAAATAGTTTCATAAAACAACCGAGAATAGTTATCGTTGTCGGCTGGGGAAAACTTTTCCTGAATCCCGCTGCTGCAGATAACGGACTCAGAATCGACTTGGCAAATATTTGATTTCCATCATCGCCAGCTGTCCCAGGCACCGGTGCCATTCAACGTTGCATTCGAGACAACCACAGCATCTTTGCGTGATGGCGAGTTCGACTAAAACTAAAACTGTTTGATATTGCACTGTGAAACTTCACCGTCACTGAAACGAACTGACAGCGCTCAACGAAGCGCTGCTTTTAATCCATTTTTCGGTTCGGAACGGCACAAGTTTTCGCAGCACACGGGTACAGTGCGTCAATAGGTGAACAGGGATTGTGCTAGTCGATTCCAATCGAAGATCTGGTGCGAAAGAATTGTGTGAAAATATTCAGGCGATTTTATTGATTTATCGTCATCCCTAACTGTTATCTGTCAATCATATGCAGAAATGCGGTAAATCACTAATGGAATAGTTTAAAGGCAACTTTCAAATATAAGTATGATCAATAGCTTACAATACCTGCTTCCTGTGCTCTGGAAAAATTTGGATTACCACACTAGGAAATCGGAAGATATGTAACTCTTAATTGAACAGAAGCGCCCACGGTTCGTTAATGTCGTAAAGAAGGTTCCTGTGCTCATCAGCAAGTGGACCATCTTGTACGAGAGGCAACCATTGTCATCGGGATTCAGTAGATTCTTCTCATTCTAGGAAACTACTGGATGACCTTGAACATCAAGTGCAGTATGATCTTGATACAGCATCTCTCATCACCACAACCAACAAACTAAACGGTCGTTTTCAAGGCATCCAAAAATTCTCAAAGAATTTTTATTTTCTTTTTTTGCAGAGTACTCTCAATTACATAATTCACATTATTTTCAAAATTCGTATTCAAAAATCTGTAGAACTAAGGAAAAGGAATTATTGTTGCCAGATGTCTTAAAATTCTATGGAATATCGAGATTTGGTGTTATCTCAGAAAAAAAAACTTTTAATATGGTATAAACTTTTGAACTTTCCTAAATCATTTTTTTATGCTACATGTTTAACAAATACATGAATCTGCTGCTATTCCGTATTGTTTCGACAAAATTTTTGAACAACACTAGATGTCTACACTTCGTTCATTTCTGAGACGAAACAAGAAAACCGCATAACTTTGAAAATTCGCATGAAAAATATCCGCATAAATTTGAAAATTCGCATAAAAACCCACGTAATTTGGAAACACGCATAGCTTTGAAATTTCGCATAAAAAGGCATAAAATATACTGTATAAAAAGACGCAGAAATAGGGTCGAGTGTATATTACGCGCAGATAAGAATAAATACACGAAACAAAAACTACTACCTAACTATTCAAAACAAAAATCTAACAATGATTTTAACAATAGTAGTGTTGTCTTAGCTCAACAGTTCAAACAATCCAATAGGATAACCTTGGGATATCCCTTGCATTTTGTTTCCACCTAAATATCATCAAAACTGCACAAAAATTTTATTGTTTATGTTTCTAGAAGTATTTCATACAGAAAGGCATACATATTCAAAATATTGAAAATTGGTTCAGTTATTTACGTTCAAAACATAACCACTTTACTCCATGTAAAGTGTCCCTCAATATTGAAAAAGATGGTTCCACGTCAAATTTTTTTTAAACATCTCGGAGAGGAAGATTGAAGTATCGCTTGAAACAGCTGGTAAAGTTTTTCATAGTTTTTTGGAACCTTCGACCTTCAATTTCCCCATCCCGTCCATTTGGCTAACAACAAACGTTTTCCGATCCGGGTTGACTGTAGAGATGGTCGGATAAGCATTTTTTCAAACCCGAGCCCGACCCGTACCCGATCGAAAATAAAAAACAACTTTGACCCGTACCCAACCCTAACCCGAGATAAATTTTGCTTCCAAACCCGAACCCGACCCGTACCCGTTGAAAGTGGAAAAATCGGCACCCGTACCCGGCCCAAACCGAACAAACATATTTATTTCTGTACCCGAACCCGACCAATACCCGTCGGGTTCGGGTCGGGTTTCGGGTATAAATAACCGAAACCCTACCATCTCTAGTTGACAATTGATCTAGCTTCAATCCTAACATTCACCAACTTGGTGTGCAAGTGGCTCTGAATTTTGCGATTCACGAGAAAAATTTTGTTGCATCACGCTTCTGGTTTCGATACATTTTTCACAACAGAGCAAAAAAATCAAATAGAAGGCATAATGCTGCACACCATCATTCAAAACTTAGATACCTAATCGTAATACTTATCCAGCAATCCATAGATTGTTGAAATTCGTCCACTTTGAACGGAAATATCGATATTTTTGTGTATTCGACTTTGCATCCTTACTTTAGAGTAAAAAGAGAACGTTAAAAGAGTTTAGAGTAAAAAGTTAAAAGAGTCTAGAGTAAAAAGTTAAACCATTTCCCATGAAAAAATGACACACAACGAAATGACGTTTTTGTATGCGTACGAGTGTTTTAATTATGTGGATTAAGTTTTTTTTTTTGTTTTCGACATGCAGTCTCTAACTAAATACAGAACCGATTTTTGAATCCTTTCCAACGTTTCGACAATTTATTGTAGTCTTCTCCAGGAATTGCTACAAAATTGTATTCAAATTTTTATTCAATAGTAACATATTTGAAGGCACACTGCTTAAGCTCTTAGATGGCAAGGGCATACAAAATTGTATGTTTAAATATATTAGAGCCCCAGCGTATATATATTCATTATAAAGTTGGTTTCATGTAAAGTTGGTTTTCACAATCTCATCTTCTAGGCTAAATGCCGGCATCATGGACTTACCACTAACCATTCATCCACTTTTCTTAGAAGACCTTCTTTTGATGACTCTTCCTGTTTTCCAGAATTTGCCTAAGAATTTTTCCATTGAGCGAAGTTCTGGCGATTTTGACAGATTTGCCTCCTTCGACACAAAAAGAACATGGTTGACTTCGAATTACTCCCAGAAGCTAACTGCAACTGAATTTTATATCTTGAATCTGCAACTTAATTTTTGAACTGGGCTCTGGAACTAAATTCAACCGAATTCTAAGCCTGGATTCTTAGTCTGGATTCTGGGTCTGAATTCTGAAACTGAGTTTTAGGAATAAATTCTAGTCCAGAACGTAAATTCTGGAACTGATTTCGGGAGATTACAATTCTGACCTCGCATTTGGAATTACGTTCTGTACCCGAATTAAGAATTGAACTATGAATCTAAATTTGGGACTGTCTAAACAAGAATTTTCAACCTGGATTGCGGAAAAGAATTCTGTGACTTAGATGCAACTTGGAATCTGGAAATGAATTCAATTTCCGAATCCTCCAGAATTCAGTTGCAGAATCTACGTGAAATTTTGAACCTCAATTCTGGATTCCGAAATTGAATTCGTTGCTTGAATTTTGGAATTGAATTCTGGAACTGGATCCTGGAACTGAAGTTTGAACTAAATTCTAGAAATGAATTCTGAGTTCTAGATCTAAATTCTAGACCCGGATTCTTGAACAGCAATCAAGAACCGAAATCTGGAACTGAATTATGAACATGGATTTTGGAACTGAAGTTTGGATTTGGATCGTGCAACTGAATTCTGGATTTAAATTCTTAAGCCGAATTCTGGAATGAGATTCGGAATCCGGAATCTGATTCTGAATTTTGGAACTGAGTTCTGAACTTGGATTCTGAACCTGAATTTTGGAACTGAGTTTTGGACTTCTTTCCATCGCTAACTGCAACTGCATTTTGGAACTGGGTTGTGGAGCTAAATTCAAGAACTGATTTCGGGAGACCACAATTTGGACCTCGATTCTGAAACTGCGTTCTAAACCCGAATTAGGAATTAAACTCTGAAACTGTCTAAACCAGAATTTTCAGCCTGGATTGAGGAATAGATCTCTGCGATTTAGATTTGAAATTGAAATTGGATTCTGGAAATGAATTCAATTTCCGAATCGACCGGAATTTAGTTCATGAACTCAGTTTCAAAATTCAGTTGCAGGACTGAATGCTGGACCTGAACTCTTGAACGAAATTCAACGAATTTTGTAACTGAATTCTGAAACTAGTTTAAGTTCCAAAATTCAGTTTCAGGATCCTTTGTGAGCTTTGAAATCAGTTTCAGAATACATTTCTACAATTATGTTCAAGAATTCAAGTTTCCAAAATTTAATTACATAATTCAGGTCTAAAATTGAGTCCCAGAATTCATCGCGTCCTGAGTTGCCACGAGAAAGCACAATGGCTGATGCTTTCATGCAGTGTAAGATTTGATCAGCGATACATGAATTCGAATCTTTTCTTAAGGAACAAATGCATCTCAATCTAGAGCAGGGTTTCAGGATCCAGGCTTTGAAATCAGTTTCAGAATTCATTTCTACAATTATGTTCAAGAATTCAAAATCATAAGTTTCAAAATTTAGTTACACAATCCAGGTCCAGAATTGAGTCCCAGAGTTCATCGCGTCCTGATTTGCCACGAGAAAGTACAATCACTGATGCTCTCATGCAGGGTAAGACTTGACCATCGATATAAGAATCTGAATCTTTGCTTAAAGAACAAATGCATCTCGATCAATAGCAAATATATTTGCTTCAACTAAACAAAACAAGTAACGTAGTATATGTTCAATTTTACGAGTAGATGAACGCAATTCAGGTTACAAAATGCAGGTCCAGAATTAGGTTCACTGAATTCTGTTTCAGAATCCAGGCTTTGAAATCAATTTCAGAACTTATTTTTACAATTATGTTCAAGAATTCAATATCATAAGTTCTATTATTCAGTTACAGAGTCCAGAATTGAGTCCCAGAATTCATCGCGTCCTGAATTGTCAATATATATTCTATTGATGATGTTTTCATGCAGTGTAAGGTTTGATCATCGATATAAGAAATTAAAACTTTGCTTAAGGAGCAAATGCATCTCGATCTATAGCAAATATATTTGCTTCAACTAATTCATTACTTCCCAAATTTACTGTTCACTATTCGGTGGTCGTTTTAGTAAAGATAGTAAACTATAGTAATGCTACCGATAATGCAGATGAAAATTAGTTTCTTTTTAAAAAAAAACATAATAATAAATAATAGGTTGGAGGTCGATTGACATTGTTTTTGTTAAATGAAATATACATAAAATATTACAAATGTTAGCTGACCGATGAGTGCAACCATGCCATTCATGCAGCCAACCTGGGTTTGACCACAAACCCCGCATATACGGTAAGAAAAATTTTCTGGCTCGTCGAGGCGAATGACTTTATGGTTAAAACCACTACACTAAAACATACAATTTTGTACCAATCTCTGAAGAAGGCTATAAAAAATTGTCGAAACATTGTGAAGAATTTAAAAATTTGTACTAGGGTAACGGCTCTCGATTTCACCTCATTTGTAAAAGCGGTACCCCAGAAACCTGATTTAGCCATCAAAATCACTATAATTATAATTCGATGGCGTTATATCGTGAGCAAAAATTACACATGAAAGAATGATGCAAATCTATGCAGCATTGGGTTTTGTGTTGAAATGAAAACGAGTTGAATGCAATAAAATTGGTATTGTAAGAAATCGTTTATTTTCTGACTAACTGTCATTTATAATGCTAAAAATGTCCAACTCTGTTGACCTCGATGCATTGATGTTACTGAAGCAATAATACTCGGCTGGGTAATATCATGTAATAGGTATAATTTTAGATTGTAGCAATTTGTATAGTAAAATTAAAACTTCAACCTTGACAGGCTATTGAATGAAATGAATACAAGCCTAGAATTATCGTTCATGTAGAATATTTGAAAATATAACTTTTATAAAACCTGTGCATATACATATAACCACATGTTAGTCATTATTAATTACTAATGATTCATAGCTGTAATGTAGTCAAAAATCCATTACGTCCAGTCTTTTTTACAAGCCAACATAACGAGAGGTAAGCCCACTGCGCTCAATCGCCGAAAAGAGTTCTTATTTCTATGTGTCGGTTTTTCTTGTTATGCTTTGTGCGACGGTTCGTTCAACTGAAGCGTATAAAATTTTGCGCGCATTTTATGACGCTACATTTCACCTTGAGGGTTGAGGCTAGTAGATAGCGTATAACTACTTGTTTCGCTGTGCGTATTACATTTCTCTCCATGCTCTCTCGCAAATGTGCAAAATGACTCCCGACTTTCTTTTCATTATATGTAGGTTTTTCTTCATTCATTTATATTCAGAGCGCGTCATAACAATTTCACTGAATTTGGTTGATATAAAACAAAAGGAAATTCAGTTTTTGCAATGACTGAGCGGAAACATATGTTGGAGAAGCCAAATGAATGAAAAACTAACAGAAAAGATGAAACGCTCAGAGGCGGGCGTATCTTTTTCCAAAAATTCATCTTTTCTGTTAGTTTTTCATTCATTTGGCTTCTCCATTATATGTTTCCGCTCAGTCATTGCAAAAACTGAACTTAGTTATGGCGGCATTACGTCAAACAACTAAAATTAATAAATCGTTAAAAGGAAATTGTCACCATTCAAAAGAAAGAGTACACAAAACTAAAATCATCGTCAAAAATATCCGATTCTCAAAAAAACTCTATTTTTGTGCAATAATTGTTTGATGAGTAGTACTTGGTGCATTTTTGCCTTTCTCTATAGAAAGGTATTAGAATTGCAGGAAAAACCGACTTTCGAACGGAGCCTCGGAGACCCATAGTGTTATATACCATTCGACTCAGTTCGACGAGATCGGAAAATGTCTGTGTGTGTGTATGTGTGAGTATGTGTGTGTGTGCACTTTTCGAAGATATTTGAACGCGCTCAATTTTCTCAGAGATGGCTGAACCGATTTTAACAAACTTGGGCTCGTTTGAAAGCTACTGTCGGGTCATTGATCAAGTTCGAAGACCAAATGGCTGTGACTTTTGGTTCCGGAGATATGATTGTATAAGTGACGTAACCGACAAAACACGTTGATTTTGATATATATATATATATATATATATATATATATATATATATATATATATATATATATATATATATATATATATATATATATATATATATATATATATATATATATATATATATATATATATATATATAAGGGTGCCAAAATGTTGGGATCACCTCAATTTTCGTTACGCTCTAGTGCTCAAAAGTTTAAGCACCTCGAAAAAAGCCTTCATGCAAAATTTGAGCTTAATCGGACATGCGTAAGGGGTGCTGCCCGGTGGTAAAGGTTTGACAATTTTCGATCTTGAAAAAGCACCATAGGGGGGAGTACATGAAATTTCCAAAATCGAAAATTTTTTTTGATGCTAAAACTCTTAAAACTGAATAAAACATCGAAATTTAGTGTCATCTCAAAAAAATTTTTTTGAAAAAATCAACTTTTTTTTTCGAGATAACACTAAATCTCGACGTTTTATGCAATTCTAAGCCTTTTGGCATCAAAAATTTTTTTTCGATTTCATGAGACTGTTATGAAAGAAGGGAAAGGCATTCTCACACCACTAGGTGGATTAAGAAGGGTTTTTTTTTAACTTATATTGAACAAAAAAATAGGTATAAGCTGTCACCACTCAATTTTCACAGAGATGGCTGGACTGATTTCAACAAAGTTAGGCTCGTTTTAGTTCTTTAGACAGGTTTGAAGTTCAAATGGCTGACACATACGGTTCTGGTAATATAATGGCATAAGTGACGTCAAAGTCAAAAATCATTACCGCTAAATTTTCCTGAATATCGATTTAACAATAACAGCAATTTTGGGATCGTTCGAGACTGAAATTAGGCAGTGTTGTGAAAATCACATTGCGGACATTGCAAGTTTTGAAGACATTTCAGATAGTGTCCTATAACCACATTCAAATGTATTACTGCTGATACGCTTGATCTGGAAAATGTTGCCAAGTATGTGACATAAACGCTGAAGCATGCTTTTGTGAGCTACCGGAATCAATCTGAATAAATTGGTGTCAAAAATGAAGCAAAATCAGTGTTAAAAATGATCTTTATAAAAAGGTAAAAAATGTTTTAATGAAATTATGTCGAAAAAAGGGAAAGCCATTATCCCACCACTAGGTTTTGAATATAAACTGACACTGACGTCTCATCATCAATATTCATATAACAAGTTGTTTTGAATAAAAGAATTGGAAAATATTGATATTTGGTTCAATGCATCAAGAGCACATAACTGTGCTTGTGATTATCTTTTGAGTTTTTTCTTCGACTCATCAGTGAAAAGCAATTCATATTGAAGTGCTAGTGCTTCATGATCATTAAAATATACAAAGCTTGGTCGCGTCTTAGGGATGGATCTGAATATTTTGTCATTTTCTGTAACCCAAAACTGTTCTGGTGTCAAATTTCTACGCCATTCAAACAGTCTACTCAAATTTGCTTAGCTTATCTGTGAAACCCCGGTCACGCACGCATAGACAGTAATTATCGGCGCGAAATTCCGTTCTGTGAAATTGAGATTTCACGCATCCGTGCCCGGGTCAATTCGCGCAATTGAGGATTCCGTTCCGACCAGGTGGTGCCAAAGGAAAACTGCTATCATAGGGAACCAAGGCCGCACCGTTTCCATTCTCACGTTCGTTCGAGTAATCTGTATCATATCCATTAATTTTCAATTTCAATCACGTTCCGGACCAGCCCGACTTCACATCCGCGATGTTAGAGACTATCTCACTCTCGGAGCACTTATCCGGAACATCATGACGTACATACTGTCCTGGTAGCATCACGTAGGAGATTGAGTTTCTCGTCTGCTAAAGTAGATGAAAGCGGCGGGTACCTTTTTGCAACCAGAATTTTTGCCCCGAACCGAACCCGTTAAACACAATAACACGTCAGCAGCGGAGAGAAAGCTGGCGTGTCAAGCGGATCGGTCCACCGTTTGGCTTTGAACGATTCCGACCGAGGCGCTCTGTCTTTCCGGGCTCCAGGTAGTTACACTTCATATCACCATTTCCACACGTGCAGGCACAGTCGGTGCTCAACTACTCATCATTCGACTGATTTAACCGTGCACCGACTCACAACTGGATGAATACTACTTGCATGATCTTGTGTATTCAGGCGAACCATGCATATTAATTCGCGCGAACGAGTTTTCGTCGTTGCTGGGGTGTGATTACCGTTTCGGGCGACTCCGGTGTCCTGCAATACGAGAGAACCGCAGCAGCAGCAGCAGAAAAAAACATTATCGCTGTAATGTACAACTTTCGAAGCCAACCCGATAGCTGAATATCCAACCGACCGACCAACCGACCCGATCCCGGTCATACCGTTTATCATGTCCTGGAGCAGTTCGTGCTACTTCAAAATGTCCATCCAGAAACGGCCAAGCCTGGCCAAGCGCTGCACGATAAGGGGAGAAATTCATTCATTAATTATGCAAACTTCACGATTATAAAACATATGCATAATGGCCGGCATCGTCATCCCCGTTGCGCACGACGTAGACGATAGCCGAGAATGCCGGCCGGATCAAGGTGAGAAGCGCTACGGCGGACCGGATCAAAGGCACACTTGTTTTGCATTCGTGCGAGTTCGAACATTCGGTATAATAATTGAACGGCTCAACGGTACAGATTAGTGGACATGGTAATTTATTCTGATTCAGTTTCTGATCAAAGCCTTTTGTTAGACTTTTCCTAATAGATTTCACGAAACTTGTTCCAATTTACATACACGCAATGAAACCATTGAATTTCGACGTTGTCAGAACTTTGCCACGTAATTTGCCACCATGGAACCGATAATCTCAAACTTCTTCCAATCAACTTAACACAAGTTTTCATCGAAACAGATCCGGTACCCTCATGGTTGGGAAAAAAAACTCGAAGCCCATTTGGCCCACCTCCTCTCGAACTAGTTCCCTAATGCTTTCAGCTTTCTTCTCTACAACTTAAGCTACAGCCTTGTCTGCAATGATGATGATGATGATGATGAGACGATGACTATTATCTCCGTCGATTCTTTTCTTTTCCTTTTGATAAATTACGCACCTCCCCTTTCCGGGTGAGTTAGGCATTCGCTTAATCATTATCCACTTCCCGTGTTCGGGAGCCTGCGTTTCAGTCTTCCTCGTGATTGTGAGTAAAGTGAAAATTTTACTACGTGCTAAAGGATAAAATTAACGAGCAATTTTACAGTCCGAATATGTTCAACTGTTTGAACAACGATTTCATTAGGAAAGTATTAAAATTGTACATTATCATTGCCAATCCAAATTACTTTAATCGAACTGCAAAAGCCCGTATTTTCCCATCTTAATACCTTTCGTAGCTCTGCCTTTCCATAAATAAATATGAAACTAAACCGGGCGGCTCCAGTTCTATCTCCGGTAACAGATTATCTATCCGGCAGTTTCAAATAAACATTCGCCTCCATCTGCCCGGATGTTTCAACGGTCGTCTTGACGAGTGCTGTCGGAACGAGAACTGCCGAGAACTGGTTGAAAATACTATAAAAGCTGTAATCAATCATCAATTTCGGACTGTTCCGTTCACTGTTCTGAAGAAGGGCATAAAAAAGACCCCCGGAGGCAAGAAAAACGACCTGTAAGCGGTCGAATAAAGCCGAAGAAAACCGTTCCACTTAACGTAGTTTCCGTACTTTTCGAGTGATTGGTAAATAATTACCCGCCGCACCACGCCACGAACCGATGATGAACTGCCGGTGGCCGGTGAAGATGGGAAAAAAGTTTCCGAGATGCTCCCTGGAAAATTTATCGATTTCCTAAATTGGCCGACTCCGAAATGAATGAACACTGGATTATGTTGAATTGCAGTTTTATTTCACTTTCGGCTCGTTAATTTGAATCGCATTCCCGAGCCTGGCCCGGCTTCAGAATTGGTCACAAGACTTGGTTTGATAGGATCGACCACTTGGTGGAACCGCTGTGGGAATCATTAGCCTAATGAAATTTTTCGAGCTCGTTAAAATAGAATTTCGTTGAATGATTGATAAATTGCTGGAAACGGTTTTATGATAAATTGATTCCATGCCACAATCGGTAAGTGAATTTTAATATCCGTGCCGTTTTTTTTGAATAAGTTTCAAAGCTTCTTATAGCAATGAAATGAATTTTTCTCGATTTATTTTACAACAATTCATGAAAAATTTACTACAATTTTTTTAAAATGTCTGCGAACCGTTTTGAAGTATTTAGGAAACCCTTTAAATAGTGAAGTATTCAAACAGTGAAACCATTTGAAGGAAGTTCCGTACTAACACTTCAAATACCAAGCCCGAAAAAAAGTTGGAACGGTAACTTTGAGCTGTCATAGCTCAGCTGTTTTTCAACGGATCTCAATAAATTTTACACCCTCGAATTTTGTACAGTTCGTAGATTATTTTAAATATATCATTATTAACACTAGGTTAGGAAAACTCAATGAAAATGTGATTTTTCCCGTTCCAGGTTTTTTTCAGGCGCAGAAAATGCCCTATCTGCTATGTAATTTTGTTTCCTTTGGCATCAACGTCGCGACTGAATATTGAGAGCGCCAACTTTATCCAGTCATAACTTTGTTGATAGTCAACCGATATTCAAAATTTGTTCACCATTGGAATGGTACTAGTTTCAGAAATAAAATGCACTAAAACATACGTAAAATAGAGATGTCTACCTAAAGTTATAGAGAAAACTGTAAACAGAAAACTACAAAAAAGATGGGATTTTTTACTATGGTCGTAAATATCTCTGAATTCAAAGCGATGACCTATATGTTTTTATACATCATTGGATTGCTAATAAAACCAGTTACAAATAGGGCTAAACTAGCAGTTTTTTTATATTCAAAAACATCTAAAAATAAATGACAAACATTAAAAAATTTCAAATTTTAGTTATTTTTACAAAATGCTTAGAAATTAAAGCGGTGACATACACTTTTATACACTTAATTATTGTTATTAATATTAACGATTATTTATAACAAATTAAACTCAATGTTCCTAAGGAGAATCTAAAAACAAACGGCATAAATACAAAAATTTTCAAAACGAGTGTCATATTCCATTCGACTCAGTTCCTCGAGTACGCAAAATGTCTGTATGTGTGTATGTGTGTGTATGTGTGTGTGTATGTATGTATGTATGTAACATTTTTTTGTACTCACTTTTCTCAGAGATGGCTGAACCGATTTTCAAAAACTTAGATTCAAATGGAAGGTCTTGTAACCCCGTATAAAGTTCCTGAATTTTATTCGAATCCGACTTCCGGTTCCGGAATTACAGGACGATATGTACAAAAAAATGGAAATAAGTGCACTAACTTTTCTCAGAGATAGCAGAACCGATTCTCACAAACTTAGATTTAACCAAAATTAGGTTCTAATGAAAGGTCTTATAGTCCTATATAAAACTACAAAATTCCATCAGAATGCGACTTCCGGTTCTGGAATTATAGGGCGAAGTCTGTTGAAAATTATACAGTCACTTTAAGTGGCGAAACAAAAAAACATTAATAAAATTCTAGACTAACCGCGTGACTATTCCAATCGGTAGTAATTATCAGTGGACAAATAAAATAAACCTGTTCTGGCTATCCTGATTCCCGGTTTCCGAAAGCACCGAAAAAAGTGCTCATTTATTCCAAAATGGATCTCACTCACTTTCCTCAGCTATGGATTGACAAATTTTCACAAATGAATATAAGTTCAAATGAAAAGTCTCGTGGTCCCATATTAAATTCCTGAATTTCAACCGACACCAATTCCAGACAACCGGTTGCGGAATTACAGGGGAAGATTATTAAAATATTTATACCGTTACTAAAAGCGCTAAGTAAAATACGTTAACTAATTTCTAAACTTACCTCAAAACTAGTCCAATCGATAGTCACTGTCAGTGGACAACAAATTGATGTCGGCTTTTCTGATTCCCGGTTATCGATTAACGGCCGGATATCGTGACTATAGACTCGGAAATGGATCCCAGTCACTTTTCTCGAACCGACTTCGATTGTACCGGTTCCCGGACTCCTGTTTCGGAAGTACCTGCAGTAGTGGAACTCACTTCGTTTTCTCAGAAATGGTCTTATCGATCTGAGAACTGCTTTACTCTGTAGGTTATACTAGTTGATGATGAGAAAGGCATCATTACACCACAAGTTCAAGTTCTACTTTCTTATTGTACAAAGCCATCGCAAAAATTAAGAATTTCCGTTTAATCAAAAAACTAAAAATCTATTGGTAAGATTCAAATTATGAGTCTCTAAGAATTATAGTTTTTATTGATTGCAAACGATAGAAGTATGAAAACATATTTTGATACAATAAAATCTCAATTTACGCGAAATTTAATTTACGCACCCACGACTTTGCGCGTAAATTGAGGTTAGAGTGTATACTGAAACGGTGAAGGAATAACAGAAACTTTAAAATTTCCGATCCTGCACTGATTTTTTAGATTCTATGGAAATGTTAGACAAATTCATATTTGTAGTAGATATCAATTGAGTTTGTTTTATATGTACATAAAAATTATTTGGATCTATGTGTTCATTCTTTAGTACAGCACAAAAATCGAAAAAAATCGAAGCCTCCATTTTTGAGTAAATGGTAAATAAATTGATTTCAAAATATAAAAAATTATAAATTATATTAGTCAATAACGTAAATGTTCTGGCTTGAAATTTTTGGGCAATATATTTCCGCTGATAGAAATTGAATGTATTTCTACCAATTTTTTTAGTTGTTTTGATAGAATATATAATTTTATTCATCAAAACAATCTTTATTGTAATGATTCTAACAATTTAGAGCAAAAAATGTACAAGTCATCGCTTTCCTTTTTGATTTATATTTTAAAAATAATTTTTTTGTAATATTTGTCAATATTTACATTTACACTGTATATTTTCAGGTTGTTTTTGATGGTGCAAAAACGTCAGCTTAGCATAAATTGTAGCTGGGTTGACTAGCAATCGAATAATGTATAAAAACATATAGGTCATCGCTTTGAATTCAGAGATATTTACGACCATTGTAAAAAATCCCATCTTTTTTTTGGTCTTCTGTTTACAGTTTTCTCTATACCTTTAGGTAGACAACTCTATTTTACGTATGTTTTAGTGCATTTTATTTCTGAAACTAGTACCATTCCAATGGTATTTCGAATTTCGAAGATCGGTTGACTAACAACAAAGTTATGACGCGAGAAAGTTGAAGTTTTCAAAATTCTATTTACAATGCTGGTGCCGCATAAATGCAGATAGGGCATATTTTGTGCGTGAAAAAAAACTTGGAACGGGAAAAATCACATTTTCATTGATTTTTCCTAACCTATTGTCAATAATGATATATTTAAAATAATCTACAAACTGTACAAAATTCTAGGGTGTAAAATTTATTGAGATCCGTTGAAAAACAGCTGAGCTATGACAGCTCAAAGTTACCGTTCCAACTTTTTTTGAGGCTTGGTGCTTCGCGTAACTTTTTGAGGCTTGGTATTAGGAGTGCCAATAAATCTACCACTTATTTGTTTTGTTACATGCTATTCATACATACATTCATAGAACTTCAAGTTAAAAAAAGCCTCTTCTTAATCTACCTAGTGGTTTGATAATGCCTTTCTGTTGTCGTTCAAACAGTCTCATTAAAACGTATTTTTTCGTAGGGATAATTTCTGACACGAATATGGGCTGGTTTAAAACACATATTCATTCTTAGACTATCATGATCTGTGAACTAGAAAACAAATTTTAGCCAACTTAAAGAATTCTGTTCATCACATGGTTATTTCTGAGAAAATACTATTGAAATAGACATTTTTACTCTAAGCCTCATATCTCCGGAACCGGCAGTTGAATCTAAAATTGTGCAAATCTGTTGAACAATCTTCAACGAAAGTAAGTGGCATTATTCGAAATTTTCAACACACATCATTTCGGAGTATGAATTAATCACATGGAGCATGGATTAATCATATAAAAAATGTTCAAAAAGATGGCGTCTATTATTTTGAGCAACTTTGCTAGAGATACTGTACCTCGAAAACCACGTTTTCAATGAGTTATCAATTAAGAGCGGGAAATTGGGCTTTTGAACCACTGTGCATTGTAATAGTTGTCGTTGACCTGACGGCTGTTTTATTATCTTTGCTTCCGATCAACGCACAGTGGTTCGAATAAATAAAAACGTGGACATAAATCAGTAGCTACCAAACCGTTCTTTCAATGCGTATAGTTGCTGTTGAGAAATTTTTTACAAATATATACCGCGTAATTTGATTCTATCCCTAATTGTTCATGACCTACTTTGACAAAAAAAAAAAATAACCATAACTATTTTTCTGAAGAGATAGAAATTTTTTTTCTTCTACAAAATTTTAGAACTATTGAAAATAATTTACTTTGTCAAATATACCAAAAGTCTAGGTCGCACCGTTTCGGATATACAAAGCGTTTTAATGGCGACCTCCTTAAAATCAGTTTTTTATTCATAACTTGTTTCAAGTTAATTTTTTATACATACTTTGTTTGGAAAAATTGTAGAAAATATAAAATCGCATAATTTTGTAGAAGGTAATGCATAGGTTTATTCTTTTCTGGAAAAGTTATACATCATTTTACCTATTTTTACCTAGGAAACCTTGTAGTGAAGCGAAATATGCAACTTAATGCAGCAAACTTTTACAATACTTATAGGAAAATATATTCCTAATCCAATTTATTTTCCAATGAGAATATCCTGAGTACTATTCGTGTGACTTACTTTCACTATGGCCATGCTGAAACCATGAATGGTTCAGAAGCGGAGGGCGTCACGCGTCTGCTATTTTTGTAACTGACTTTTGCAGTGAGTGTAGAGATGTGCAATTCGCTCCTGAGCTATTCCAGTGAATCGAATCTTTAAAGTGAGCTGATAGCTCACAGCTCTTTTTGAAAGAACCGCAGCTCACCAGTTCACCGCACTGGTAAGCAGGGATGCCAGGTTCACAGATTAATCTGTCTTTCACAGATTTTCAACCTTTTGCACGGATATCAAAAATGGCACCGATTCTCACAGATTTCTGAAAATAGTCACAGATTTACACAGATTTTGAAATCGATCATAGATTTCTTAAATTGATCACAGTTTAGCACCAAAAATTACAGAGCGGAAGGAAATAGTGAGAGTTTTTGGATGGTCACAGATTTTTGAAAAAAATACCTGACATCTCTGCTGGTAAGGTGAAAACAAGCTACGAGCTGAACGGATCTTCGGCTCTTGAAGAGCGAGTTATAAATGAGAACTAATGTGTACATGAGCTTTTGTTCGTTCTTCTAAATGTGTAGCTATCCTTCTTTAACAGATTGAATGAGCCATTGTCAATAAGAAATCTTTTACCTCTCACTCAGTAGGCTAGGGTACATTCAGGGATGCCACTTTTGCAGATATTCTCAAATATGACATAATAATAATTCGCAGACAAGTTAGTTCGCATAGCATTGTTCTTTGTGCATCAATGATTTCGATCATGCATATGAAAAAAAACGGAGTAAGAAAAACAACGCTCGAAACAAACCTTCAGTTCAATCTTAATGAGCTGATGAGCTGATACATTGAATCAATTCCCTTTAGTGAGCTGATCGGTTCGAAGCTGCTCACCGGTATGAGCTGCTTCGCACATCTCTAATGTCGTTTTCACTAGAAAACCAAACCTAACCCAGTTTCCACTCTAACTGCTGTCAAACCGTTTATTTGAAGCTAGTTTCGAACCTAGTTTTAACGTTGTTGAACTGAAAATCGAGTCAGTTTCGAACCTGGTTGTTATATCAGGTTTGCTCAAACCCCCGTTGCTAAGTGCGAAATCACCACAGTTTCGTGAAAAGTGTTTGTTTGATGAAACTACTCTGGGTTAGTATCAGTTTACTCAAGCGAAAACGACATAAGTGAGCGTCGCACGATCAACATATCGTCTTAAAAAACGCGTTGCTTCGCGATAACTCAATTCATTTACACGTTTAAAAATGAAATCTCTTCGTAAAGGTTTGTACTTTTACAATACTTTTTCATATTTTGTTTGGAAAACATTTTTCCATTTTTTACCTTTTTTTATAAATATAAAAAATAGGTATAGAATTCGCTCAAACTTTGGAAAAAATTTCCGAGGCCCGGAGGGCCGAATGTCATATACCAATCGATTCAGCTCGACGAACTGAGCAAATGTCCGTGTGTGTATGTGTGTATGTGTGTGTGTGTGTCTGTATGTGTGTTGTCAACTAAGAGGTCGAGATCTCAGAGATGGCTGGATCGATTTTGATCAAACTAGTCGCAAATGAAGGGTCTTCCCGTCACCCAGAACGCTATTGAATGGTTTTGAGATCGGATGTTTACTTTCTGAGTTATACGAAGTTTTATGTCAACATTTTCAGTTTTTTGACAGTATCTGTCACAATTGACCTTGAAAACAGAATATATTTTCAGACTTAGATTCCGCACGGTAATACCTATCAAACAAGCCATAGATTGTTAAAATCCGTGCATTTTTAATGGAGATATCGAAATTTTTGTGTAAGCGACTTTTTCCCCTATTCCAGCAGTAGAAGTTTTGAGCGCTGTCTGGCAAAGAAATGCTTGGGAGCAACGGAAAACACGATTTTGTATACTGTTACATACATTTGTTTCTAAGCACCCAAAAGACTGTGTACAAACTCAGATTCATATGAAAAGTTTTTTTTTTTTTCATCATAAATACGTTTATTTCTTAAGGCAGTTTACATAAGTTTTTCTTCGCCGTAGCATCACTTTTACATAATATTCTTATCCTAATTTAATTCTAACATAGTCACAACGTTTTGCATTTATTAAAACATATTCTCTTATTACTTAAATATCATCTTAGGTAACTCGTCATTAATTATGAAATCTACTCGGAAATATTATTTGAACCAAACGATTAACTTCTATAAATTATAAAATAAGCTGTTATTTTCAGACATTTTGTTAATAATTTCATAAACTGTTTCGAGTTTGTTTGTATCATTACATTATTTTTATTCTAATTTAGCTATTGGTTGAACTCATGGTCGCAGCTGGGATCAGAACTAAGTCTTGAAAGGGGCCTTTATTAAATTGAAACTCCAGTTCTCTTTATGAAATGATAAATAAGTTTCATGTATGAAAGGTCACGACAAGCAAGAATGTCTCGAACTGGGATATTGGATAGTCTACCTTGGGTACGCAAAGAATTTATTAGTTGAGATCTGACATCACGATACTCCACGCATGTCCAAACGACATGATCAATATCTCGATAACCTTCGCCACAAGCACAATGATTAGTCTCGGAGAGCCCAATTCGAAGGAGATGTGCATCTAACGTGTAGTGATTGGACATGAGTCTGGACATCACACGAATGAAATCTCTACTCACATCCAGTCCCCTGAACCATGCCTTTGTCGATATTTTCGGAATAATTGAGTGCATCCACCGACCCAGATCATCTTTATCCCAAGAAGCTTGCCAGCTGGCAAGTGTTCTTTGGCGAGACGAGCTATAGAATTCGTTGAAAGCAATTGGTCTCTCATAAATTTCACCCTCAATAGCACCACGTTTGGCTAAAATATCGGTTCTTCCATTGCCAGGAATGGAGCAATGAGCCGGGACCCAGACTATAGTGATTAGATAATTATTGTTCAATATGTCGTTCAGGCACTGTTTTATTTTGCCCAGGAAAAACGGTTCAGTCTTGCCAGTCATGTTTGAGCGAATGGCTTCAATTGCACTCAGACTATCTGTGAAGAGGAAATAATGGTTTGGAATTAATGTGACGATTACACTCAAACTATAATGAACTGCTGCTAGCTCTGCTATATAAACAGATGCAGGTTCTTGAAGCCTAAATGAGGCCGAAACATTATTGTTGAACATACCAAACCCTGTCGCTTCTTCAATTCGCGATCCGTCCGTGTAAAACATTTTCTCAGAGTCAATATGCCTGAACTTACTTGAAAATATTTTTGGGATTTCCGTCGAACGTAGATGATCCGGGGTTCCACGCACTTCGCGCTGCATGGATGTATCGAAAAATAAAGTTGAGTCAGGGACATTTAGGAGGCTGACACGGATAGGAATATATCTTGAAGGGTTGATTTCCTGTGACATATGGTTAAAATATACTGTCATGAATTTTGTTTGAGATCGAAGCTCGACTAGTCGTTCGAAATTATTAATTACCATGGGATTCAGCACCTCACATCTTATTAGCAGGCGTGATGAAAGCTCCCAAAATCGATCTTTTAATGGAAGAACTCCCGCCAGAACTTCAAGACTCATTGTATGTGTCGAATGCATGCACCCTAAAGCAATTCGCAAACAACGATACTGAATTCGCTCCAGTTTGATAATATGAGAGTTTGCAGCGGAACGAAAGCAAACGCATCCATATTCCATCACTGAAAGTATCGTTGTCTGATACAATTTTATTAGATCTTGCGGATGAGAACCCCACCAAGATCCTGTTATTGTTCGAAGAAAATTTACTCTTTGTTGGCATTTTGTTATCAGAAACCTAATGTGTCCTCCCCACGTGCATTTGAAATCGAACCACACCCCGAGGTATTTAAAAGTTAAAACCTGTTGGATCATTCTTCCCATCATATGGAACTGAAGCTGCGCGGGATCATGCTTTCTTGAAAAGACGACTAACTCTGTTTTCTCCGCAGAGAATTCGATACCAAGATGAACAGCCCAATCGGACAAGTTATCTAAGGTATCTTGCAATGGTTTATGCAGATCAATAGCTTTGGGTCCAGTAACTGAAACCACGCCATCATCTGCCAATTGTCTTAGTGTACATGGGGTTACTAGACAGCTGTCAATGTCATTCACGTAAAAATTATAGAGGAGCGGACTGAGGCATGAGCCTTGCGGGAGACCCATGTAGCTAATTCTGAATGTTGCCAAATCGCCATGTGAAAAATACATGCACTTCTCTGACAAAAGGTTGTGCAAATAATTATTTATAACCGCTGGAAGTCCATGTTGGTGGAGCTTGTCTGAAAGAACATCAATGGAAACTGAATCAAATGCTCCTTTAATGTCTAAAAATACAGATGCCATTTGTTGCTTTTGAGCGAAGGCAATTTGGATGTCAGACGAAAGTAATGCAAGGCAATCATTCGTCCCTTTATTTCTACGGAAGCCAAACTGAGTATCTGACAACAAACCGTTCGTCTCGACCCAAGTGTCGAGACTTCGTAGAATAATTTTTTCGAACAATTTTCTGATGCAGGACAACATCGCAATGGGTCTATATGAGTTGTGATTGGAAGCTGGTTTCCCCGGTTTTTGAATGGCGATAACTTTCACTTGTCTCCAGTCAGGTGGAACAATATTTTGCTCAAGAAACTTGTTGAACAATTCCAACAAACGTCTTTTTGCGAGGTTGGGCAGATTCTTCACCAAGTTGAATTTAATTCTGTCCAACCCTGGAGCGTTATTGTTACAAGACAAGAGTGCTATAGAAAATTCCATCATTGAAAATGGGTTATTAATAAAACCATTATTTGGAGGAGATTCCCGTATAATGCTCTGCGTAGGAACAGAATCTGGGCAAACTTTCCTAGCAAAGTCAAATATCCATCGGTTCGAGTATTCATCACTCTCATTGCCCACGTTACGATTCCTCATTCGTCTGGCCGTGTTCCAAAGAGTGCTCATTGAGGTATCTCTTGACAAACCTTCGACAAAATGTCTCCAATAGCTACATTTTTTGGCTCGAAGTATGCTCTTGTACTTGGTTTCTAAAACCATAAGTTTTTCAAAATTCTGAGGAGTTCCTCCTCCCCGTTTTAGAAACGTCTTGCAAGCATTTTGTTTTGCGAGTTTAGCCTCTGAGCACTCTTTGTCCCACCAGGGGTTGGGAGGCCTTCTGTTAGTCGTTGGCCCAGGAAAGCGTTTAGTTTGGGATTGTTCTGCTGCCTCCAGAATCGAACAAATGAGGAAGTCATATTCTTCAAGTGGAGGGAGCTCTTCCATTGAATTCAAAATACTAGAGATACTACTTTGGTATTTAATCCAGTCGATATTTTTTGTCAAATCATATGGAATACTAGCGGAAGTAGCAATGCAATTGCTACTGCTAATTGAGATGATGATTGGTAAATGATCGCTACCGTGTAAATCAGGCAGTATTTTCCAGGTGCAATCTAGTCGAATTGATGTTGAGCAAAGAGATAGATCTAATGCACTTGGGCGTGCCGGAGGTCTTGGGATCCGTGTCATGCTACCCATATTTAATACCGTCATGCTAAAATTGTCACAAATGTTTTGTATTAAAGATGATCTGCTATCATTGTAAACGGAACCCCACATAATACCGTGCGAATTTAAATCCCCCAGAATCAATCGTGGTGCAGGAAGGGCTTCAACCATTTCATTAAGCTGTTGCTGTCCAACTTGTGCTTTTGGAGGAATATAAACCGAAGCTATGCAAATATCTTTGCCTTTAATGTTTATTTGGCAAGCAACAACTTCTATACTAGAAGTTGAAGGGATGTTTAATCTATAAAAGGAATAGCATTTCTTAATTCCCAAAAGCACTCCACCATACGGAGAGTCTCTATCGAGACGTATAATGTTAAAATCATTAAAATTTAAAGCTATGTTTGAAGTAAGCCATGTTTCGCATAAAGCAAATACATCACATTTTTGACTATGCAATAATATTTTAAATGAATCAAGTTTTGGCATGATGCTTCGACAATTCCACTGCAGGACAGTGATTGTATCATTTGCGACGGGTGATAAATTATCCATCAAAAGATACAAAACCTGAGACAATTGGCCATTGAGCTGATAACTGCTTCAAAAAGGTTCTAGCTATTGGAAGGAATGCCATTATGAGGGTCTTTAAGGGTTCAGATATATTGAATGCTGAGAAAATCCATTCAACAATTTCCGAAAACTTCAGTAATCCTGTTGGTGGCTGTGAAATGGAGCCCACTGGATTATTATCTTTTTCTGTACTAGATCCTGAATTGGTTTGTGAATTTGACAAACCAGGAGGCACAGTCTTTGGTTTTGACTTTTTTTGTTTAACACGGGGATCTTTTTTTGAAGATGAAATTTTAGGTGTCTTTTTTGGTAATTTGGAGGAAGACTTCTTTCTCTTAACTGACCCTTGGGTAGTGATAAACGAATTACCTTCACTATTTTCGTCAGAGTCAGAGTCCTCTGGTTCCTCTAGATTTGAAAACCCGTTTTCGGTTTCCAAAGGGGGGACATCAATGACCGTTTTAAGCATTTCTGCATATGTGCGCTTAGACCGTGCTTTTAAAGAAAGCTTAATTTTGTCTTTGTGCACTTTAAATGCAGTGCATACTGAAATATCATCATGAGGACTATTCCCACAATAAATACATTTTTCAATTTCCTTGTTGCAATCATTATCTTTATGAGGCCCTTCACACTTAATACATTTTGGTTTATTACTACAGTAAGTAGCTGTGTGGCCGAATTTTTTGCAGTTCGTACAATTCATTACATTTGGAACAAAAAGCCGAACAGGGAGGCGAATTTTATCGACATAGACATGGGACGGCAACGCAGACTCGGCAAATGTCACTCGAAACGAGTCTGATGGGCGATAAACTTTTTTTTCCTCTTCATGAACTACTGAGTACAGTTGTTTGCACTCCAGTATTTTCACACCCTCAAGCATACAGTTCTTGAAACGACCAACACCATGCTTGAGTAAATCATCTACCGAAAGACTCGCTTCGGTAACAACACCTTCAATTTCGACATCTTTGGAGGGTATGTAAACTTTATACTCTTTATTGAAATGTTCCGAAGAGACAATATCATTCGCGTGTTTCAAATTATTTACCACAACACGAATTTTATCGTTATTTACTTTTATGATCTCTTTGATTGAAGAGTATCGTGATGTCAAACCTTTATTAATTTGAAAAATGTTTAATGGCTTTGATATACGTCTAAAAAAGACTATCCAAGGCCCAGAAGAGCTCTCCTGATATTTTTTCGTTCGTGGGGGTATCGGATTCATGCTAGGATTTACGTCCATGGATTCATCCATTACATTAAAATTTTTAACTAAACTTTAAATAAAATTTGAAACCAACACTACACAGTACTCAATCAAAAGGAAAAGAAAAGACTTCTACCTTGAAATTGTTGTCTATCTCCGTTGCACTGCCGTGTAGATCCTCGTTGCTCTAGATGTTCTTGTTGGGTGTATCTGGACGTTGATACAATGCTGAAGCTCACTGTAGCGATAGAATATGATGTGATGCTACTGCTACCTGACATCCAGCACCACTCGAATTCCGATTTGCTTTCGTCTTCGCCAGCTGTAACCAGCGCAGGTCACCGGTGTATACCTGCGTGTTGTATGGCAGTGGAAAGACCGAGTTGTCTTGTCTCCTTCTTCCTAGTGCTCCGCACCGATATGCTTCTGCACCGAAGTGCCTTCGCACCGGTGTGCCTTTGCACTCTCCTGCTTCTATGTGCCTTTGCACTCTTCCTCTTCGATGTGCCTTTGCACTCTCCTGCTCAGCACTTGTGGCTGTATATTGCGGCCTGGGTAGAGTTTGGGAAACGCCCTTTGTTGTTTCCTTCACCAGCTTGGCCCAGCACTAGGGCTCTCTTATGCAGCACGACTATACGTTTTAACGGCTGCTGCCAACAGGTCTCTACCTGTAGTTCAACCGTTGTCGTATTTAACGCGTGTAAACCAACCAGCGTTATTAAACTGTACGCTTCTATACACAACCTTCTCGGTTGAACGGCTATTACTGAATCACATATGAAAAGTTGTATACTTCCATACAAGGTTCCTGAATTATGTTTGGTTCCGACTTCTGGTTGCGGAAAAACAGGATGATATGTGAAACGAAATTAAAACTGTGTAACTCATTTTTCTCGTAGATGGCTGAACCGATCTAAGATTCAAATGAAATCTAAGATTCATCTAAGATTCAAATGAAAAGTTTTAAGATCCTATAAAACATCTTGTTTTTCAGTCAAATCCAACTTCCGGTTTTCGAGATACAGGGTGATTAGTATAATAATGTCTATTTCACATAAATTAATCAGGTTTATCGGGTTAGCAGATTTGGATAGTCGATTACCAAATAAACTTATTTCATTTTTGGTTGTATTCAGTTTTCGTTTCGTAAGGCACCCAAAAATTTAATTCGCAATACGATTCCTCAAAGATGTCTACATTGATTTTCAAACATTTTGAAACAAATGTAAATATAACAGCTACTCAGGTGAATTTATCTGACTTCGGCCATACCGATTTTAGAATTCCGGTTCCAGTATCAAATCATTTCTCAAATCTCAGTCGTTTTCTCAAAAAAAGCCTAATCGAATTTCAGAAACAAAAGTTCAAATTAAAATGAATCCAATTTTATCCAAACCTGACTTCCGATTCTCGAATTGTAGGATGATGAATTTTTAAAATTCAAAGCGATATAGAAGATGATAATCCCGAAAAGCTTCAAGCTTGGACTCAAAACTATTGCAATTTATTCGTCATATGGCCATCGGTTTGGGTTATGCTGGTTCCTGAATACCGGCTCTGGAAGTACCTTAAATTATCGTAAACTCTAAAGTGGAACTTACTTCGACATATCATGGAATGTTTAATCTATTGTTACACATTTAGATTCAAATTCGATCCGATTTGCAGTTTCGACATTACAGAGTAATGAGTGATTAAAATCTCAAATTGCCACTTAAAACGACTGACATTTGAATAATGTCATGAAAACTGAAACACCGAAAAATATTTATGCAAAAAACACATGCGGATTGATAAAAAAGGTATCATCTCACTGCTAGGTGGATTAAGCACGTTTTTAATATGTGTTGAACTTTTGATAATTTTTCGGAATTTGAATATTTAAAACTAACTTTTAAAAGGCCTAAAAAATAGCATCGAGTTCCACTTAGATTTTTTCTAATATTGTTAATTGTCAAAAAGTAAACAAAATAATAATCACAACAGTTTGCTTAAGCTGCGCGTGCAAGCATGAACTTGTTTATGTGTATTTATGCGCACTTTGTACTAGATACTTAGGTAGAGGTAGAGGTAGATTCTACATAGATAAAACCAAAAAAACTGTTTTTAAAATAAAGTGAATATATCTCAAAAAAATTTTTTTTTACATTATTTATATCTTCAGCAAAAATACTTCAAATGTTTTTTTCTTCAAAATAAAATAGAAAAAAAATATTTGTGAAAAATTTTTTGTTAGAAAATTTTTTTTTCGAAATTGATACTTGGTAACAAAAATTAAGGTTCCAGTTTCAAAAGAAGCGTAATATAATCTTTCAAAAATTCTTCGAAGACACGTTAGCTCTTAAAAATCCCTGAAAGTCAGTATAGACTTTTGACCGTCTTTTTCCAGTTTTGGACCACTGTGCAACGGTAAGACGTTCTTCGAACCGTTTCATGATACCAAACACCATGGAATTCGCGACTTCCAAATTTTTTCCGATGTCGTGATGTGACAGTTCCATGCCTTCAATTCGTTCTCGCAAAACTTTAGCGCGTTGTTCTTCAATTGACATTTTTAATACAGGGATAGAGATTTTAAGGGTACACCGGATATTTGTTCCTTTATACATCGTCACTTATCAAAAACCCACTCTTGAAAATAAATGTTTTAACACTCATCACTCAGTAATTTCAAAACCGAAAGTTGAATCCAGTTAAAATTTTTGAAATTTTTGGGACTAGATGAAATGAGAAAGGTAAAAATCGATCTCTTCCCTCTTTACAATTAGGACTTTCTGCTTCAGTCCCTCACAATCTCATCCAAAATAAATGACTACGTAATTTGCGAATTTGAATGTGCGCTCAAGCTTTCAAGACACAAATGGTGATAAAGATCGTGAATTAGATACATAAGTAACAATCAGTAGGAATAATGTGCCCCTCCCGAAACCAAATTCTGGATACGGGCCAAAATATTTCTAAAATAAGTGTCCTTGCGTTGCTATATGTATTAACGAGTGCGTATTTTCTTCCCTCTCTCTCATTCCAGGTGACAATACCGCGGCGATATCGCGTCGAAAAACCAGTGGCGCCGGTGCTACGATTGCGGTTACCACGCACCTTTCCTCGCTGTTGCTGGACTGTCTGTTCGTCGTCCCCGGTGTGATAGCATCCTTCCTGCTGACGATCAGGTACCAGGCCTGAACGTGAGCCAACGATCCCCGAAGACACGTCCGGTCTCAATTATCTGCAACGGTAGAGCTAGCTAGTGAGTAAGTGAACCATGGGGCGACACGAACCGGAATGGTGGAGACGGATGCGAAAGAGGGACCGAGGGATTCATCGATCGTAATTGAGAGCAGCACATGTCCGTCATTCTTTGTGTATTTTCCTAAACGACTTCGTTTACCCGGGTACGACCTAATGACGGTGTGGATCAACAAAATCACTTGTTGTTTCTCCACCTCACCAAGTTGGTGCTCGGCGTTACAGAGAATGTGTTGCACGGGAACTGAATAGCGTTTTTTTTTATAACCGAGCGGAAATTAACTTTGAAACTGCTCCACGGACCCTTCCATATAAAGTTAGGGGAAAATTCTGTGTACATTATCGTTCAGATTCTTACTTGAGGAATTTATATACTCAAAAATACACAGAACAACGCATACCAGGATAAATTAGATTAGCATAGTTGAAACCCACTAAATTCACTAAGGGAATTTGTAGAAAAACCAAACTGTAAAAAGTCACCGTTAGCCATCAGGAATGGAACAGTAATGGCTGCGAGCGAGTTTTGTAAATATTTCAATCTTCAACGATTCCATCATGAACAAAAGAACAAACACAGCTTAAAAAAGAAGTCGACATTTATAACGTGTACAGTTCGAAATTGATGAATAGACGAAGCAAGCGTGAGTCAGCCAAAATGAAGCAAACAATAAAAAGTTCAGAGCTTAAAATTTAATAGCAAGTGCATTCGATGGTCGAATAAAACGAAATCACGAAACAGAACTACTACAACAAAAAAAAAGAAACTTACAAATCAACCCTGGATCGTTTTGCAATCAACCGCAACCGATCAGGATTGCATGAGCGAGAACAAAGCATAGCCTAACTAACTGCAATGTGAACCGCGTGGAAAAAATACACACACTCTCTCTCTCTCCAATCGTTTTTAGTAGGGAAGGGTTGGCTACCGTAAATTTGCTTCCGTTCGGACAAAATTAACAAAGCCCAGAAACAAAAACTACGACGAACGGTCACGCATGTGTTGCCCCATGACTTAGGAGCAAAAAAAACTGCGAGTGGAGGAAAACGGAAGTGGTCACGTTAAAAATGCATTTATCCCCATTCGATTGGAGGTCATCACTGGGAAATTGTGTCGATAGTTGAACGCGAAAGAGAAGGTTAGGGAAGAGGGGATCAAAATCTCGCAAATGGTTTTTTCATTGATCGGTTATTGGGTAAAATGCAGTGATTCGAATGAAAAGTGTACCGGAATAGATGGATTTTCAGTTGACAGGCAGAATCGGTTGTTCAATTAAATCGGCCTGATTTTATCGGTTGTCACTGGAATCGTAAACTGGACGAAGATTGACGGTTATTCTATGCGGAAACTTTCGTATAAATTATCGGCTGTTTCCAAATTGACAGTTTAGACCAACTAGCAGTTTACCTTAGTAGGAACGGTTTGAAAGCGATAGAAAAAAAATTATACTCATAGCCAGGACAAGAACCAACAAAGCTGATCCAATATGTGGAACCGCTCTGCCCGTTGAGTCGCTCAGAAAATGTGGGAAAACAAAATTCATAAATGAATATTCTCAGAATATTCGATTAAACATTACTCCGTACACCTGCACTGTGTTCGGTAGTTTGTTTCTTTAGTTTCTGACGCTAAACTAACCTGTTACTGATTTATAAGACTAGTCCCTTATCTTCCTAACTTTCTGCTCAGACTCAGAGTGATCTGAAACAAATTTACTCACGTGACGGTTATGACCTCCGTGAATCGATTTGGTTTTGATAACACGGTTTATACTTTTCAGAACATCAAAGTCCATATCATACACCTAACCGACTTCAAAAGCAACCGAATGTGCTGCTCCTGAAACTGCCGAATCATGTAATAATCATAAAATATGCTACGGTGAATCAACACAAAGTTTTTCTATCCGACTTCGTTGCCGCTAGTTGGAATTTAACTACGCCGTAGAATCGTTGCTTTGGGTACACCGAGCAAATCGAGTAAACCTAGACAGGATACACTCATGGTTTGCAATCTTTGGACCCTGAACCGATAATAAAATCCGTCGGTGGTGAACCATAATCTGTGGATACAACTAAAAGATTACAGCAATAATTTCGGGGAAACACCGGCAAAGAACCGTAAAACAAAAGACAAATAAATTTTCATTTTTTTTAGATTTACATTTGTTTCTTTTCGCGTTTTGTCTTCAGCTTATCAATGCGTTAGCAGTCTATATTAAACTGCTAATGATACTCAGCAGTTCAATATGAACCGTTTAACGCTTCAATATAAACCTCTAATACTATTTGCAAAACATATTGTGTTACTTCTTTGAAGTTCAATGTCTAAACTGACATCTCGGGCGGAAAAAAGTTTCCTCGAATTAAAGACGATAACAAATCAACATCATAGTAATAGGTAATTTTACTACCATTGATTATTTTGCTATAATTTAAGTATTAAAATGGTTAAATAATGATTCGATTTGGTTTATTGGCTTGCAGTGATGGCATTTCACCAGAATGATACACCAGTGCGTAAGTTTCATTTCTACACTGCTGATGCATTCGATGAGTTCCACACAAAAAAGTAAGCGCCCTCTTCTCAGTGTCCATTAGACAGACCTTGAAAGTGTGCTTGTGTTGAAAGAAGCTGGTGCGAGAGAACCATATTCTCTTCGCATGAATCGCTCTCACGTGCTCTCGCCTGAATACACCCAAGTGATCCCTGGCGCGTGATGGTGAGCAAACACTTCTGTGAACTTTAATCAATAGAGAGTAGATCTAACCTTGCTATGAAAAACTTTGCTGATTTTGCATGTCCCATGCTTTTTCCAAGTAAACCATACAGCAGAATGCTCACCGGCGTGTACACCTCTGTGAAAATATCTGCATCCACCTTAGAGTATTTGATAGCTCTGTTCTAGCACTTTGGTGCAATTCAGTGCTAGAGGTAAAGAAAATAAACACGCGCACTCACAATGCGTGCACACTCTATACAACAGTGGTGAAAAGTACTTGTTATTCACAAGTCACTTGTTTGCAGCTCGCACAGATAAAAATATTTTGTGAATTTACATCTATTTTCATGTACATATTTGGAGCAGGTAATTAAACATAAAATTACTTTAAAATTCTGTACGTTTCAATACAATTTAATTTCAAAATAAGCGTTAATTGAAAGATACAGTTATATTCATTGAAAATTCAATGCAATTCAATTTAGTTTTGCATCGATGAAGGTTTTCAATCAAAATTTCGATTCAACCCATGTCTATTCCATGTCACTATTGATTTACATCTCGTGTAAATTTCATTATTTCTTTCTGTGCGGGTTTGGGGTTCAATGCATACGGCGCTGGACTTGCAAGCCAGTTGTCATATGTTCGAGCCCCGACCTGGAAGGATTCATAGTGTCAGTAGGATCGTAGTATCGACTGCGAAGTCTGTTGAAACAGAAAGGCCAAATTCCACAAAAGGAATGTAATGCCAAGACTTTGCTTTGAATTTGCTTTGTTTGCACTGAAATACAAGGTCTTGTTTGTTTGTTTTTCTAAACAAACTGATGTTTTTCTTGAAGGCGCATCAAGCAGTTCAAATCAGCAAACTGCTGTAACATTTTCCAACAATGACAGTTTTCCTGACATTGTAAGTATCATCGAAATTTAGAGCAGATTTTTTCTTCTTCTTGGCGTCATAACTCTCAAGGGAAATTTATATACGATCCGATCCGTTCAAAAGCTTTTTTTCTGTTTATTAATATAATCTTAAGGCACAGTGCGATAGCTATAAGATGTCGTAGACATTTATTTAATTCCTTTGAACTAAGATGATTTAAATAAACGTTACATTGTCGGATTAGTGTCGCGGTGATCTACTCTGGGAGATCTATCATGTGGTCAGCAGTGACTTCTGGGTTGGAACGCCGCATCCGGGTGGATCTGCAAGAAATATTCCCTCATATTTAATTATTATCTATGATCGATATTTCTAGAGTTTCTGAAATGGCTTTGGAAGCCGATGTAGTCTTAGGACTTTCATTGAAAATGATACTGAGAGCCTATCCCTTAGAGTCCTAATAAAGAGATCGGTAATTTGATCCATATAAAACAGTTAAGGGACATGAACCATGTATATCAAAAAAACTTTCTTAGCGTCCCCCTTCGCATACTTTCGAAGACATCATCAAATGCAAAGCAACCTAAGTGGCAAAGAGGCACATTGAATCTCGAATGTCTTTACCGCGTGAACGAAGGTAAGGAAATGGGTCAGTAGTCGTTTATAGCTGTGAACGTTTACTTTCTTGACCGCATGAGTAGGATTAAAGATTTTACCACACTGTGCAAAGCATAATAACCCGAATGATCATGCAGAATGGCTTACAGAGTGTGTCTTACCAAATAAACGATTTGAAGATTTGGTATCAAGCGAAAGCGACAATAGATGTTGTGTCTTCGAGACAATTGTTGTTGCACACTAATATCATCGATTGACAAATAAGAGTAGCTTAGGAAAACGTATTGGAAGTTAATACAATTCCAACTCAAACTCAAAATCTCAGTATGATAGCCACCATTACCGGTCGTAACTATCTCAATCGTTTGCTGGGAAGAATAAGGGTTAGGATGAGAGGAAATGCTGATGCTTTACTACCCGAAAGAACGACCACTTGTCTCTTCCATGGAGTTGAAGATTTGGATTGGTATGAGGTCTAGAATTCGCTGTATGCTGGCGAATCGACCATATGATAAAATTCAACCGGAAATGAAAAGTGGTTTTTTTTCCTAAAAGTTGTTGCATTTTTAGGTAAAAACCCACTTTTCGTGGAATAAAAAGTAGAAAAATCTTACCGACTGCTCCATTTCTGTCAAATCTGAACTCCATTCTCCAAGATCACAAGTTCTCTGTAATCGCCATCTTGACACAATGTATAATAATGTCGTTTTTGCTTGAGAAAACTGAAGTGATGAAACCCAGGATAGTTTCATCAAACGAACACTTTTCACGAAACTTTGTAAGGTTCGCACTTTGCAACGGGGGTTTGAGTAAACCTGATATAAAAACCAGGTTCGAAAATGACTCGATTTTCAGTTCAACAACGTTGTAACTCGGTTCGAAACTAGCTTCAAACAAACGGTTTGACAGCAGTTAGGGTGGAAACTGGGTTAGGTTTGGAATCAAGCGAAAACGACATAAGTTACTCTAATTGAATCTCTTTATAATTGCAACATAGTATGGTAATTGCTTCTTCAAAAAACACGAATAGTGAATAAAAAAACACCCATGCAAAAGAATATAAAAAAAATCAATTCTGCTTAGCATAGAATCACCACACAACTACTATACTAAAGACTTCACTTATTAAATTTTCTACTGAAACGAGCAAAAGTAAAATATTTAACAAATGTGGACGGGAGCGAAAATTGTTCGCGTTCGACGCGCACGCCTGCTGCGATTTTCTTTTCATTTGCTAGCCCTTCTCTGGTAAGCATCGACAAATTGGTGCCAAATTCCGAGAGTTCAATCGACGACACGACCTGCCACTCGACTTAACTACCCCTCAGCATAGTGGTTTTCAGCTGGACATAGAATGCGACGGAATCGTCGCAGGATTGCGAAATAATGAGCGTCAGAACCACTGATGCCAAGTTTGCAGATTGGTATGTAAATTTGCAATTTCGTTTGTTAGTAGACTTTGCAATTAAGCCGACTTTTTTGCAGATTTTCGAAATTTTTATAAACAATCGTCCATTTTAATGACTTTTGCTATTACTGTAGGGTTTTCGTTTGGTTTTTTCGTCATACTTCTAAATATTGAGGTCGCATAGGACCATTTCTAATACGCAGACGCCTAAAATTTCACCTGGCATCGCTGCCAGAAAATTGGACAGTTGTTTTAACCCCTTCGCTGTCTGTTGTATTGAAAGTAACTAGCATTAGAGCCAAAAGAAAAATTTATCGGCTGTTGGGTTGAGGCCAATTGTATTTTCTACTGGTAAATTCCTTAGCGACAATTGTTATTTCATTGTTCATCGAAAGCATCAACAAATGTCTATCTGTCAAAGACGACCGACTTTTTAGAGTAGACAAATAGCACAATCGATTAAAGCACGAGGTTTTGAAAACCAAGGCGTCGATTAATACAAAATATAAATGGGGAAAAGGGAACATACTAAGCACAAAATAACCATTATGTACGATTCAGACGATCCGTCTTCTTTTGTCACAGTCAATCTCCGTCACCGGCACCGTCAACATTAATTGCATGCATTCTTATGGAGCCATTCACACGTAACGTCACCGTCACGGAACGTCTTGACAGACGGAGCGTGTGAACGTTCCGGTAAAAAAAGTATTACACTAATTTTGACGGAAGCTGAAGTTCCGGTGACGGTGACGGAAGGAGGCGGATCGTCTGAATCGTACATTATGTGAAATAGCACACGCTTAAAAAATCCGTGCAAGTTGTAGCCGTAATCTGCCACATACGCATTATCAATATGAATTCATTATGACTGAAGTTTTCTTAATAGTAAATAAAAAATTAGTCATTGTAACGGTCAATTCAAAATATATTTTTTTTCTGGCTTGTGGTATCGAAGGGGTTGAATCGATGCGAATGACAGTTTCGCTATCTTTGCGGCATTTTGTCGCAATTTTATCGCATCGCAATCTTTTCTAGCCGACAGTGAAAATCACTATAACTGGTAATGTCAAAACGAAATCGCTTGAGAAAATGTTGGAACTGTCAACACAAGTTGGTAAATTATTGATTTTGAAAAACAGTTACCAGTAGCCTTGGTAACTACATATGGAATGTAAACAAAAACAAGAGATTCTCACTTAAAACGAAACCACTGAGTGTAGTTGGCCCGCTTGCAGGTATGAAATTTATTCTTTCAGAGAGTTTTGAGTCAATTTTACTCAATTTTGATTTAATTTGTATCTTTATTTTTAAGAACTGAAAAAATTTTGTCGCTGTCACGGGGTGGAAAGCTCTAATCAATTCATATTTGTTAGTATAGTTATTGTCGGGTAGTACTGAAAGATTTGCCTATGGGTACACTTACAGCGCACAACTGTGTTTGGAGAGAGAATTTGAAAATAAATAATGCGAATTTGAAACATAAAATAATTGTTTCATGCGACTATCGTAAATAATGTTTTCTTGAAAAAAGTTTACTCGTAGGAAAAGGGCATACAAACAAAGATATGTAACATGATCTTGAAAAAATTGTATGTTTTTTTCTGACAATACCAGAATGAAAATAAATATTAAAAAGTAAAAGTTATTAAATCATAAAATATATATTATTTAAATAATTCAAGAATATCTCCAAATTTTTTATTGACGCTAGCGTCTTCGTGAAGTGGAAAGTATTTTTCACTTCAATTTATTCTTTATTTCATTCGATATTCAGTGGACATATCTTACGATCGTTTTTCATTTGCTTCTGTATCTGTATTAAATATAAATAAATATTAAATCGATTTGCGGATATGATTGCATCTTTTCAATATTAACGACTGTATAATATTTACAGCAGACTCTGAAAAAGATAATGGTAATGACAATAATTACTATGAGAAAAAGTGTATATCTTACCATGGAAGACTTAGCGAATTAATTTGATTTCCACTAAAATCTGGAATTTCAATTTCTCCGTTTTCGATCGCCTGTCGTTCTTGTTGCTTTATTAAATTGAGTGCATCCTTACGATTTAAACTATAATTGCTCATGAAAATACGGATGACCCATTCCCATATCAGAACTGTATCAATAAATTCCGCAAACTACAAAGATATGAAAAATATACAATATTACTTTATTTATGCCCTTCTTACCTCCCCTTTTTGTTGTACTGGGGCAATTTTTTCTTCCAGGAAAAAAAGATACAAAAATTCAAATCGGTGGAATTTTTCCACAACAATTTCAAACTGTTTGTTTATTTATTCTGGTGCTCCTTGGTAACTAGTTCATAGCAACTTAAACAGTGTTGCTCGAATAGTTAGTTTTAGTCATTTTCAAGGGGTCGCTATATTTATGGTGACTGGTGGTAATTCGCTCACGAACACTTTTATTCCGATTTTTCTTCGGAGTTTCTGGTCGTGTCGTAGGTTCAATATTTCGATCAGAAGTTATGGTAGATGGTAGACACTTTTCGGGAGTTGTTTGGTTAACCCAATTGTTTCTGTTGTAATGTGAACATGCCATGATGCCTACAGGACAATGCAATATTCAAACGAGGGCAACTTATTATTATGTTGAAAATCAGCATGTTATTAGTATTACAAACAACAAATTTTGTTGAGGATTCGATGCGAAACCCGGCACCGCGTGCTGTTAACCGGGAATAAGCCAAATTGAAATGGTATACGGTATAGCCTTTACTGAGTTTTACTTGATTCAAACAATGATCTTCGACAAGTCATAAAGCCCGTCAGTCATAGTTTATTGTGATCCGTTACAAAGTAGACTTGTATCGAGGTGACACATACTCATACTGTGCATAAAAAAGGACTTTTGCGGATGATTGAAAACAAACTTTCCTAAAAAAACATTCTAAATAGTCTTTATCATTCATAATTATCTGATAAACATTTGTTCCCATGAATTGTGATATTTCATCAAAAAACACTTTTTGTTTCGAGTCCTGGCCTACTATGCCACGCATACACGACGACTTGATTACAGTTCGGTCCCTCAACGTGTTACCATTTTTCCCCGGTTTTTTTCGCTTCCGTGAACTTTCCATTACGTAAATGATTAAATGTACACTAATTAAACGAGCATTTCTTCATACTACGGCAACATGACCCCTGTGATGAGAGTACATGAATAATAAACGAATATTTAATTTCCCGTTGCCCAACAATTCACTATTTTATAGAGATTGCGCTGGTCACGTACACATACACGCACACGGCTCAAGCCCGTCAACACGCAAACAAATGCGTGAGCTTGTGTTTCTTCAATTGCTGAAAATTAAAATGGACAAACAAACAGTGCAGCACAGCGCGAAACGCGGTGCCGTAGTGTAAACAGCGGGACAACAACAAAAAATAACGAACAGTTCGGAGTATTTCCGAAATGGAATTGGAAAATTGTGTTCGATGATTCCCATGTAGCGCG
Source organism: Malaya genurostris (assembly GCF_030247185.1). Classification (NCBI taxonomy): domain Eukaryota; kingdom Metazoa; phylum Arthropoda; class Insecta; order Diptera; family Culicidae; genus Malaya; species Malaya genurostris. Next base: position 269,926,265 of record NC_080572.1, on the reverse strand, counting down.
GAACATATATCAGAACTTCAGATCAGGATTTCGGGTAAAAATTTTCGCTATCGGTTGTGTCGCGATAATTACGTAACTAATGGCAAATAGCAAAATTTTCACCGAATGAAATACGACAAAAAAAATACCGAATTCAACTCCGAACATGGGGGAAATGATGATGAATATTTTTGTTTTTCTTTCTGGAGTGTTGACAAATATAAATAAGTAAAAAGGGATGGTCATTCTGTGGGCGCCTGATTACCCGATTCATGATCAAACCGGATGTATCCGATTTGCATAATTAATAGCTGGTTAATTATGCGATATGCTGTGAATGTGGGAACGAACCCTTCCGTACGAATTGGATGCAGCGTCACCATCATCATCATCATCATCACGACCATGATGAAGTAGCCGGCCTCCACTCATGTGATTTGAATCATCATATTTCATAAGCTAGTCAACGCGTCAATATAGACTCCACTCGATTGAAATGAGTAGTATAATAAAGTTAGAAATTTAATCCTCCAGGACCCGAAATCGGTTCGTTTCAATGACTTAAATATCTTGAATACATGAGCAATTTTTCAACAGCCGATTGGAACCGAATCGCGCGGCAAAGGGTCGGATAGTTACGGCTGTGATAAACGATAATTAACATACCAACCGAAATGATTCAACAAATTAATCGGATTGAAACGCATTGTTATCATTTGCCACATGAAACCACTATTAAATAAGGTGGGATTCCACGGGAACTTCATTTATTGAATTTATTAACGAGGCTTCAAATATGATACTGTCCATCACTTATCGAGGCTTGGAATCATTGGAATTAAATTTAATTCCCTGGTGACCGTCGGCATTTTGCATGCCCCTTTTCCGAGTGGACGAGCTTTAATTGAGACAGATTTTTTCATTGCATTCCCAAATGCATTAAAATTATTTCCGATGGGTTGATTGTGGCAGCCATCAACACTGCGGTAACGAAAACTCTCACTTTTCATTTCTACACGAGATGATTTTGTAGGAATTATTGTGTATAGAACTAATATTTGAGAAAAAAAACATGTTTTCCCCATTTCGTCTATGACTCATCAGTGCACTAGCAGTCCAAATTAAATCGTCATAGGTACTTAGCAGTTCACCTTAAACAGTTAAAACTTCGTGTATTTATGTGCCTTTTCAAAATTCTCTTTGTACAAGCAGAGATGTCCTTCTCCTCTGTGTGGCGAAGAGCAAGTGTTATTGCTCTCCTCGCACTGACACAACATCAACCTTACTGACACAAGCTCTTTTCTTTTACTCATATGAACCACTGTTCTACACAGTGTGCACGCATCATGAGTGTTAATTTTCTTTGCCTCTAGCACCGTATCACACCAAAATGCTAGAGCAGAACTCTCAAATTCTCTGAGGCGGACGCAGATATTTTCACCTGAGTGTACAAGTAGTGAAACTTTTGATTTACATTTCGCGCGGAAACCTTATTCGTCGAATTTTTATTTCTAGGTTGGTATGAGTGTCAGTGACATCTGTGCCAAGTGTCACGTCAAAATAATCAATAAGTACGTCTGTCATTCTGAAGTTTTAAAAGGGTAATTTTTACAATCAATGGTATTTTTCAACAAAGAAGTTCCATTAAATTTTGTGGAGGGAATCAAATTTCTGGTGTCGAAACGTTCAGAATGTTAGCAAAGGCCCTAGGTGGTAATTGTACGTCGCGAGTACTTGTGCCAAGTTGTTCAAAAAGGGGCAAGAACGCGTTACATCGAAACAAGTCAAAAATCAAGGTAATGTTGACAGTTTTGATTATCGAGGTGTGGTGCACTCCGAATTTCTTCCGACCGATTAAACTGTCAACAAGGATTTGTTATGCGTCATTTGGGCGAAGTTATTCGTAAAAAGAAGCTGGAATTATGGGCCGGCAACGCTTGGTTTTTGCACCGTAGCATACTACAAAAATTCAACCAATATCGTTTCGCAACCACCGTGCTCGCCTGATTTAGCTCCATGTGATTTCTGGCTATTCAACAAACTCAAACGACCGCTCGGGGGAAATCATTTTGAGTAAATTGAAGACATCAAACGATAACGAATCGATACGCGCATTGAAGGCTATTTCGGAAATTGACTTTAACAACTGTTTCAAAAATTGAAAAAAATTAACGTTGGCACAAGTATATTGGGTCCGGAAGGGATTACTTCGAGGGGGACGAAATAGATTTGAAAGAACAAATAAAAAATTGTGAAATTGTGAACAAAGTCTTACTATTTTTTTGCTCACAGTAGTATCTCTTGTGGTGTTTAACGCAGCAACATATTTTTTTCTCCATACCATCGACCATATGTTTAAGCAATTTATGATAAAATTTTTCGTAGTATGAGATATCCATAAATAGCTCAAAATTGAAGTTTTGTAAAATGCTTGGAATTAACAAGCATTAAGAGCTGAGGCCAGTGTGTTTTAGCCCTCTATATTTTCACGCTTCAAATCTGATTTTCTCAGAAACGGTGACGAATATCAAGAAACCCAACTGACAATCTCTTAGAAAATTAGTTTAGATTATTCTGTGAAAATTTCAGAACGATTCATTGACTTTAGCGGTCGGCAAAGTCTTTTTTTCTGAAGGAAGAATTGCTAAGCTGAAAACGCCGTCTTTCTACTTGTTCATTGAATATCTCACCTTTGAAGCATGGATCAAAAATCCATCCTGACAATGTCTAGATAATTTAATTCAGATGCGATGAGTGCATAAAAACATATATGTTGTCGTGATAAAAACGAAGTGAATGTTATTTTTGTGAAGGTAAGACGATTTCTATAGACGCGCCATTTTTTCTGCTAAAGTTCCCTGGTAACGTAACGAAACATGAGAGAGAAATAAAATCGGCTCAGCAAGGCCGCCAAACAAGCGGTAGCTTTCTTGGATTTTATGTGATGTAGTCAAACTTGTAACCGAAAATATCAGAACTTTCTTGGCCACCCTTCCACATCGAGAGTCATTTTGCACATTTGTGAGAGAGCATGGAGAGAAATGTAACACGCACAGCGAGCCACGTGGTTTTACGCGACCTACTTGCCTCATACGTTTATTTCATAATGCAGTTTACATGAGTTTTTCTTCACCGTAGCATTACTTTTACATAGCATTCTTATCCTAATATAATTCTAATATAGTCACAACAATCAGATGATTATTGTTCCTTTTTATTTCGTTTTAATTGTGTGTAAAAACTCAGTGTTATAAAAAAAATCGTATTTTACCATTTCTCATGATATTTTGAAGGAATTTTAGATATTTTTGTCCACGCTTGACGAGTGAACTTTTTTTTTTGTTTCTATTATGGCGGTTTAAACCTTAAGAAGCAAGACACTTTGCAAGTGTATGAGTAATGTCAACAATGTGTGCTTAAAAACAAATTCCTGCGCTTCTTTTCCTGACTTTAATCAATAAATCTTCCATATGGTTGAAAAACAAATAAATCAGTTAGGGGACGGGTATAGCGTGATGGGATAGTCGTTGCCTTTCACGCAGCCCGCCTGGGATCGATTCCCAACCCCGCATATAGGGTCAGAAAGTTTTTCTGGACCGAAGAGGCGAATGGACCTTAAAATTAAAACCTCTATAATCGAAACAAAAAAAAATTTCAGCTTAGAATTGCAATTCAAGAGAGTAGAAGAAAAAATTTTAGTCTAAAACTCTTCCGTTTTCCTGAAAACTGTTCGAGAAAAATTATTTCAGTTTACTTCTATTCACACATTTGATTAGCAACGCACACATTTCTATAAGGATTTTCTCTTAGCTATCTCGCAAAATGTCAACCTTAAAAAAAAATGTCAACCTTCAATTTAACACGCAAAAGGCTGTGGATACGAAATGTTGTCGTAAAACTATTTATTTTTCCGGAAAACTGCTTTTCCAACAGAAAATATTTGGTTGTGTAGCGCGATCTAATACAAATGCATTGAAGCAGTGTAACCAACTTTTTTATTAAGGAATTAAAATCTGCATTCATAAAATGAAACCAATTTTCCATCAAACGTTGGTGAAAAAGTATAAAGTATAAATTATTGCTAAAAAAAGATTGTTCTAAACTCAATTGTTTCAGCCACTTTGATAAACTGGTTGCACTGCATATTTAAATACATAGATCTATGACATATGTACCAAATAAAAACTACGTAATACACCAATTACCAACACAAGTAAACTTGGTTTACATTTGATCCTTAAGGTTATTCACCACTACGGGCCAGAAAACTGTCTAACCCAAATGTGCGGGGTTGGGAATCGAACCCCGGTGAGCTGCGTGAATGGCAACGACTTACCCATCACGCTGTTCCCGTCCCTCAATGGAAAAAAATATAGTTTAAGAATTATTAAAATCCAAGTCGGCGGCATTCGATTTATGGATATTCTTTCGAATCGCTGCATAATTTGTATTTTTGAGACGGGTTTGACAAGTAAGCTATTGAAACTGATGTCATATTCATTCCTAACTTAAATTTAAGAATCCTAGATGACCCAAAACGAACTGCTATGGATTTTTTTTATTTAAAAGATATTTTTTATTCAGGTCTATTTGCGTACAAGCTTTACGTGACCGATTGTGCCGATATTTTAAATAATTTTTTTTTTTGAGTTGGATCTCGTTGTCACCCTTTTTCTAGGGGAGAAGAGCTTCCATTTCCCTCCTGCGAGGATTGAGGGGCACTTCGTTCGTGGTTCGTCTCGTCATCCATTGCCGTACGATGGTATTGTTGTCGATTTCCGTCTTCTTTTCGTTGCTAGTTGCTGTAGATGCATTTTGTTGTACATTGGTTGCAATTGCTAGTTGGTTGGAGGGTAAGTTGTTGGATGATGATGGATTCGTTGAAGGGGATGCTTCATTGTTGTTGGTGGCTGTCACAGGTGTACTGGGGTTGCTTGGAGTTGGTGTGAAGGAAGCACCGTTGTTCTTCGGTGTAGTTGTCTCATTGTCCGGTTTATCACATGGCTTACCGTAGTGAACAGCTTTTTGGCAATATTGACATGTGGCCATCTGATTGTCATAGGTAGCAAGTGATTTGCACGGAATTCTTGTATATTGACCGAAAATCACATAAGAAGGTATAGGCCTCTTCAAGTGTATGCGTAATAAACGTACGCCATTTAGAATACCGGAAAAAAATTCTTCCACTTTTCTTTTTCGATAGAGAAAATCTCTCCGTATTGGGACATAGTTTTGCGAATTTATGAATTGGTGACGCTTGAGGGAAGATCATGCACACGCGCTTCTATAGCACTATCTTCCATATATACTGGAATGTTGTACTTGATGTTCTCGTGCTCCACATAGTGCACATTGTTATTGTCTTTTGCGAATTGAATTGCATCCAACTCTTTATAAAACTGGATGCAAACACCATTATTCGTCTTATTACATTGAAGTAAATGCACACGTTTAATGTCAAGATGCATTTGCTCCTTAAGCAAACCTTCGAGTTCGACTTTTGCACTGCCTGAAGTCAACAACAATTGTATTCTTTCGTGTCGGCGGTAGCTTTTGTTCGTTTGGTTCACTCATTTGCAGGTCGTTTTATTGTTCACTACACAATACTGTACTTGTTTTTTTCTGTCCCGAACGTAAGCGGTTTTGTTTAATCGACTAACTTGGATGAGATGTGAAACAGTTCGGTATGGATTTAGCTAATTTAAATTTTTTTTTAAGTTTATTAAGGACCTTTTAACTATCTAATTTAAATGAATTATTGAATGAATTTGAATATTGAATGTTTATTGTCATCGTAATCGGTCTGGTCTCCTACACAACCCTGTAGCTTTTTGCGCTCGTGTGTTCCGTTTTATACTTTTGAAATTCAGCAAGCGAAATAATTTGAAAAAAAAATCACACAATCAGTCAACTAGTACGTACGATTATCAATATTTACAAGTGTGAAAATAGCACGTCAGTTTTATTCATATTCACGTCACTCAAGTTATGTCTCTGACATTACCCATCCGTCATTGTCAAGGCCTTCAAAATAGGTTTCGTTTTTGAAAATAACCCCAATATTTGACGAAAATTTTTCTCCCTGGATAAACCTTTTCAGGTTTGGAAATACATAATAGTCGCTGGGTGCCAGGTCTGGAGAATATGGAGGATGGTGGACCAATCCGGGTGGATTAAAACTAGAACTTGTTTGACACGATCAGCTGTCATTCAAACACTAGTGGATAGATTGTCATGAAATTTGGTATTGATTCATCTAGAGGTTTGTTTCAACAAAAAATACACACGGTTCGAAACTATGCACGTCTTTTCTGTGAAAGGCCCGGGACTTTTCATTTCATGTAGTACACTTAACGGAATAGGAATTTCAAACTAAAACAGATGTTTACCGGGTCTCTTTGTAACCCGTTTTCTTGAGGGAGATGTGTTCACATTCTTCTTACTTGTGGTTTGAGGGGGGAAATGGTTCGATCGCATCTTCGATCAGTTTACCATTGTTCTTGTTTTTCGCTTAATCACAAAAGATGTTTATTTCAATGCTTGTAACATGAAAGAACCTCGGCAATAACATAACAAAAGTCTCACATCTTTTGAACAAACTTTTGATCAGTTTTTCTTGTTCGGACGGTTTTTGCTGAGTAACAACTACTTTTAACCGTGCACTGGTTTTTCCGTGAGTTGATGCCTTATTTTTTAACTCTTGCTGTTGTTCTTCTGTTGTATTTCTTGACTCGTATGGTAACAATTGTACGATTTGAAAAGCCCACTTCACTGGTGTGACATGCAACAAGTTCTTCGTTTTCGAAACAGTTCCATGGATAACTGTACAACTTATCGAAAATCGAGGATTGTTTCATATGTTTTATAGTAGTAATATATGTTAAGTGAATATCGGATAAGAAACTGCTCGAACACTCAGTTTGGAAAAAAAAAAACGATTTGAAACATAACTCAGTTATGTTTTTGGTGAAATTTCACTAACAGTTATGTGAACGATTGTCTTATTGGTAACATAAGATGAATTTTGCGCTAAATCGTATTCAGAGCTGGAATTCTACGAAAAAAATACTTAGTTTTCTATCTTCTCAAAAATTGACTTTTATTGAACTCTGAGATAATTATGAATTTCATTGGTTTAGTATTAGATAAAATTACACTGAAAAAATCAGTTTGGACAAGGAAAAGTTTTTTTCTAATAACTTTTTTTCCTCAAAAGTCCCTAAATTTTTGACTGTAGGTAAAGAACATAATCTCCTATTTTGTGACAAAACTACATCCAAATCAAAAATGTTTTTTTGTTTTGACTTCAAATTTTCAAAAACGATTTCTTCAGTGTAGGATTCAATTAAATTTTTTTCCAATATTGTTATTTAAAAACTTCACTAATTTTGTCAAAACCACTCATACTACACTTTTTTGTAGGATTTGTCATTTTTCAACTATTGTCATTTGAAAAAAAGGGATGAAAAATAGTTTGCCCTTTTTCAATTTTTGGAAAAACCAAACTATGCGAAGTGTTTTTCTTATTTTGCGACAAAGTCGGTACACGAAGAGCAAGTTCCATTAAAATCTGAAAAGTTCGAGTTAGCGCGAAATTCGTCAGAGGGGCTTGAGCTTACTATTCTAACAATTGTTCGATGGGTTAAAGATTTCCAGCGCCAGTTCATTGTCGTGACGTTATTTTCCTCTATCAATGTCTTCGCCAGAATGATTGAGAGTTATGCTCCTAATCTTCGTGGTTGCTCTTCAGAAAATCAAGACCAGCTTCAGGATTTCAAGACCATCAATTTTAGTCGTTTTATAGGCGGTTTAATTCTGACCGTACAGTTCTAAACTGTGAAAACAGTAAAAAAATGAGAAGCAAACACGAAAAAATAATTTTGCTTCAATCACGAACCCAATTCGTACAATGTTTAACCTGTCTGAGAGCTAGTAGCGATTTCAAGTTGGCGGGCAGATATTTCACTTTCGCAATTTGAAAACGCCGTTGAATTGTCTAAGTACTAACAAAATATTCCTCTCTTGTTCATTTAAATTTGGGCCCGACGAGTGCCGGAAACTGGAATTTCTCATCGATAGATCGACCATTATTTATGGGTTGTTCATGTTAAGCCCCATTTGTTGTAGCCATCGACGGCTTCGGGGACATTGAATCGTTGAAAGTTCGTCACATGTTCGAGCCTCAACTTGGAACGATTCTTTTATTTTCAGTAGTTTCGCAGCACAAAACATGCAACTGTCCTACGCATATATGATTCGGCTTCATGTTCAAGTTTGGTGTCGAAATAAAGTACCCAAACTAAGATTTTTTCGTTTGAGTTTGACCAGAATTGTCGAATATGGCATGAATAACAAAGCTTAGCATAAAAAAAACAACTATTTCTCAAGAAATTTAAAAGCTGTCTTCCCCTCAAATGACACGACTCGGGGTGACATCACTGGTCTTTACATTCTTGAAGTCTACCTTCGATACAACACCCGGCGAACGACCGGAAAGATTAAAGCCAGGTAGAAATAAATGACATTAATAATAATAAATATATTTCTTAAAGACGGGGAATAAAGCAACGTTACGTTTAATGAATAAAAATAAACTTTTTTGTCCGAAATAAAAGATATGAACTAGGATGAAAACAGGCTCCAACAGGGCGGTACCACATACCATACTGCACACGAAACGATGCAGCAATTGAAAGGAGAGTTTGTTCAGAATTGTATTTTTTGTTTCGGAGCAGCCAATTGGCCGTCAAGTTTGTTCAATAAGGTTATTTTTTGTAAGGTTATGTCCATAGAGGCAATTCAAACACGATTACTGTCTTTGAAGTATGTAAAACAGTGAGGGCAAAAAATTAACCATTAGAGCTAACAACTTGAAGTAGCTGTGGGCAATATCTAACTGAAACTGTCGTCAAAATATAATATCAGGAATTGATATCTTTAGTTCAATTTGAACTGCTATGCACTGATGAGTCAAAGACGAAACGTAAACATACTAGAAACGGTTATGTGCCCTAGCAAAAAAAAATTGTTTAAGCCTCGAACGATCAGGGATTGATTTATCGATTCAAGTACAAATTTCATTCACTTTTGAACAGTTTTAATACGTTCTTATTATACTTTTTCCTGTAAGTATATTCATGAAAAAGTAACCAACTGAAGAATATTTGCTCGAATATCTTCAATTTCTGATGTACCTCCAAAATAAAAACACTGTTACAAAACTCTATGCAAACACTGTTTGCTAATTTACTTAGTCAAATGATTCGATTTTCCAACTGCAAACAAAACCACTTCCGAATTCTGAAAATCATCCAAGCATGCGATGTCAAATCAATATCCCACATACAAACTGATGCCGTTTTTTTTTGTATTTAACACTTCACTTGTGTCGTGTAGCATCGACTATACTCACTCCTATTTGGACATATAATCAAGGCATCCTTTTCTGCCCCAACACCGGTTTAGTGCCACCATTGAAAACGAAAACACGATGACAAAACGAAAGTGAAGGATCATTTGCGAGAACATTAGCAACTTTCGTAGCTGACAGAAGATCACCCATTATCATTATCATCATCATCAGTAGACCATCGAAACAAATTTGTAAATATAATCTTAAACTCTAAAAGAACCAAAGCAACGTTTCACACAAACAAGCAACAGTGAATTTACTAACAATGGGATTGTTAATTAGGTTAACTAAAGTTGACGATTATAATTGTATTACCGAACCGAAGCAAACAACCTTTAAAACAATCCAATTTCAATAAGATGAAAGCAAAAGAATACAAACCTATCAACGATAGAGGCTAAACAATAGCAATTTCCATAAAAAAAAATAAATAAAAACAAAAACACGGAAACCCAAAGGCGAACCCGTTGTGCCGAAAGAGAACAGACAAAACCTAAACCTTACTTCGTTTCCAATAATCGTTTTCTACTACAGAAATAAAATAAATCAAATGATTCCTAGAAGGAACACGTTTCGTTACTTCAAAAGTACCGGTGTGCAGAGTTATGTCAACTGTTGAACATTTCGAATAATAAAAGCAAACTACTACAATTATCCCTGGCAGCAAGCGGGAGTATGAACATAAGAAACGGTGATTGTAACATATTGATTGTAATTGAATTTCTGAAAATAAAACAAGAGAAAATCTAGGTTAAGTCGAACTAATATGAAATCATAGCAGATTAACAGGGATGCGATCCGCCTGTTCGGCGCAAGATAAGCTGAATGCTGGCTGAATGAAGAAAAAAAAATTAGAGCACTTTAAGAAATCGTAGTTAAATTATTTAATCAACTCTATCATAATGAAAATTATGACAATGGGACAGATCATGAAAAATGAGATTCGTAGAACAAATAGGAGAAAATGTTGGGTGATTGTGAGATTTAAAGAGTAAAATATATGGTATATTTACTTAATAAATAATTTTTGTTCTCTTTATTTTGGATGAAAATAAACCTAGAACATTTACTAGATACACATTGACACAGACAGACAGGCAAACAATTGCGGTGGAAATAGTCAATCACTGTCATCCTTGTGCGAGAGGAAACACAATCTATAAGAAAAGCAAATCTAGAGACAGCACACTGAGAAAGAAAGAATAAAAATTTTCTTTTCGTAACAAAATATGCCGATGCTTTTTAATTTTTTTTTGGACAGACGATGACATCCGTTGCCATGGGTGTTAAAACTAGAATTATCCGTGAAAAGTTTCCATTGATTGTTTCGGTCGCAGTATGACAAGTGGCACTATCCTGTTGAAACCACATTACGTTCACATCCATATCTTGAAGGTTTGGCAACCAAAATTCATTGGTTAGGGTTATATATCGATTTCCATTGACGGTAACGCGTCGTCATTTCTAATTTTTTAAGAAATAAGGACCGATGATTTCCGATGAACGACCATAATTAGGTTGAAGCCGGGTATAAATCAACGATATAAAAAAAAGGAATCGTTGATTTCACCAGCCCAGAGACCGCACCAAACAGTACATTTTTCGGGATGCATAGGTAATTCTTGAACGGCGTGTCTTTGCTCCACTTTGCTTGTTGACGAATACTTTCAACCAAAACTGGGTTTCATCACTGAAGATATAATTGCGCGTTTTAATTTAAAACTGATATTGAAAATAAATTTACATGATTTGGAAGCGTTGTTCTGGAGTTCACCTATTCATGATGATTTGCCTAACAATACTGAGTAGAGTAACATGGAATTTCATCCAAGCTTGCATGACAACAGCATCAGAGCATATCAATTAAAGCTTCACATCGTTTTTTGGTACTTTTAGTCTTGCTGTCTAGCAACAACCTACCTCTAGCATGCTACATGTAGGATTGAAACGTTAGCTAAAATTTCGCTTCTATTTATAGATTCGTGTGCTTCCAACAGCTTCGCTTCTGCATCGATTGACCAATCAGAGCGATGCTTTCCCTTTGATATATCGCTTACTCCTTCAAAACCGTCGTCTATGGCAGGGAAAACCGATATGCCGGAGATTTTTAGCAGACAAAATAGGACACTATTAGCTATCAGTCAACATTTGAATGATATACAATTAAAAATACGTGGCTTGATACATTCAAATCGAATCATAGAAATATTTCCAATCAAATAATGAAATAATATTAATAATTGATACAAAATATACTGAGCAGTAAGTGTTTAAAACCTTACCACATTTCAACGTGTATTTTTCCATTAGTTTCTGATTTGAACCCCTATATACAAAATAAAGACACATCAAAAGATTTGATTTCAAACGAGCCACGCATTTTGATAATCGTGAACACAAACTCAAAGTGTGTAAGATTAGATGTACTGATATGGGTAGCACATCAACTAGAATTAGTTCTACGATCTTACGCGACAAACTGGGCATGAAAAAGATATTTTCAAAATAGGTATCGCGTTTCAATCAAATCAAACAAAAACAACAACGCATCAACGATCCAGAGAGCTTCGGCACTCTTTAGTCGCAATAAAAAGGATTTCTTGCGTTGGTATGAAGCAGTGGATGAAACATGGATGAATCACATTTCTCTGGAGTCACATCAGCATTCAGATAGGGAAAGCAGTCCGAAAACGGCAACAGGTAGCTGGAATGAACCTTGTCATGTCTCACCTTGCTGATGTATATATTCACATCTTCGCTCTACCTTGAGTACTAGCATTCTATAATTTTGATTTTATTTCTGATTCCGAGTTACAATAAAATGATTTTTCATTGTTATAAATAATACTAATATGACCATCGTTTTCCTATCGAATTTTCAGTTTTTGTCTGGCTTTTGCATTTAAAGTATTTTTGTCCAGTTTTTGGAAAAACGATGTTTTTTAACGATTCTTTCATTGCAAAATCCTACGCTGCACTAATTTGACTTTTGCATGCAGCCATCCATATTTGTTTTATTCAATAATATAATATAATTGTAAGGCACACTGCTTAAGCTCTAAAATGGTAGGGTATTTTCTAATCCTAATTAACGACTAACCTAAAACTAGAATAGTATCATTATGTAATGTAGTATCGGGGTCGCGGATTCTCGAGAATCCAGCTTTCAGTTAAGAACAGTCCAATGTTTATCTATTGATTGAATTTAAACAAATAATACAATAATAAATCACAGAAGGAAATAAAACCGAATTTACAAAAAAAAACTGTTTTAATCCACCTAGTAGTGTGTTGATGCCTATTTTATTATGAAGGGAATCTGCGCAAAACTTTTCATTCAATCTCAATTTATTCGGGTAAAAACTAACATAACCTGTTCAATTTGTAAACAGAGTTCAACAAAACTTAAAAGCATTTTTGCGTTTTTTTAAATGACGGTTTGAAATTGACATATGTATTATAAAGAGAGCAGTATTTTCAAATTCAAATCAAATTTATATTTATGTTGATTTATACTGCTTGCAGCAATAATTGTTGGAAGAACACAATATCTTACACCCTTATACCATTCGAAAAAATAGGAAAATTTGTGTGTGAAAAATAATATCGTTAATTTTCCTCGAAGATGGCTTAACTGATTTTTATAAACTTAGACTCATATGATTTTCAAATTTCATATATAATCACCGCAACTTTGTTAGATTTTATTGATTTGTTTTCGGTGAGAATTAAGAAAACATTCATTTTATTTTTTGTACAGCATAACGTTTCGGCTTACTGTTTTTCAGCCATCGTCGGACACATTTAACAAAAAATTCACACTACACGGAGAACCCTTCAATCATAAAATTGCAATATCGCAGTTTTTGATTTTTGCGATAGTTGATTTCACTAATTTCTTTTTGATTCAACCAATATGGTTTTTGATTTGCATATATTCAAGTAGTTGAAAAATATGTTGTTTTGAATGCTGTCAAATGCCGGAGACAGTTGAAAGCAAAACAATAATCGCAATGCAAATTTTATTAGTTGAAATCTGTTCGCGTCGCTTTAAAATGTCAATGAAAACAACATCGATGATTAAAGCTTGAAATTGTGTCCATTCGATTTGAGAAATTTATAATTCCATAACAAGTGTTTATCTAAGAGCGGTGTTGTGATAAAGTTAACCTTGTTTAAGATGAAAAAGATTTGGTGACAAATTAGAAAACGTTAATGAATCTTTCAGGTATGCGCAAAAATTTTATACTTCAAATTAGATCATTGATTTACTTCCAGCAGACTGTTTTACTTCCAGCTGTTTGATACCGATGATGATGTTCATGCATTACCAATAAAACGCTTTTTGACATGAATTGAATTTATAAAAGTAACAGGAGCGAAGGGTTTCAAACACACAGAACGCGCTGCGATTGAATGGCGCGTTTGAATTGCCGTAGCAAAATTCCAATTCCCAGCGGTTGATGCACCCAAGCTCATATAAATTGACTAAAATCATCAGTGCATAACTTTAGTTCAACCGTTTGAAGGCATCATCTTTCAATACTCATTTTAGGTAAATTTAATAATTTCGCTAATTTACTCGCCCCTCCGGGCACTTTTGCTGATTAAAAATGTTTTTCTACATCAATCATTTCCGATCGAATCAGAAGTATTTTTTTTAGAATTTAGATCTTTACTAATCTCGACTTGACATGATCATGAACATACAAAAATCAAAATCACTTAGAGATCAGATCAGTTCTGATTTCGTAATAATTTATTCCTTGGTTAAGATCGGTGGTTTTCCCAGCCCTAATGATATTACATGTCAATATAAAATACTGTTTATATTTTAACAACGATCTTTATTTCAAGAATCTCAACATACCGAACTTATTTCAAATAGATCATGACGTGTATCAGTAAGTAAATTTTGATTATTTTCGCAAATCAATAACATTGTTCGAGTTGATTCAACTATTTGCAATGTCTAAAACAAATAAAACCGATTTATTTTTCAACTAACAGAATTTTGTTTCAATAACAACACCAGTTATTTCAACTAAAATATTTGTTGAAATTGAAAGGTATGTGTCCTCACTAATTGACAGCTTTTTATTTTAAACATTTAAATTAGTTGTTTCAACCATCGTTTCTGCTAATCGAAAAACAAAAATGACAGTTTAATTAAAACAACGATCGATTAGTTGTACCAAATTTTAACCAATCGAATTCAGAAAATCAACTAATATTCTGGTTGAAATGGGATCGCGGGTGGTTCCGTGTAGTCTCATTCATTCTATCACTCACTCCATCATTGCCGACGGTATGACGATCATTCACTTTAGACCGTCCATGTGGTTTGCTTCTCCAATACTATATGTAATACAATATGTATTGGAGAAGCAAACCACATGGACGGTCTAAAGTGAATGATCGTCATACCGTCGGCAATGATGGAGTGAGTGATAGAATGAATGAGTAGTGTGAATTTTTTGTTAAATGCGTCCGACGATGGCTGAAGAACAGTAAGCCGAAACGTTATGCAGTACAAAAAATAAAAAATGAATGTTTTCTTAATTCTCACCGAAAAGAATCAACAAATCAATAAAATCTTGGACTCATATAAACAATCCTATGTTCCCATATAAGCTTTCTGAATTTCATTTGGATCCGACTTCTGGTTCCGGAACTACAGGATGATAAATAAGTAATGAAAGCAAAATAATGTCACTAATTTTGCTAGTAGATGGCTGAACCGATTTCGTCCATCTAATATTCAAATAAAAGGTCTTAAGGTCCCACAAAAACTACTTGTTCTTTAATCCGATCCGACTTCTGGTTCAGGAGATACAGGGTGATTAGTGTATAAATTTCACATAAATTTATCGGATTTTTCGAGCTAACAGATTTTGAGAGTCGAGAGTATTTCAGTTTTACCGGTATTCGATTTTCGATCCCGGAAAGTACCAAAATATTTTATTTGGAACGCACCACAAAAATATCACTAAGATGGCTACACTGATTTTCAAAAAATTAGAAATCTAATGAGATGGTTTACAATCCATTAGACGAATTCAACTGACATCGGCTACACCAACTTCCTAATTACGTGTTCGCAAGTATCGGGAATGGAGAAGCTCAAAGTAGTCCAAAACATTCAATGAACAAAAATTCAAATTTAAACAAACTCGGTACTAGAAGGTAATGAGCGATTGAAATTTCACCTAGCTCACCCTATAGGTCTGGAACCTGAAGTCAAATCCGGATGAAAATCAACAATCAAATGTAAAACCATAAAAGCTTCCATTGGAGTCTAAGTTAGGGAAAATTATTACAGCCATCTCCGAGAAGTGGAAGATAAATGAGCTCCGTTTCTCTGTTTTTAATCACTATTTCCAGTAACTCCGAAGCCAACTCGGTCAGTTATATGCAAATAAAATTCAAGAATTTGGTAAGGAGTGTATCGGAAATAAGCTATCCACATACATTTGTGTTGTACGCATGTATTTGGGATGGGTTTTTATGCTCAGATCACAGCATGCTGTACATTTGGCTGTCATTTGTTTACTTGTTTGTGCGATTGAAATTCTGCGTTTTCAAAATGTCGCGTATTTAAAAAGTAATTAAAATTTTGGACACATGGCTAAGTGAGAAGGGTATTACTATGCGAAAATTGACGAAGCGGTTTGGAATTTATCATGCCAGTGTTAAAACCATCATTAATAAGTTTGGGGAACACTATTCTTTGGATGAGCTACCAGGAAGAAGCAGAAAACCCGAAACTGAACCAGAAAGTGGCATCTCTAATCATAAAGAACAAATCAATATCAATACGTGATTTGGTCAAAAGAGCAGGAACGATTGTCGGAATGATCCAGCGTAGCAAGAGGCAAAATCACCTGAAGATTTACAAGAAGCAGAAAACCTCGAAACAAAGTGAAGAACAGAAGAAGCGAGCTGCAACAATGGCCCGGAAATTGTATTCGCGTCTTTTGCAGTGCCCGGATGCATGCGTTTTGATGGACGATGAAATTTTTGTAAAGGAGGACTCAAAAACCCTTCCAGATCCAAAATACTTTACTGTCGTCGTTGGGGAGGATGTAAGCGATGCGGACAGGTCGATTCAAGTGGAGAAATTCGGTCGAAAGGCACTGGTATGACAAGCAATATGTTTCTGTGGTTCAGGCCCGTACCCAGGATTTCGTTTCGGGAGGGGCCCAAAGATAAAAAAATAATGTTACTGAAGATTGCTTATGTAGCTAATTCTCGATGTGCCTTTTACGAGTGTTTTTAACGTACACTTTAAACTTCTCCACTGGAACTGCTATTGTATTACATTGTATTATTGTCTGAGACCTTCTAAATAATTATATATCTGTTTTTGATTTCGGGAGGGGCCCGGGCCCCTTGGGCCCCCCCTCTGGGTACGTGACTGCTGTGGTTTGAAGTCAACCATTTTTACACTACCGGAACTATAAATGCAGAAATCTATGGATCTGAGTGTTTCCAGAAGAGATTGCTACCTTTATATAAGAAGCATAGTACACCTTCACTATTTTGGCAGGATTTAGCGTCGGCTCACTATGCCAAAGCCACTCTCAATTGGCTTGCGGAAAAGGGTATAAATTTCGTTGAGAAAAATATCAATCCACCAAATTGCCCTCAGTTTCGACCCATCGAACGTTACTGGGCAATCGTGAAGAGGGTCTTCAAGAAGACTGGTAAGGCAGCTGGGAACATTCAGGAGTTCAATAAAATTTAGGCTCAAGCGTCCAAAAAATGCGATGCAACACTTGTCCGGAACTTGATGAAGATCGTTTGATCAAAAGTTCGAAAATTTGTGAAGGAATAACTTAAATTTCATCCGGTTTTCATTATGCTCAAGTTTAACCTCGTACAATAAAGGAACAATTTTTAGTTTGAATAAAATATCGTTTTTTATCATAATTTGAAAGAAAAATTTGTGGATAGCTTATTTTCGACATACTCCTTATGGTATTGCAAGAAGCAAAAGGAGGCAAATTTTCCCATCGCTATTCTGCTTTTCAATGTGTACTACCTTGATCAAAAAGTTTCTGGAAATTATTCAGAAAATTAAAAAATATAAGATTATTAATCCAAATCGATATTGTCCCCTTCAAAGTACTCCCCATCGACTACAACACACTTATGCCAGCGCTTGATGCAATCCTCGAAACATTTTTTATATTCAGTTTTCAATATAGCCATCAAAGCCATCTGTGATTTTTCCATAACCTCATCTCGGGTGCTGAAACGCGTTCCACATAGCGGTTTCTTGAGTCGATCGAATAGGAAAAAGTCGCAGGGAGCCAAATCAAGTGAATTCGGTGGCTACTGAATGGTATTTGTTTCGTTTTTAGCCAAATGATCACGGATACCGATTGCATTGTGTTACGGTGCGTTATCGTGGTTCAAGATCGACGGGTTGTTTGCCCACAAATCTGGTCTTTTTCGGCGAATTGCTTTTCGCGAACGTCTCAAAAAGCACGAAAAATACTACTTGTTGATGGTCTGGCCTTGTGGAAGGAATTCATAATACACAACACCCTTGTAATCAATGAAAACTGAGA
Source organism: Malaya genurostris (assembly GCF_030247185.1). Lineage (NCBI taxonomy): Eukaryota > Metazoa > Arthropoda > Insecta > Diptera > Culicidae > Malaya > Malaya genurostris. The sequence continues at coordinate 269,908,298 of NC_080572.1, read as the reverse complement.
GCATCGCCTTCTTTTTCGACTGAAAACGACGTGGTTTGATGTCTGGATTGCGTGTCATACTCGTAAATCCACGTCTCGTCTCCAGTAATAATCCGTTTGATGATTGTTGAGTTGGATTCAGCTTTGAATATCATGTCTTTTGCGCAGTGTTGGTGATTGCCGAAAAATTGACAGAAGCTGCTCGATATTTATCAATATTGTATACAACATTTTCAACCCGGTAGAAGATGCTACAAGAACTCGAGTCTCTCAATGCATGGACCGCGAGTAAATTTTTCTACATTTCTTCGCTCCACTTCATACTCTGAGTATCTCACGGCCCTTAAAAAAATTACAGTCTGAGAATGATCGTTTCTGTGTGGAATTTCCCAAGAGAGAATCGCAAGTTGACAATTATCGCAGAAAATCGAATCGATGATTCGACTTGATGATTCTCATACTAGGTTCCAATATTTCAAAACCCTTGTGTGGAACGTTCACATAAGTTTTTATAGACACAACTTAAACAAAGGTTATATGCACATAGCTAGAATAAGCGGCAATAGTCAAATGATTCTATCGCAATTATCAACTGCCTGTATAGAATCGGATCGCGAAACGAGAATAAGCGACCGTTTGTTGCTTCAGAGAGGAACTTTGATTCTCAGAAATGTCGTCGAGAGAAATTCACTCTCGCACTGATGTCTATTCTATGTTAAATGAGCCATGCCGGGTTTTTGTTGCTGCGATGATATCCGTCTCTCTTTGCTAGCGAGCGTTCTTTGATACGATAAAAGCCATCCTTGCGTTTGCGACATCGACGCGATCCCTTTTTGTATGAAAATCAGGTCTTTCGGCACCAGCTTGGCAGCGACACGTCTGAGGCCCAAATCATGAACCAAATTGTCTTGAACGGATCCGAAAGCAATGTCCAACTCCTCAGCCATCTCTCTAATACATAGTCAATTTGCGGTCAACGGTCATCCATTCTATGATTTTGTTGATGTGTTCGTCTGTTTTCGATGTCGATGGCCTACTGCTTCTTCTTCTTCTGAAACGTTCGTGCCACTGATAAATGACTGTTTTCTTCAGAGTATCGTTACCGAAACACTTTTCCGACGTTTGCAATGTCGTAGCACCATTGAAACCATTTTGATCACAAAATTTAATGCAAACTCGTTGTTGCAAATTCAATTCCATTTTGAAAATTGTACAAAATCGAAGACACGCACAATCGCATATGTACTCAATACAGCGTAACTTTTGCAATTGTCCAGGTATCAAGCGGAAAATTTGATAGAATATCAATGGCAGATGTGGCAACCTAAAAAAAAGTCTAATCGGATGACTGAGAGCACCACACGGTGGTGATTCCGGAAATTTTCTGATGAAGATAGTATGTTAATTTTTAATCAAAATTCCTTCCCACAACCAGAATCAATAATGAACCGACTTATACTTTGTGTGGTATGTTAATGCAGTTATTGCTGGTAGGTTCAGGTGAACGTCAAAAATCGGGAGCGGTCAGATCGCCGAAAGTCATTTTGCCAAATGCCATTTCGCCGAAAGTCGTTTCGCCAAATGCCATTTCGCCGAAAGTCGTTTCGTCGAATAGGTGGCCCATTCGACGAAATGTCATTCGGCGAAATGACTTTCGACGAAACGGCTTCCGGCGAAATGACCCTGATCCAACAAACCGATCTTTTGAGGATTAATTTTGTGTGCTTTTCATCTCACATGAGTATTAATCATTTTCATTGGAGCTCTGCAGTTCCTTCGCATTTGAGCAAAATGCTTTGTCCTTAATCACCAGTACCTCTTGTCTCAAACACCATTAAAATAAATCGCCCTTTTCAAGGCATCCAAAATTCTCAAAAACAGTATATTTCGCATGTGAAATCGGTTTCCTAGACATTCACAACAAAAACTAACAGTGATTTTGATAATAGTTGTGTAGTCCATTTTCTATTTCAAAACCAAAAACGAGTAAAAGAAATCTGCTTATCTTATCCAACTGAAACAATCTTCTGCATCCGTATTTTGAAGTTGAATTATCGATTCCTCAAGCTAAGACATATCTCTTTGACATATTGTCTAGTCATAAAACCGCCTGAATAGGTTGAACCACGAATACGTTGTATTTAGAAGCTTTTGAAATACCTCCAAAGTCATCGGCAAAATATTTCCCGCCGTAACCTGAATAGAAACCAGATGAAACCAACATGCATCTTCAAAAGCAATAAAGCTTACCTCCAGCGGTCGCTGAGCTCGAAGAATTATCAGCAAGAACCATTTCTGAATCGAGACGTCCAATTCAAACCAAGGTCCGTTGTAGACAGCGTGAGCAATGACCTTGCTTTCTTCTCTTAGTTCATTTACGTGCCAGTAAATGCTGAATAAATGGGACAATATAAACAATAGGTATCCCAACACGAATATTACTTGCCCATAGTTGACACTCTGTAAACAGGAAGAGTTACATGTTAGGCATCACAGTTCGAGACGAATCCTGCAATTTCATCACGCACAACTATTATCAGGAAGAGCAAAGCGACCACCATCAATCCAAACGAGAGTAGTTCAATCAAACAGACGTTGGTCACGAGTGAGTTCAGTTCACGCACAAACACGATGACTCTTTGATGTTGACGGATGATTGATTTTAACCTGGCGTACTGACCCAAGTCGTCGTTGACTGCAGGTTTCTTGAATGTCTGCAGCTGATGTTCTATCGTTTTCAACTGGATCAAGCCAAACACCGTACAGTTGGCGAAAAAGCTGGTAAATGGGATGTACATGCTGGCTCCCGGAAATGAAAGCAAGAATTGAAAAATGTACAGCACCTCCCATTGAGGTGAGTCGAATTTTTCCACTCCCGGAACATAAAACCCGTACGGCAAAATTCTTCCTGTTGCGAACAACGGATATGTGAGATAACTGGTGCCCACTACCAACGCTAAGCCGATATTGGCCCACGATGTAACTCGAGCCCGTTTGGTTAAACTACGAACCATGTTTCGAATATACTCGTCCTCCATCGCCTGTGTGGAAAAGTCATCTATTAGTTCTTCTAATGCATATTTTGCATGCAAAAAGTAAAATAACCTCAATCTCTTCATAAACGACTGCAATATTCTGGAAAAACCGTTCAAATTCCTCGCGTCTGTGCACCAGGATCAAGGTACGTACCTAGGTAAGAACAACGACAAAAAAAATAAACCAACGATTAGCAAGCCTGTAATAACTCGTACCATTGCCAAACTTACGATTGCGTTGAAATATAGCACAGCCAAGAAGCCATTGATAATAACCTCGTCGATTTTGCCCCAAGCGTGGTACAAATCGGTGAACATTAACAAATTCATCAGGCCTACTGGGATGATGCTGATGTACCGCATGATGTCGTGTTTCAGTACAAACGACCAGAAACGCCAAACGCCGAGGTTAAAGGAAATTATTGGGCAGTCCAGTGGCAAAGGTCTGGAGCCGACTTCCATACTGACTTGATCTATTGGACTACGATTAACGAATGACTAGTTAAAAATCCAAAAGTGTTAGCGGAAAACCAGTTTGTCACACTTGACAGTGTAATTACAAGGTGAATGCGGCTTCAAAATGACAGACAACGATCCAAAAAAAATCACTTCTATATAATTTTCTGAAAAGTTTTAGTGTCGAAGCATGGAACTTTCTTGATCCATTTGAAATATAAATGAGGAGTTTGATTTGAAATAGTGCACAGTAAAAAAGACAATTTAATCAGATATATTGTAGATCCAGTATACTGTATTCAAATTTGGAAGCAAATTTATCATATTTTCGTGCAATAAGACACCCCAACAACCAAAAGATTCCTAATATTAACACAAAAAAACACTTATTTGCAGATTAAAAGTACACGTGAAACTTTCTCGCAGCATCAAAGCAAAGCACGGTATTCTAGAAGCGGGATAGGGGAGACCCGGGCTGGTAGGCCGAGTAGCTCTTCTGGAAAGGCAATTTTTCTGCGCAGTGGCTACGTCTATAGTGATTTTGGTGGGGTATTAGGTCAACCATGTACCGACGTAATTATAGGTGTTTTTGTGTTTGTACAAGTGTGTACTCTTGTGGTCTTTTCTTGTCGTTAGTAATAAAAATAAAATAAATCTATCAGTAAATAGTAATAAGACATTATAATTATTGAATGTTTGAAATTTTCGATAAAAAAGAGGACTCTTATGTTTTATTAATTGAATAGGGTAACGGCTCCCTATTTCATTTGAGCTCCTATTTTCATCTCATCCCTTCACCCCATTACTTTAAACATGAATAATATTTCACAACCTACCTGAACCAAACTGTGAAATGTTTTAAAATGATTATAAAAGCTATTAAAACACTTTCCTATTGAAAGAAATAGTTTTAAGTTCTTCGGTTATCGTTTTTTTTTTTTCATTCAAAATAAACTCACTTTTCAATTTAGGATACATTTTCATCTCAAGATTTAAAGTTCGTCATGTATCTGAATTTCTACTAATCGATTCGTCTCAAAACATGATCACTATTTCGCACAATTACACTATCATTGAATGCTGGATGGCTTCATAATTAGTAATGTTCACTTGCCACTTGTTTAATTAACGATTTAAAACTTCAAAAATTACCCGACAAACAATAAAAGTCTTTAAAAATATGAGATTAAAACTTTTCACTTAGTTCACTTGATTGCGCTTTGTTTTCATCTCATTTGGTTTCGCAAAGTTGCCAAGTTATCTCATATTGCTACCAAAAATAAATTGTTTTTCTTCTTCAAATTATTATCAAAAAGTATGTTTTTGGTATCCGTGACATTAGTTTAGTTATATTATTGATATTAATAATTAAATAATCAGGGTCATTTCACCGAAAGCCATTCCACCGAAAGCCATTTCGCCGAAAGGGTTATTTTGCTTAATGACATTTCGCCGAATGCCATTTCGCCGTAAGCCATTTCGCCGAAAGCCATTTCGCCGAAAGGGTCACTTCACCGAATCCTGAAAACGTCTTGAAATCGTAATTAGAATTGATTTAAATTAAAGACAAACGAAAGATGATAGCGTTAACGCCCGTTTTGTTGACCTACCATTGTACTTGTTGAATAATGATTGATTGCTGTATTCTTGAATAAAGATTGATTCACGAGCCTCAAAAAGTAGTTCCCAAGAAAACTTATTGACTATTAGCTACTAAGCATCAAAGCAATTGCATAGGTATATCTACCAGGCAAATGCAGGTGGTATTTTCCGTTTATCAGGTGAAAATGAAAAAATATCTAATTCGACTACGCAACCTTGTTTTGGTACATGTGCTGTCCGACCTCGCTACCACTCGTTCGGACCTAACTAAAGCAAAGAAACCTAGCTTTGGGTAGACCGAGCAAACGAGGCGGTTACAGGTTTGTATGCAAGAGGCCGCCGCTTCCGACGGCGGGTCGGCGGCCGACTCAGCTGGCGTCGGCTCGGCGGCTTTGTGCCGCCGAGCCATCTTGGCTTCGGTTATACAGGAGATATAACATGTAGGAGATATAACATGTAGGAGATATAACATGTAGGAGATATAACATGTAGGAGATATGACCTTTTCGGCGAAATGACCCTTTCGGCGAACTGACCTATTCGGCGAAACGACTTCCGGCGAAATGGCTTTCGGCGATATGACCCGCTCCCATCAGAAAGAGCGTGTTAAATACTAATGAAATAACCATTGTGGCAAATCTAGTAGCACTGGTTTCATTCCGCTATACGTCAGCATAACGCTGTGAAGTGTGTGTGTTTCATCGGCTGTGCACAGAGATGCCAGATAATTTCATAGAAAATATGTATTACGTTGCATAGAAAGTCTATATCTGCTCTATCTGTTTTCACTAATAAAATGATGTTAATCATAATGAATTATCTGCATAAAAGATTTCCACTTTAACATGTGATTTGTCCGTTGATTAATAAACTTTTAAAGAATTACTGCAATCAAATACTAATAGATACTCAGAGAGAAGAGTCTAATTTTTTACTTCTCACTTTCTATGAACCTGTACGAATCTGTATTAAATTTAGGAAACCTGTATATATTCTGTACTTTGGTTTAAATCACTATGCGAACGCAAAAATCTATACAATACAGATAAATCTGTATAAATGCCATCTCTGGCTCTACACTTTGTTTTAAGAAGGGCTAATGAATAAATAGTAACAATTACATTTTTGTTTTTATTTAAAGCTCACCAAATTAACATTACAGTAAAATTTTAAATTTAAAGCGAAAGGTAACGGAAACTACCGAAAAAATTTTAAACGTTGAAATGATTTCAAACTGGTTCTAAAAATATCGTATGTTGTCTCATAGTTGGCATTAGGCCGTTTTTAAGAAGCATTCTGACATTTTGAACCTGAGAGTGTAATAGTGGAATATTTTGTTTTGATTGCTGTCGCCATTGCTAATTTATAGGATGAATAAAGGATCAACGATAGGATGGATAAAAATCCATTGAGATGGAATTAGGAGCAGAGTAGTGAACACATCATAAGTGTTTTTAGCTGTTTTATGAATATTTGTTAAATTTTCAAGAAATGTGAATCAATTCTCAACGTGGAGCTAGGCGAATGAAGTAGTAATGTGAAATAGTTATAGTTATTTTAGTGACTAAATCGGGGTTTGAAGGCGACGTCCTTACAAATGAGATGAAATAGGGAGCCCTTACCCTACCTTTAAAACTTTTAGCATTTAGAGTTCCTGACAGCGTTCGTCACTGATCGACCCGAGTCCCGAAGAAAAAAAACTCGTCCATCTGAATAGAATCTGATGCAAACGTAGGCCTTCCTGAGGACATCAGACCTCTGCTCAAGGCGACAGACTCGGAGGAGTGTCAAAGTCATAAATTGCGGATTTATCCAAATTTTGACCGATTCCCCAATAAAACCAGGAATGAAACAAACAGTGTAATCATTTAGGGGTTAATCTTATTAACCATTAATTTAACCAATTTCACTATTTTTACGTTTCGTCTTATGTCGTTTTCGTTTTTAAATTGCACTACACTGGTGTAGCGAAAGCTGCACTGAAACCGTTCGTTTTTGCCAATTGCACTACACCAGTGCTACACTTTTTCTGCACCGATACCACTGGTGTAGCACTCATCAAAAGTTTGGTGTAGCTCTGTGCAATGGAATCATGTATTGTAGTCAATGGTTACTGTTTATGTTTTCGTCATTTTTGTTCGTTTATTCAAGCCTCAGTGTAGCACTGCACCGGTGTAGTGCAAGTTAAAAACGAAAACGCCATTAGACTCGTCAGTGCAGAGCAGTTCAAATGGAACTACTTACTGCGAACTTAAACAGTTCAATTTGAACCGACAAGCAACTTGCTTACATTTCATGCATTTTTAAGATTTTTGGTCTTAAAAAATTGTGATTCCGGAAAAGTGCCGAAGGCGATTTTTTTCAAAATATGTTTTTTCTGAGATTACATCAGATCTGGACGTTCCATGGATTTCTAGGGCATTTGACATATCCTCAGTTTTGCGTTTTTTCACGCGGATTTTCGAAGGTTCGCGATTAATTTTCCGCCGACTTTCGAAATTACGCTTTTTTTTGCGTGTTACGTAAAAAAGACCTCAGTGTATCTTCTTCCCCGATGTTTATTCAGGAATGAAAAAAAAAATCACATATGTGCTTGAAAAATGTATTTCCATGACAGAATAAACTGTTTATCAAAATGATAATGAAATACTCGGCCAGCCAGCTCCGGTCTCCCCTAAACATTAATAAAACAGGCTACATTGAATGCTATTCATGAATTTTATAATCTACTTAAACTTTTCTTCACATCGGCTGAAAATCACATCAAGCAAATTTACAGTTATTTTTACTTTGCGTTTCTAATGGAAACTCACTTATTTTTAGCATTCATTCAGTGCCCGATTAAATAAAACAAAATATATATACAATTTTCATTATCTGTGCTCTTTTATTTGGAGTGCTACTGTGCATAAAAACGAATGCTTTCGATTTACTATAGTTTAAACCAAAGTTGGAAATAAGCAAATTTTTCAAACAGTAAATAAAAATAATCAGTATTATCTTTTCATATCACATATTTATTGTAGATACTATAATGAACTTTTAAACAAATTATTTTTGATAAAATAAATTTTGGATTTACTTAGAATTCAAAAATGTCTTCATCGTTATCAATATCACTGTCTGATTTGGAATCAACATTTCAACAAAGTTAGGCTCGTTTTAATGCTACTCTGTGTTCATTAAACAGGTTTGAAGTTCAAATGGCTGTCACTGCGGTGATATAATGGTATAAGAGACGTAAACTCCAAAACTGATTATCACTCAATGTTATCGGATATGGATTATCCGATATCAAAAATTTTGGGCTCGTTGGGAGTTTATTTCCCGGATTGGCGGTTCAATGCATAGGGCCCTAGTCTTACAAACCAGTTGTCGAATGTTCGAGCCCCGACCTGGAAGGATTCGTAGTGTCAGTAGAATCGTAGCACTAGCCATGCAATGGTTCTGCACGCCAAGGAAAGTAATTAAAGAAGTCTTAGAAGATACTGCCAAAAATGTAGGGCTTAATATTCTTACAAAATTTTGTAAATATTATTAAACTGGAGCACTCGTAACTCGTTCTTGGTTAAATGCGCCGAGAGCAAACGAAGCGTTGTACATTCATTTCTGCCGCGGTACATAAATGCGCGAACGAGTTTTTGTGAGAGCAGCCTGCGCCTGGTTGTCTTCTGAGAATGAGAACAAATTTGTTTCAGCGCAATAAAAAGAGCGCATAAGGTCTGCTGCAACTCTGTGTAATATACAATTCCCACAATTTACAAAAATAATCTCAATTTTAGTTTTGTTACCGAATTTTTTAATTCACGGTGTTCGGTTTTTTGATTCACAAACAGAAATCTTGATTAACATTCTCGTGCACAAAATTATGTCCACCTATGGTTTAAACTTTGCTAGTTCGAAAATCAGTAAAGAAAATATTGTATTAACCATCAACTTGATAGTAGAAATTTAGAGCATTTCGCTACTGTATCATTATTGCTAGTATTTGTTCAAATTGGTGAGGCCCTATTGTTCGTAAGTATTTTTCTACTTAAAAAAATGAAATTAAGGAACAGAACGCAATAAGACTTCATACATACCTAACGGTCGAACCCGTACTTTATTATACAGTATTGTCCTGTAATTTCGATCCAAATAAAGTCGAAAGTCATACTTTCATGTTTCCTCTTTTTTTCGATCGTTCGTAAAAAAAAAGTTAACGTTATTTGAAACTAAAATCTCGAAAAAGACTACTTTTTTTGGGATTTGATTCGTAAAAAGAGCTACATAATTTGTAAACTCGTTTAAGAGGTCCTTTACTTGAATTGAGCATCTCCTCTGCGCGACAAAGAGAAAGTGCAATTTCTCCTCTTGCACTGACAACAGCAACGAGAGCTCTTCTCTTGCACAAATATACACCACTGTTCTATACAGTGTACACTAGAGATGGGCAATTCGCTCGCGAACGGTTCAAAAGAACTAGTTCTTTTGAAAGAATGAATGATCAATAGTTCTTTTTTTGAGAACGGTAGTTCTTCAGTTCAAAGTCGGATTGTTTTGCTCGCTCAATAGTTTTCGAGAACGGTAGAAAACACTAGTACCTAACTAATAATGAAAACCTGAGTTCGAATTTAGATCTCGGTTAGTCATTCAACAAAAACTAACAACAAATATGAAAAGAACGAACGAACGGCTCACGAGAACTAGTTATTTTCATAGAACTCTGCATCACTGAACGGTTCTTTGAAATGAACTGTTTTGCCCATCTCTAGTGTGCACGCATCATGGGAGCGCGTATTCATTTTCTTTCACCTCTAGCACTGGATCCCACCAAAACGCTAGAGCAGAGCTCTCAAATTCTCTAAGGTGAATGCAGGTATTTTCACCGAAGTGTACACGCCGGTGAGCACTCTGGTGTACGATTCGCGTAAGCAAAGCGTGGAGAACGCATATTCAGCAAAAACACAATTTATCGTTGAAATTACGTTTTTCCTTGCTGAGAAAAAGATTTTCAAGATCTCTTCAGAAAAAAACAGTAATTTTTTTTTTAATGTAACAAATTAGGGATAGAATCAAATTACGCGGTATATATTTATAAATAATTTGAGTTTGGAAACATAAAACTATTCAGTTTGTAAGTATTGTAACTATTGTGAAATTGAACTAATTATAACTTTTATGAAGGGTTGTATAGGTGAAGACAAGGAAACCATTGTTCAGATCGAGAATTGAAAATTGGAGAAGATTATTAATTTTAAACCAGGTAAATTATCATCTGTTACTCTAAGTGTTTTTGACGAGAAACAAACACCTATTTTTGTAAGGTAATTTAAAAAATTTTATAACATATTTTGTAATGCATAATATTTAAGTACAGTTTCCCTAAAAAGTACACAAACCTATGGTTTTAACGGCTGGGTCTTTCGCAGAGGAGTATTAGTAATTAGAAATTTGCGTTTCAACTCTTCTTCGCAATTGTGAAAGTCAAAACATTTTTTGAATTGATTCCTAATAACGTCGGTATTCGCAAAAAATAGATAGAATTTAAGCATCAAGTTTTAATCTAATTAGAATAATGATTAACACATTGTATGTATGTTACCTTGAAAGTTGATTAATAATAACCCAACATTTTTTAAACTCTGTCATTAACACGGCGCATTATCACAACTTTCATCATGTATTCATAAATGTAATCCAAATCAATCAATTATCAACAACAAAAGAACGGTGTGTATTGGTTTCTGTGATAATTAGCAAACAGTGCGCTTGCATCATAAATATCCCATTAACATGGTCTGTTTTCAAAGAGAGCCAATTTCCAGTGGATGTGTCAGCTTATTACAGATCGTTCCAGCGAATAAGGGCAAAATGGAACAAACAAAAAAAAAACAAACAAACAACAATTAATCTGTAATTTATCGTAACGCTTTGTTTCTCAAATGTATGTCATCCGTTCGATGGAACTGCAACTGAATGTGAATTTATCGATACAACACATGCGCTAATTATTGTCGTTTGAAATCCTACTCGATTACACAAGAGAAAGGGAATTCGAGTAAAATGTAGTGATGGCTTCTCCGCTTAGCAAATCAGTCGCTCGAATGTGCTATACGAGAACTTTACTAGAATCGATATTACCTCTTGTATCTTTCAATTTACATGGAGCAATGTTTACTGCTTATAAAGCAACAGCACTCTTGGTGCGAGATGCGATTAAACACAAATATTCATAATAGGCATTGAATTGATTTTGCATTCAATTTGAATACGACAGAAACTTTTGCTTATTGAAAATTTAAATTATTCACATAAATATCACAAGCTCTAATAGTACCGAATCACATTTAGCTCGCTTCAGAAACTGCCATTTAAATTCAAATACACGCTGTCATTTCCTGCCACCCCCAAAAAACTGCCGTTAATAGACGTATTTTGACACGAAATCCCACGAAAGTAGCCCACGTCAAAATCAACAACAGCACAGTAATAAAATAATACGTCCATCGAAATGATTAGTCCGGTATAAATCACCATTTCATGACTTCATTTGCGAAGCCGAATCCTGCCGGAGCACTTGAAGGAACGGGAAAAACAAACCACCACGCTAACAAGTGACACTTTTATGATTTTACGAGCACTTACCCTTGCGTAATAAACACGTAAATCGGAGCAAATTTCAAACGACAGGTCAGTAAAACTTGATCAAATTAGAAAACACGCGGCAGCTACGAAGCTAAATCAACTTTTTCGAGAGGAAATAAAACTAATTAATGCGTTTCCAGCCAGCCCGGCTTTCCCTAAGGCCCCTTAAATCCTGCAGCACTTAACGAAGCTTACGAAGTCAGTGTGCACGGTTATCATTACGGACATGCCAAACATGCCCTTTCCCTCGGTTTTCTGGCGGTACACCTCGAGCTCATCAAGTCCGGCACGGTAGTAGGTCATCAGTATAAGTGTGTCTGTAAAAATGTGGCCCAGGGAGAGGGCGGAAAGAGGCTGGATTCGCAGAAAAGCAGGAATAAATCCACCCGTCAACCAACTTGAAAGTAGCCCCAGGATGACGCATCCGGTCACGACGGAGATGTTGGTGATGATGATGATGTGTTTCAGAATTGGACGACATCAACTGAAAAAAAAACTTCGCTCTTCAACATGCGGATGGGGAATTGTAAGCGGCAGGTGGTTTTAAAAAGTGCTTCGAGCGTCGAGAATCAAATGTTTTATTGCCGCTAAAGTATGAAGAGTAAATAAAGTCCCAGATTGAAATTATGTTCGCTTCAGTAGGTTATTAACTTCAGTAGGTTGGAAACATGAAACTTGAAACTTGAAACTTGAAACTTGAAACTTGAAACTTGAAACTTGAAACTTGAAACTTGAAACTTGAAACTTGAAACTTGAAACTTGAAACTTGAAACTTGAAACTTGAAACTTGAAACTTGAAACTTGAAACTTGAAACTTGAAACTTGAAACTTGAAACTTGAAACTTGAAACTTGAAACTTGAAACTTGAAACTTGAAACTTGAAACTTGAAACTTGAAACTTGAAACTTGAAACTTGAAACTTGAAACTTGAAACTTGAAACTTGAAACTTGAAACTTGAAACTTGAAACTTGAAACTTGAAACTTGAAACTTGAAACTTGAAACTTGAAACTTGAAACTTGAAACTTGAAACTTGAAACTTGAAACTTGAAACTTGAAACTTGAAACTTGAAACTTGAAACTTGAAACTTGAAACTTGAAACTTGAAACTTGAAACTTGAAACTTGAAACTTGAAACTTGAAGCTTGAAACTTGAAACTTGAAACTTGAAACTTGAAACTTGAAACTTGAAACTTGAAACTTGAAACTTGAAACTTGAAACTTGAAACTTATGGACGCTTCTTGGTCTTGTCTTGGTAACTTATTGAACTCTTCGTTGACTCTTCTTTCACTCATTTTTCAAACTTCCTGGACTCTTCTTGAACTCTTTTTGGACTTTTCTGAGACTATTCCTGGTATCTTCTAAGAGTTTTCCAAGTCTCTTAGATACCAGGAGTCTTTTTAAGCTTTTATTGGTTTGTCCTTCGACTCTTCTTGAACATTTCTTGATCTCTTCTTGGTCTCTCTATGGACTCCTTTTAAACTATTGAACTCTTCTTCAATCTTCATAGGACTCTTTAGGAATTCCTCTTAAACTCTTTTTAGATTTATCTTAGACTCGTCTTGAACTCCTCGTGGGCTGTTCTTGGACTCTTCTTAGATACTTTTTATGTTCATCTTGGACTCGTCTTGGACCCTTGTCGGACTATTTATGGAACCTTCATAGCCTATTTTTTTAGACACTTCTTGAACTCCTCTTGGACTTTTCTTGGACTCTTCTTGGACTCTTCTTGGACTTTTCTTGGACTCTTCTTGGACTCTTCTTGGACTCTTCTTGGACTCTTCTTGGACTCTTCTTGGACTCTTCTTGGACTCTTCTTGGACTCTTCTTGGACTCTTCTTGGACTCTTCTTGGACTCTTATTGGACTCTTCTTGGACTCTTCTTGGACTCTTCGTGGACTCTTCTTGGACTCTTCATGAACTCTTCTTTGACTCCTCTTGAAGTCTTCTTGAACTTTTCATGAACTCTTTTTAGAGTCTTATTGGACTTTTCATAGTCTCTTCTTGAACTCTTTTTGGACTTTCTCTAGACTGTTCTTGGAATCTTCTAGGACTCTCTAGTCTCTTTTTGATTTTTGATGCATTTTGTTGGAGGCTTCTTGAATTTTTGTTTCACTCCTCTTGAACTTAGAGTCTTGTGTGATTCCTCGTGGACTCTTTTTGGATTACTTTTGAACTCGTATCAAACCCTTCTCGGACTCTTCTTAAACACTTCTTATGCTCATTGTTGCGTACGTCAATACTGAGACTGGCCGCACGATCGAGTACGACTTAACTTTCTCGAACGATTTAACGACCTTTTTAACCGTAGTAACGCTACCGCGTTTGGGTTCGGATCGAGTGACGAACAAACACGTCTGTTCAGCTTTATTCAAATTCTATACTAATCGTTTATTCACTTTTGAAGGTTGATACTGCGACTATAGAGCAACTCTTCATGAGTAATGATACTGTGGTGCGTTTAGTAGCACGATGGCTGATGTGAAAACATTTTGGACAATAAATTTCAAGAATAAAGTGATTGTCTAAGTGAGTGCAATTTAACAATTAATAACAATCGATTATAAGTTAATTAACTATAAATAACTCAAACACTCATCTTGGACTCTTCTTGGACTGTTCTCGGATTCGTCTTGGATTCACATATTGGACATTTTACGGACATTTTTTGTAATCTTCATGGACTCTTCTTGGACTCTTCTTGAACTTTTACTCTTCTCTCATTTTTTATGACTTTTCTTGGATTCTTGTTGTACTTTTCTCAAACTTTTGTTGAACACTTCTAGGTCTCTCAATAAACTCTTTTTGGGAGTTTTTATGAATATTGATTAACAATTCTTGAAATCTTTTTGGACTTTTCATGGACTCTGACTCCATCGATGCGTACCAACGTCACAATGTTAATTTAGCGTATAAGATCCAAACGACCAGCCGCTGCCAATGACCCGTTGGAGACAAGATCACGAAATTGAAGAAATTACTCTAATTTTAAATAGTAAAAAAATGCCATCTCACAGCTTAACGCAGTGTGCCTTATTGAATAAAAAAACAAATTCGACTCTTATACAGCTCTTCTTAAACTCTTCTTGGTCTCTTCATGTGCTCTTCTTGGACTCTCCATGATCTCTTCTTGGATTTTTGTTTGGCTTTTCGTGGACTCTTCTTTGACTATTCATGCACTCGTCTTAGATTCTTCTTGGACTCTTCTTCGACTCTTCTTGGACCCTTCTTGGACTCTTCTTGAACTCTTCTAAGACTCTTTTTGGATCCTTCTAGGACTCCTCTTGGACTTTTCTTGGACTCTTCTTGGACTTTTCATGGACTCTTCATGGCCTCTTCATGGCCTCTTCATGGCCTCTTCATGGACTCTTCATGAACTCTTAATAGACTCTTCATGAATTCTTCATGGCCTCTTTCAGGAGTCTTTTCGGACTCTTCTCGGACTCTTCGTGGACTCTTCATGGCCTCTGCATGGACTCTTCATGGACTCTTCATGGACTCTTCATGGACTCTTCATGAACTCTTTTAGGAGCATTCTCGGACTCTTCTTGGACTCTTTTTAGACTCCTCTTGGACTTTTCTTGGACTTTTCTTGGACTCTTCTTGGACTCTTCTTGGACTCTTCTTGGACTCTTCTTGGACTCTTCTTAGACTCTTCTTGGACTTCTCATGGACTCTTCTCGAATTTTTCTCGGACTCTTCTTGGACTCTTTTTGGACTCTTCTTGGACTCCTCTTTGACTTTTCTTGGACTTTTCTCGGACTCTTCTTGGACTCTTCTTGGACTCCTCTTAGACTTTTCTTGGACTCTTCTTGGACTCTTTATGGACTCTTCATGGACTCTTTATAGCCTCTTCTCGGACTCTTTTAGGAATCTTCTTGGACTCTTCTTGAATTCTTTTTGGAATCTTCTTGGATTCTTCTTGGGCTACTCTTGGACTTTTCATGGACTTTTCTCGGACTCTTCTTGCACTCCTCTTGGACTTTTCTTGGACTCTTCTTGGGCTCTTCATGGTCTCTTCTTGGACTCGTTTTGGACTCCTCTTGGAATTTTCTTGGACTCTTCTTGTACTCTTCTTGGACTCTTCTTGGACTCTTCTTGGACTCTTCTTGGACTTTTCTTAGACTCTTCTTGGACTTCTCATGGACTCTTCTCGGACTTTTTTCGGATTCTTCTTGGACTCTTAATGGACTCTTCATGGACTCTTCATGAACTCTTCATGAACTCTTCATGGACTCTTCATGAACTTTTCATGGACTCTGCATGGACTCCTAATGGACTCTTTTAGGAGTCTTCTTGGACTCCTTGAATTTTTTTCGAAATCTTCTTGAACTCTTCTCGGACTCTTTTTGGACTCTTCTTGAACTCTTTTTGAACTTTTCTTGGAATCTTCTTGGACTTTTCTTGGTCTTTTCTTGGACTTCTCTTGGAATCTTCTTGGACTCTTCTTGGACTTTTCTTGGACTCTTCTTGGACTTTTCTTGGACTCTTCTTTACTATTCTTGGACTCTTCTTGAACTCTTCTTGGAATTTTTTTATTAAACTTTTCTCGGAGTCTTCTTCGATTCTTCTTAGACTCTTCTTGGACTCTTCTCGGACTTTTCTAGTACTCTTCTTGGACTATTCTTGGACTCTTCTTGGACTTTTCTTGGACTCTTCTTGTACTCTTCTTGGACTCTTCTTGGACTCTTCTTGGACTCTTCTTGGACTTTTCTTAGACTCTTCTTGGACTTCTCATGGACTCTTCTCGGACTTTTTTCGGATTCTTCTTGGACTCTTAATGGACTCTTCATGGACTCTTCATGAACTCTTCATGAACTCTTCATGGACTCTTCATGAACTTTTCATGGACTCTTCATGGACTCCTAATGGACTCTTTTAGGAGTCTTCTTGGACTCCTTGAATTTTTTTCGAAATCTTCTTGAACTCTTCTCGGACTCTTTTTGGACTCTTCTTGAACTCTTTTTGTACTTTTCTTGGAATCTTCTTGGACTTTTCTTGGTCTTTTCTTGGACTTCTCTTGGAATCTTCTTGGACTCTTCTTGGACTTTTCTTGGACTCTTCTTGGATTTTTCTTGGACTCTTCTTTTACTATTCTTGGACTCTTCTTGAACTCTTCTTGGAATTTTTTTTATTAAACTTTTCTCGGAGTCTTCTTCGATTCTTCTTAGACTCTTCTTGGACTCTTCTCGGACTTTTCTAGTACTCTTCTTGGACTATTCTTGGACTCTTCTTGGACTTTTCTTGGACTCTTCTTCTACTATTCTTGGACTCTTCTTGAACTCTGCTTGGACTTTTTTTGAACACTTCTCGGAGTCTTCTTCGATTCTTCTTAGACTCCTTTTGGACTTCTCATGGATTCTCTCGGACTTTTCTAGTACTCTTCTTTGACTGTTCTTGGACTCTTCTTGGACTCTTCTTGTACTCTTCTTGAACTCTTCTTGGACTTCTCATGGACTCTTCTCGGACTTTTCATGGACTCGTCTTGTACTCATCTTGCACTCTTCTTTGACTTTTCTTATACTCTTTTTGGAATCTTCTTGGACTCTTCTTAAACTCTACTTGGACTTCTCATGGACTCTTCTGGAACTCGCCTTGGACTCTTCTTGGAGTCTTATTGGACTCTTCCTGGACTCTTCTTGGACTCTTCTTTTACTCTTCTTGGACTCTTCTTGGACTTTTCTTGGACTCTTATTTGACTCTTCTTGGAGACTCTTCTTGAACTCGTTTTGACTCTTCTTGGGTTTTTCTTGAACTTTTCTTGAACTCCTTTTGGACTCTTCTGGGGCTTTCCTTTGACTCTTCTTGGACTCTTTTTGGATACTTTTTGGACTTTTCTAGAACTTTTATTTTTACGCTTCTTAGGCCCTTCTTGGACTTTTATTGGTACTTTCCTAAGCTTTTCTTGGATATCCTTGAGCTATTATTGAATTCAATGTTAACTGTTCTTGAACTATTCTGATACTCTTCTTGAAATATTTTCTTTTATTCTTGGACTGTTTTTGGATGTTTCTTGGACTTTTCTTAAACTTTTTTGAAGATCTTCCTAAAATTTCCCGGGACTCTTTTTGGACTTCATTTTGGACTCTTGGTGGGCTAGTTTTGAACTCTTTTTGAACTTTTCTTCGAATCTTCTTGAGCTTTTCTCGAACTCTAAATGCATATTTGATTTCAATTCTAAATCCATAACTATCCTGTCCGATATTTCTTTGTTGCAATTTTTTTTCGTGAACGGAAGGGGCTCCTAAAATTTCATCAGATTTCTTAGTTCGAGCTTGCTTGAAAAAAATCAAATCAAATTTAAGTTCATTACTTGGAAGGGTAGGCGAAAAAAACAAACAAGGCAATAAACCTTACATGAGCTAGTCGCTCAGGGTTAGCAAATACTTCTACTGTTTAATACTATTAAACCCGATCATAAAAAAATAACCCTCCATACCAACCCTAGCGTGACTTTATGCTCAATTGGCAAATATATGGCTGGCAATGTTGATTTACTAACACCTTGGTGGCCCGTTGGTAAGGGTTCACCGTGATAAAACGGTCTGCTTTGAGGCATTTTTATGAAAGTACGTGTTACCAGTCAGTGATGATCAGTTGGTTACACCGCATGCAAACAGCTTCTGCCCCTTGGAAAGTCGTTAGTCGTTTTTATTACAAACTGTTCCGAAAATCATTGACGAGTTAAACTGTATTTTTTTTCAATTTAAAATAAAATCTTTCGAGACTACAATTCCAGGACAATTACCAAATTTGCTGGGTTCTTCTAGAAATACCATATAACCAATACCATTAGTTAACGAAAACATCGGACTCAATCAGCAACACATTCAATATCAGCTACGTTTTGCTAAACGAACACAGTGCACATGTGCAAAGCACTTTTTAATCAGGTAGGCTTCAGAAATGAGCTTTCTGGTCAAAAGCTAGCTTAGCAGATCAATAAATCGGAAATGGTTTTTCATTATTCAGAAAATATTTATCCAATTTAGTATACAATAAATTCACAAGTTTCATGACTATCAAAACAAAAATTATAGCTACATTTTACACTACCAAAAAAGAACTGTTATAGTCAAATCAGTATTAATATTTTATTGAATATTCACTGGCTACTTGTGCTAACCGAAAAGTCGACACGGTCACAAGTATGAGTTTTTTGAGTATCATAAAACAACATCGATTCCAAATTTCTGACTCGAGTTGTTTGAATTTCCAATTGAAGTGAAAATAAGTAAAAAGCGTATAAAACTGTGTTCATCAATATTGACACGACACTAGACTGGCAGGTTTCTCGGTAGAGAAAATCGCAACCCTCCGGACTGTTTCACATCAAGGTGAATAACACCTTCCATCCGTCGGTTTCATCAGGACAGACAGGACGAAATACAGACCCCTCGAACCTGTGTTTGCAGAGCAGGCTGCCAGTCAGCTGCCAGCAATCCAGCATATTGTCGCACATGGGTGAATTTGTGTACGACCTTTGCTGCGAGCAGCGAAAAAATGGAAGGAAATGTGATGAATATTTACCAGCTTTTCCTCAATTTCTTATTTATTTATTAACGTTCCTGTTCTCAGTGCCAACACAACATGCTTCCCTCGTTTCTTTGATTACTTATACCAGTACGCTCGGGGTTGTTAGTGAAAGGCAAAACTCATTCGAAGCCGAAGGATTGCATCCCCATCACCATAGTTATAAATAAGTCACATTGCACCTTCAACAAGAGAGTGGAAAAAAAGCAGTTAAATGGAAAAAAAACGGGTGTTCGAACGACAGAATCGAAACAGTTCAATCCGAGTGCCCCCGGTCTCGGTGGCAGAGGATTCTGAATCAGCAAATACGTGGCACGCTCGGTACCAGTTCCGTCGTTCTCTTCATTGATCATTCCAGTTCCGAAAAGCCAGCTTACCCAGGAACAACCCCACCCGAGCGCGGGACTGTGAGGAGGAGGAGGGGGGGGGGGTGAAAAACGGACAAGCGCGGAGCGGAAAACCGGCAGTCGTTACAACGTTTCATATTTTATTTCCATTGCGAAGCAATCTCTCGCTCAAGTTCTGTCAGGAAAATTTGAATACATCAGAATAATATTACACGCGACATTCATAATGTGAAATATATTGCTATCATAATTCCTCCTACCACCACGTCGGCTTTTCGTTCAGAGCTGCTTTCCAGGGAGGGAGGGTATTGGACGAGTGGGCGGGGGTACGTTATTACAACACGTACCCCGACTGCGGAGCGGGGTGTGGCTCGAAGGCGACGGTCCCAGTTTTCCAGCCGCCTAGCTTCAATATTTTCTGGTTTCGGGTTGTTCAAATAGGATGTTCGTGCTCAATCTGATCCGGCTTTTGCTTCATCGAATGAACCAGCACATCATGACAATCGATAGTTCAGTCAACTTCTAATTGAAATGCTGCTTAGTTTACAGAAAAACACTATTAGTTGCTATAGATTTGTGACATTCATCTTCCGGCCATTTCTGAACAGAAGTTAGATTTATTCATCAAAGAAACTCTCTTGTGCTTTCTTCCAGCTATCGAACCAGCACGATTCCGAATTGCAATCGCAAATGGCTTTTTTGATGCTTCATGAAATTCCAACTTCTGAAATTTAATGCAAAGGTCGACAAAGCCATAATAAAGTGCAATCCCATCTACCGTCATTCGCCAGAATGACACAACTCAAATATTTTTCTCCTCACGGTACCAACTGCAAAGTGAGTGGAAAAACGGGTCCAACCACGACGTGCCAAGACGAATGCTGACAGATAATGAAAAAGGAAAAAAATGTCCGTTCGTCATGTTAGGGGCGGTTCAAAACAGTGTTTGGTTTTAGTGTACCACTTATTTTAAACCTCATGATGAGACTTCTCCTAAGACCAGAAAAAAATCCGGTATCTCATCAACAATATCTGAGATGGAAGTCCCATCATGAGCTTAAAAATAAGCGGCACACTAAAACCATACACTGTGTTGGACAATTTCAGAAAAATATAAAAATCGAAATGACAACTAAAATTAATTCGCTTATGTTTCAACAGATTTTGATTTTTGTCTTACTGCTCAGAAAGGTTACAGGAATAACCCCAACTTTTGAACGGAGCCTCGGACTCATTTCGACGAGATGGGAAAACCTCTGTATGACTATGTGTTTGTGTGTATGTGAAATTTTCGTGTAGCGATTTTTATAATGGATGAAAATTTAGAACAACGTGCGTGCATCAAATTTTGTGTTGCAAATAGATTCAAGTGTTCCGAAACGTTGAAAATGTTAGAAAAGACACAGACATACGAGTGGTATAAACGCTTCAAAGGTGGTCGTACAAGCTTGGATCATGATGAGATCCCTGGCCGCCCAACAACAGCTGTTACTGAAGAAAACATTGAATCGGCGAAGCAAATCGTGTTGCAAAATCGTTCTGTACCGATTAGAGAGATTGCTGTGTTGTTGGGCATCTCTTATGGATCAGCCGAACACATTTTAACTGATGTTTTGGGTTTGAAACGCGTCGCTTCTCGGCTGGTGCCAAAAAAGCTGAATTTCACGATAATGCACCGGCTCACACAGCGTTGGTTGTGTCGCAGTTTTTGGCCAAAAACTCAACCAATATCATCAACCAAGCACCGTACTCTCCAGATATGGCCCCGTGTGACTTTTTCCTCTTTCCTAGACTGAAATTGCCATTGCGGGGAACGCGTTTTGAGACCATAGAGACCATAAAAGAGAATTCGCTGCGTGAACTAAAGGCCATACCTTCGGCGGCCTATAAAACTTGTATGGAAAATTGGATCAAGCGTTGGCAGGCATGTATTGCCTTTGAAGGCGATAATAAAGAAATTTATTAAAAATTGAAATTATACGTTTTTTAATAAAATTCCGGTTCTTTTTTGATCATAAGGTATAAACCAGAGATGGAAATAAGCCCATTTTGCGCATGAAAATGTGTATCAAGATTTCCTATTGTGAATCGAAAAACCGAACACCGTGAATTAAAACATTGGGTAACAAAACTAAAATTGCGATTATATTTTAAATTGTGGGAAAATGAAATTGAAGACCTTTTTAAATTCTAAGTAAAAAGAAAATTTATCTTATCAAAAATCATTCATTTCAAAATTCATTATAATATCTACAATAAATATGTGATATAGAAAGATAATACTGACTATTTTTGTTTACTGTGAATCAAAACTTCGGAACCATATATAAAAGTGTTTGCAAGTAGCATTAACTTTACGTCTGCTCAGCGGTTCAAGTTGAACTGTCCAAGTTTTCAATAAGCAGTTCAATGTAATGCTCTGCAATGACGAGTCTAAGACGAAACGTAAAGAACAGTAAAAACGTTTATGTGCCCTAAGCACAAACATAGGCTAACCCCTAAATGATTAATAATAGTTTTTTTTTCTACTAAAATGGTTTAAATCATCCACCTATTTTGACTAGAAAAACTTTATAATCATATGTGCGGGGTTGGGAATCGAGCCCAGGTGGGCTGCGTGAAAGGCATCGACTTACGCATCTCCCGTCCGGGTTTGGATGCTAATTCGTAAAGAACAGAATAATTTCATAACAAACCACGAACAAATGAAACCTGGATTATAAAACTGGTGTCTTGAGCTCTACGAGCAGTAACCTAAAATAATGTGTGTCATAAAACCAGATCAATACAAAATAATTATTAATAATATAAAAACCGACATTGAGAAGAATACAGAAATAATTAACAAATTATGAAAATATAATTATACCAACTACAGCGAAAGTAGCAAAAATAGCTTTTCGTAATAGCAAAAGAGCAAAATGCAAGAATAGCGAAAACAGCAAAAATGCCACTAAAAGAAGCCAATATATAAACTAAACTGCTAAACTATCACAACAACTGGATTAACGTCAACAAAAATAATAACAATAGCGTTTCTAATGCAAATATGTTCTTCGGATATAAATTAGAAATTGAAGAAAAAGCGAAAATAGGAAGCGAGTCATTTCGCCGAAAATGGTTTCGCCGAATACATCATTTCACCGAAAGGAACATTTCCACGAAAGCGTAATTTCGAATACTCCTGGATAATTATTATGACGCAGCCACATAACCGAAACCGAAGCCAAAGCCACTGAGGCGACGCCAGCTGAGTTTGCTGTCGACCCGCCGTCGGAAGCTGTGGCCCCTTGCATACAAACATGTAACCGCCTTGTTTGCCCCGTCAATTCCAATTACGATATTGATACAATTTCAGTATTCGGCGAAATGACCCTTCTGTCGAAATGGCTTTCGGCGAAATGGCATTCGGTGAAATGTCATTCGGCGAAATGACCCGGACCACAAAAATAGTAGGGGGATATAGACAATTTTGAACCATGGAGAATTTTGGT
The DNA here is from genome assembly GCF_030247185.1 of Malaya genurostris. Taxonomy (NCBI): domain Eukaryota; kingdom Metazoa; phylum Arthropoda; class Insecta; order Diptera; family Culicidae; genus Malaya; species Malaya genurostris. Next base: position 269,885,225 of record NC_080572.1, on the reverse strand, counting down.
TTATCTGTCATTAATCTCATATTGATATATTCGAAACTTTTGTTATCGTACTATTTCTGCACAGTAAAAAGTAAAAAAGTGAAAATTCATAAAACTTATACTAAACAATTTGTCGAGGAAGACGAAATTCACATGAATTTTTCTTTGTGTGTCTCTGGCAGTCGAGATTCCAAAAGTGTTTTTGTGTTTCAATAACTATGAACACGGCAGGTGGGAAACATCAAACCTCTTAAATCATTTTTCCTGACAAATAACAATAAATTAGCAACCAAAAATTAGTGCAAACTTCATCAGCTCGAATGCTCGAATGCTCGAATGCCCGAATGCTCGAATGCTCGAATGCTCGAATGCTCGAATGCCCGAATGCTCGAATGCTCGAATGCTCGAATGCTCGAATGCTCGAATGCTCGAATGCTCGAATGCTCGAATGCTCGAATGCTCGAATGCTCGAATGCTCGAATGCTCGAATGCTCGAATGCTCGAATGCTCGAATGCTCGAATGCTCGAATGCTCGAATGCTCGAATGCTCGAATGCTCGAATGCTCGAATGCTCGAATGCTCGAATGCTCGAATGCTCGAATGCTCGAATGCTCGAATGCTCGAATGCTCGAATGCTCGAATGCTCGAATGCTCGAATGCTCGAATGCTCGAATGCTCGAATGCTCGAATGCTCGAATGCTCGAATGCTCGAATGCTCGAATGCTCGAATGCTCGAATGCTCGAATGCTCGAATGCTCGAATGCTCGAATGCTCGAATGCTCGAATGCTCGAATGCTCGAATGCTCGAATGCTCGAATGCTCGAATGCTCGAATGCTCGAATGCTCGAATGCTCGAATGCTCGAATGCTCGAATGCTCGAATGCTCGAATGCTCGAATGCTCGAATGCTCGAATGCTCGAATGCTCGAATGCTCGAATGCTCGAATGCTCGAATTCTCGAATGCTCGAATGCTCGAATGCTCGAATGCTCGAATGCTCGAATGCTCGAATGCTCGAATGCTCGAATGCTCGAATGCTCGGATGCTCGAATGCTCGAATGCGCAAATGCTCGAATGTTAAAGTTTTTCCCAATGTACGAAAATTCTTAAAGCTCTAAAAGCCTAATGATATCAAAAATTTAAAAAATACCAGTAACACTGCGAATACAAATTTTTCGAATTTCAAAACCCATCCATAGGCCTCGAGATAATTGAGCAGCAGTAAGCTAAGGAAGTGTATTTGTACATAATTTACATAGAATAGCTTTTTATAGTGTCTCCATTTTATTTTCAATTAGAACTATGGATGGATTCCTGCTTAAACTTCTTTTTAGATCGTCCTGGGATCTTTCGAATCGACATCAATAAATTTTAGTGATTGTTTTGTGGATTTGTAAATAGATCTACAGGGTGAGCCATTTAAAATGGAAGCATTGGGCGACCCAATAACTTTTGGCAAAATTGTCAGATCGACATATCACGTTGGAAGCGTCATTCCATTTTGCCATGAAACAGTACACACCAAAAGAACGCGCTGAAATAGTTCAGCAATATATCCAAAAGAGCTTCTCAATGGTGAAAAACCGAACGTGCGTTCGTTCGAAAAAAATAAAGATGCCGTAATAAGCAAAATTGTCGGTTCCATGTCACTGAAAACCATCAACTAATTGAGTAACACCCTCAATACGACCAAAAAGATACAGGCTATTGTGATTGGTCATTATTTTTTCCAAGACGATCGTAGAGCAACGAAAACTGTTAATGGCGATCATCATCGAGCCATGATAAATAATTGTGTGATATTCATTGTTCGTTAAAATGGTTTAAATGGCTACTGGTTTCAACAGGACGGTGCAACATGCCATATAGCTCTCTTCTCTAACCACTTGTGCAGTTGTTTATTCGTTTTCATTAGTTTGTTTCGAAATGCGTGGACTTTCAGCAGAACAACGTCGAAAAATTGTGTTCAAATGGAGCACAGAACGCGGACTGTCACTGAGAAAGATAGCAAAAATTGAAGGAGTAAATTAAAAAGCCGTGCGAAATGCAATCAGGATGTTCGGTGAGGATAACACCTTCGAGGATAAACCGAAAACGGGTCGAAAAAAAGGTCCTGCTAACCCTCAGTTTGATAAAAGTATACTGAAGGCGTTCGAGCAAAAGATGAAGGTTTCAGTTCGGGATGTGACCAAAAAAGTGGGCACTTCGAAGTCAAATGTTCTTGGTGCTAAAGAACGTTTGAATCTTCGAAGCAGAAACAACCAAAACGTAGTCCGAAACAAGAATCATCGATCAGGCCGAGGGTTCAAAAGCTGTACAATACGATTCTTGCTGGAAATTTGAACTCCATAATCATGGACGACGAAACCTACGTGCAACTCGATTACAAATCCTTGCTGGACCACAATATTATACGGTGCGAGAAGGGCAAGTCTTAAACCAGTTCGAGACATCGATTGAGGTCGAAAAAATTGGTAAAAAAGCTATGGTCTGGCAAGCAATTTGTAGCTGCGGTAAGATTTCGAAACCCTTCATCACCACTGCTTCAATGAACAGCGAAATATACATCAAGGAATGTTTACAAAAACGACTTCTACTCATGATTCGAAGCCACAAGGATCCTGTTATATTCTGACCAGATCTTGCTTCTTGCCACTACTCGAAATCAACGGTAGAATAGTATACTACCAAAAATGTCACTTTCGTCCCAAAAGACATGAATCCACCAAATTGCCCACAACTTCGACCAATTGAGGAATTTTGGGCATTAACGTAAGCACATCTTAGGAAACATGTCTCGGCAGCCGAAACCATTCAACAGTTCGAAAACAGATTGAAAAAAAGTGTCAAAACTTGTCTCCAAGAAGTCTGTACGGAATTGAATGAGCAACGTTCGCAAGAAGGTGCGCCAGCTAGTCTACAATGGCTAAGTAGTAAATGTTGATAATAATAGTATGTTGTTGTAGTCTAATATTATCAGTATATCGAATAAAATTTGAATATCTAACACTTGTGAATTATTTACAGCGAAATCAAAGTGCGTCCATACTTTCTGGGACAGTTTTTACTGTCATATCAACTTAGGTCAATTCGGTTTGTCAATCACACATTTGAATATAAATTGAACGACATTTCAATTTCAATTTCAACACGGTCGAACAGTGCATATATTGTGATCAGATTTTTGTTGAAAAATATCTTTTCCAATAACCAATAAGAACACATCCAATTATCACCAAACCGAACACAAAACGAATGGTCAGACAGGTCATTACGAATTCTACACACAGTTCTAGACAGGAACCATTCTGCCATGCCATTCTCGAGTATATTGGCATTGCACGATTTTGCCTGATTAAAGTAGCCAATTAGCAATCGCAAACCCATTCGAATGCTTCAGTGGCCATACCAAGCCAACAGTGCTCCAGTTGTATCGAGTTCCATAGTGCGTGAAACCGATATCACGCCACACTTGCACGTACGAAATTGGTGTAATTCCACATTTTAACTGAAGGCATCTACCGGTACGTGCCTTTAGTTACTGAATGCACGAGTTCCCCCGAGATGTCCGTTTGCCATCAATTCTCCGCACAAAAAAATAAGTGAACATTGGGGCACACATTCAAGCCGACAGTTATTATTCCTGTCTGACAGGTCAGACGTGTTTCAGCGGCGTTTCCTCACAGCTTACCCACTCAGTGCCCACTGGCAGGGCTGTAAAATATAACACGTGAACTTAAATAGTAAAAAGATTAGGCAATAAAATGTCGGTTCACTCGGTTCGCCAATCTCCAGCCGGAACCATCGATGCCAATATGACAATGACCGTGCTCCCTCGTGGGATGGATGTGTTACCAACGACGACAACGACAACGCCGCCATCACCGACAAAACCGCGTAATCATTTTCAACTAATGCCCAGTAATAAACACGTACCGTATTGTGTTTTCCACGGAGTACCACTGCTGCTGGAAAAACGGGTTCAAAGGCCTACTGGGGGACTGACGGCTCACGTTGCGGTTCGATCCTGTCAACCAACATAAAGTAGATATCATCTGGAGACCCGACTCCAACATGTTTCTCAAAGAGCTGTTGGTGACACCAAATGCGACAGTACAATCATCCGTCACTGCAGCGCTGATACAGCACATCCTAACGGTTGGGTTCCCTTGGATTGTTTGTAGTTTGTGCTACCAATCTGTCCCATCTATTTGGCTCTCAATGGGAACGGAACCGCGACCGAAATAGGTGAACCTGTTTAGTCGCACTGTCGGCATAGGTACGGATGAGACCACAGTGCTTCCGCGGACTGTTTGAATCAAAAGATACATCAGATTCACGCATGATTCGTCGAATGACCGCTGGTTGAATGGCCGGTATTTGGTGCTTTGATGGTTACATCATAGTCCTTCCGGTCCGGTTTTCCCATCGGAAGCATTGTGTTCGAACATGGGAGGAAAATGCCACGATTTGGCTACGATATAATCTGGGCGCCAACGGTTTGGATCCAATGGAGCCACAGTGAAGCAATGCGTATGTTATGTGCCCTTCCGGTAATCGTAAATCGGACGAAAATGGTTAGGATAAAAAAAAACGTGATGTGAAATGGTTTCACGATTTCGTGATTCGTCTTTGTGCGTACTAGATCACGATAAACCTTTGCGGATCCACTTAAATGCGAATCGTTTGAATTACCAGCATGCGAGACTGGAGTTCCGACTAATATCACTTATCGATGTAATGTTATTTTTCCAACAATCTTCGAGAGTATATTTCATATGAACAATTACTAAGAGACAAAGAGCTCAAGGTTTATTGGATTGGAAATATTGCAACAGGTAATTCCAATCACACATCTCCTCATCAAAAATAAGTAAAATTATTTTCTACTTAGCATGGAATCACGATCACAAAAACTTCATTTATTACATTTACCATTTACAATGAGAAAAAAGAAATTTTCGAAAAAAATTTTGACGGAGCGAAAATGTTTCAGGTCCGAAGCACACGTCTACTGTGATCGTATAATTTAGCACTGCACCAGTGAAAAACAAAAAAAGTCAGAAGTAAAAAAGATTTGACGGATTCTGACGGCCTATAATTTTTTTCGAGTCTGTCGGATAAGGTGGCGTTAACCAATGAGATGTATGAATGATTCTGATCGTAACCAATCGTAAAATGGCGCAAACTGTGTGAATAAAATGTCCACGTTAAAGACTGCTCGTGATCAAATCCCGACATACTTTTACTAGTATAACACGTGAAACGTGACCAATACCTATACAATGTACATGTATCACACATTTAGAAAAAAAAAACAACAACATGGTTACACAATTACATTAAAAATGAAACAATTCAAAGGTTCCCATAATAAAAACCAAAATAAAGATGATGGCGGATGCACTAAACTGAAAACTTATTCATGTGATAAATTTGAAACTTAAGGTCTGAGAACAGAGGGTCGCGTGTTGAGTTTTAAATCGACCATGTGGCTCGCTCAATTCCCTTTGCGCATCGTATTTCTCTTGTACTCTCTCGTATATGAGCAAACTGTACCGGGTTTTTTTTTTTTTCATAAATACGTTTATTTCATAGGCAATATACATAAGTTTTTCTTCGCCGTGGCATCCACAATACATAGTAGTTTAAACCTAATACATTTCGAATATCATATTAGTATGTTGGTACTCATTAGTTAATCTAAACACTGTTTTTATCAAGCGAGTTGCTATTTTAAATTACATTAAATAAAATACATTTATTTTGTACATGATCTTATAACTATTTCAGGATTGTTTGTATCAGTTCACCACTTATATTCAATATCCTATAGTTGGCTATTGGTTGAACTCATGGAAGAGAAAACAGTTTAACATAAAATAAAATTTAAATTGGAACTCCAATGGATTTAATGAAATGATAAAGAAGTTTCATGTATGGAAGGTCACGACAAGCAAGAATGTCGCGAACTGGGACATTGGATAGTCTACCTTGGGTACGCAAGGAATTTATTAGTTGAGATCTGACATCACGAAACTCCACGCATGTCCAAACAACATGGTCAATATCGCGGTAACCTTCGCCGCAAGCACAATGATTAGTCTCGGAAAGTCCAATTCGAAGGAGATGTGCATCTAACGTGTAGTGATTGGACATGAGTCTGGACATCACACGAATGAAATCTCTACTCACATCCAGTCCCCTGAACCATGCCTTTGTCGATATTTTAGGAATAATTGAGTGCATCCACCGACCCAGATCATCTTTATCCCAAGAAGCTTGCCAGCTGGCAAGTGTTCTTTGGCGAGACGCGCTATAGAATTCGTTGAAAGCAATCGGTCTCTCATAAATTTCACCCTCAATAGCACCACGTTTGGCTAAAATATCGGCTCTTTCATTGCCTGGAATGGAGCAATGAGCCGGAACCCAAACTATTGTGATTAGATAATTATTATTCAATATGTCGTTCAGACACTGTTTTATTTTACCCAAGAAAAACGGTTCATTTTTGCCAGCAGCGTTTGAGCGAATGGCTTCAATTGCACTCAGACTATCTGTGAAGAGGAAATAATGGTTTGGAGATAATGTGACGATTACATTCAAGCTATAATGAACTGCTGCTAACTCTGCTATATAAACAGATGCAGGTTCTTGAAGCTTGAATGAGGCCGAAACATTATTGTTGAACATACCAAACCCTGTCGCTTCTTCCATTCGCGATCCGTCCGTGTAAAACATTTTCTCAGAGTTAATATGCCTGAACTTACTTGAAAATATTTTTGGGATTTCCATAGAGCGTAGGTGGTCCGGGATTCCACGCACTTCGCGCTGCATGGATGTGTCGAAAAATAAAGTTGAGTCAGGTACATTTAGGAGGCTGACACGGATAGGAATATATCTTGAAGGGTTGATTTCCTGTGACATATGGTTAAAATATACTGTCATGAATTTTGTTTGAGATCGAAGCTCGACTAGTCGTTCGAAATTATTAATTACCATGGGATTCAGCACATCACATCTTATTAGCAGGCGTGATGAAAGCTCCCAAAATCGATCTTTTAATGGAAGAACTCCCGCCAGAACTTCAAGACTCATTGTATGTGTCGAATGCATGCAGCCTAAAGCAATTCGCAAACAACGGTACTGAATTCGCTCAAGTTTGATAATATGAGAATTTGCAGCGGAACGAAAACAAACGCATCCATATTCCATCACTGAAAGTATCGTTGTCTGATACAATTTTATTAGATCTTGCGGATGAGCACCCCACCAAGACCCTGTTATTGTTCGAAGAAAATTTACTCTTTGTTGGCATTTCGTTATCAGATACCTAATGTGTCCTCCCCACGTGCATTTGGAATCAAACCACACCCCGAGGTATTTGAAAGTCAAAACCTGTTCGATTATTCTTCCCGTCATATGAAGCTGAAGTTGCGCGGGATCATGCTTTTTTGAAAAGACGACCAGCTCTGTTTTCTCCGCAGAGAATTCGATACCAAGATGAACAGCCCAAACGGACAATTTATCTAAGGTATCTTGCAATGGTTTTTGCAGATCAATAGCTTTGGATCCAGTAACTGAAACCACGCCATCATCTGCCAATTGTCTTAGTGTACATGGGGTTACTAGACAGCTGTCAATGTCATTCACGTAAAAATTATAGAGGAGCGGACTGAGGCATGAGCCTTGCGGGAGACCCATGTAGCTAATTCTGATTGTTGCCAAATCGCCATGTGAAAAATGCATGCGTTTCTCTGACAAAAGGTTGTGCAAATAATTATTTATAACCGCTGGGAGTCCATGTTGGTGGAGCTTGTCTGAAAGAACATCAATGGAAACTGAATCAAATGCTCCTTTAATGTCTAAAAATACAGATGCCATTTGTTGCTTTTGAGCGAAGGCAATTTGGATGTCAGACGAAAGTAATGCAAGGCAATCATTCGTCCCTTTATTTCTACGGAAGCCAAACTGAGTATCTGACAACAAACCGTTCGTCTCGACCCAAGTGTCGAGACGTCGTAGAATAATTTTTTCGAACAATTTTCTGATGCAGGACAACATCGCAATGGGTCTATATGAGTTGTGATTGGAAGCTGGTTTCCCCGGCTTTTGAATGGCGATAACTTTCACTTGTCTCCAGTCAGGTGGAACAATATTTTGCTCAAGAAACTTGTTGAACAATTCCAACAAACGTCTTTTTGCGAGGTCGGACAGATTCTTCACCAAGTTGAATTTAATTCTGTCCAATCCAGGAGCGTTATTGTTACAAGACATGAGTGCTATGGAAAATTCCATCATTGAAAAGGGGCTATCAATGGAATCATCATTTGAAGAAGACTCCCTAACAATGCTATGCGTAGGAACGGAATCTGGACAAACTTTCCTCGCAAAATCAAATATCCATCGATTCGAGTACTCCTCACTCTCATTTCCTACGTTACGATTCCTCATTCGTCTGGCCGTATTCCAAAGAGTGCTCATTGAGGTTTCTCTTGACAAACCTTCCACAAAATGTCTCCAATAGCTGCATTTCTTAACCCGAAGTATGTTCTTGTACTTGGTTTCTAAAACCAAGAATTTTTCAAAATTCTGAGGAGTTCCTCCTCCTCGTTTTAAAAACGTCTTGAAAGCATTTTGTTTCGCGTGTTTAGCATCTGAGCACTCTTTGTCCCACCAAGGATTTGGAGGTCTTCTGTTAGACGATGGACCAAGAAATCGTTTGGTTTGGGCTTGTTCTGCGGCCTCCAGAATCGAACAAACGAGGAAGTCATATTCTTCAAGTGGGGGAAGCTCTTCCATTGAAGTTAAGACACTTGAAATATTACTTTGGTATTTAATCCAGTCAATATTTCTTGTCAAATCATATGGAATATTAACTGAATTAGCAATGCCTTTGTTACTGCTAATTGAGATGATGATTGGTAAATGATCGCTACCATGTAAATCAGGAAATACTTTCCAGGTGCAATCTAGTCGAATTGAAGTCGAACAAAGAGATAAATCTAATGCACTTGGACGTGCAGGAGGTCTTGGGATCCGTGTCATGCTACCCATATTTAGTACCGTCATGCTAAAATTGTCGCAAATATTATATATTAGAGATGATCTGCTATCATTGTAAACGGAACCCCACATCATTCCGTGCGAATTGAAATCTCCTAAAATCAAACGTGGAGCAGGAAGGGCTTCGACAATTTCATTAAGCTGTCGTTGTCCAACTTGAGCTCTTGGAGGAATATATACCGAAGCAATGCAAATGTCCTTTCCTTTAATGTTTATTTGACAAGCAACAACTTCTATACTAGAAGTCGAAGGAATGTTTAATCTATAAAAGGAATAACATTTCTTAATTCCTAAAAGCACTCCACCATACGGGGAGTCTCTGTCGAGACGTATAATGTTAAAGTCATTAAAATTTAAGGCTATGTTTGATGTAAGCCATGTTTCGCACAAAGCAAATACATCACATTTTTGACTATGCAACAAAACTTTAAATGAATCAAGTTTTGGCATGATGCTTCGACAATTCCACTGCAGGACAGTGATTGAATCATTTGCGGCGGATGATAAATTATCCATCAAATGATACAAAACCTGTAAGAGCTGGCCATTGAGCTGATAACTGTTTCAAAAAAGTTCTAGCTATTGGAAGGAATGCTGTTATGATGGTCTTTAGAGGTTCAGAAATATTGAATGCAGCGAAAATCCATTCTACAATTTCCGAAAATTTCAGTAATCCTGTTGGTGAATGTGAAATGGAGCCCACTGGATTATTGTCTTTTCTTGAGCTAGTTCCTGGATTGGTTTGTGAATTTGACAAACCAGGAGGCACAGTTTTTGGTTTTAAATTTGGCTTTTTAGCTTTAACACGGGGATCTTTTTTTGAAGGTATAATTTTAGGTGTCTTTTTTGGTATTTTGTGGTTTGTTAATCTCCTCTTAACAGACCCTTGAGGAGTGACAAACGAGGTATCTTCACTATTTCCGTCAGAGTCAGATTCCTCTGGCTCCGCAAGATTTGAAAAACCGTTTTCGGTTTCCAAAGGGGAGACATGTATGACCGTTTTGAGCATTTCTGCATATGTGCGCTTAGACCGTGCTTTTAAAGAAAGCTTCATTTTGTCTTTACGCAGCTTAAATGCAGCGCACACTGAAAGATCATCATGAGGGCTTTCCCCACAATAAACACATTTTTCAACATCTTTATCGCAAAGATTATCCTTATGAGGCCCTTGACATTTGATACATTTGGACTTATTACTACAGTAAGTAGCTGTATGTCCGAATTTTTTACAGTTCGTGCAATTCATAACATGCGGTACGAAAAGCCGAACAGGAAGACGAATTTTATCGATATAGACATGGCTAGGCAATGCAGATCCGGCAAATGTTACGCGAAACGAATCTGAGGGACGATAAGACTTTTTTCCATCGACAATAGATGCTGAGTACAATTGTTTGCACTCGAGTATCTTAACTCCCTCAAGCATGGAGTTTTTAAAACGGCCAACTCCATTTTTAAGTAAATCATCTGCTGTCAGACTTGCTTCAGTCACAACACCGTCAATTTCTACCTCCTTCGATGGAATGTAAACTCGATATTCAATAGCAAATAATTTACAGGTTACAATATCGTTTGCCTGTTTCAAGTCGTTAACTACAACTCGAATTTTATCTCTATTAACCTTACAGATTTCTTTAACTTCAGAGAAATGTGATGTCAAATCCTTTGTAATTTGCATCAAGTTTAAAATCTTTTCTTTTTTTCGAAGATAGACTATCCATGGCCCAGTGGTACCCTGTGGATAATGTTTAGCCCTCGGAGTATTTAAACTTTTACTAGTATCCGGAATCGGATTCGGATGATCTTCCATGAGATCATCCATTACATTAAATTTTTTTTGTAAATTAATAATACCAAAATAAAAACTTATGTTTAGTAAAATTTCAGATATAAGAAATAAAAAATAAATTAAATTAAATCTACCTTGTAGCTGATGTCTCTGTTCCTTTATCGTGAAGAACGACGTGAAGCTCTTCCAACGATTTCCAATTGGCAGTCTTTTGCTGTTTCCAATTGGCAGTCTTCTGTCGTTTACTGCTATCTCAGTTGCTCTGCCGTCGTTGTGAACACCACTGCACTTGCTGTACCTGACCCCAGGTACAGTGCTTTTGCTCTTGGTGGCGATCAAATGCGATGCTTGCAGTGTAGCACCTCGCGATATATGCCGTCTCTTTTGATCCTACGCAGCGTACAAATTCTGGTACCTGGTAGATCAGCACTGGGTTGCTTTAGCACCTCTGTGCCTTTGCACCCCTTCGTCTTCGCACCTTTATGCGATGGCACCTCTGTGACTCGTCACTTCTATGCTCTCGCACCTCTGTGTCTCTACACCTCTGTGCGTATGAACGGGATGGCCTTCGTTGCTAGCTTTCCAGTCGGGAAACGCCCCGAATATTGCGTTTGCTATGGGCAGTTTAACTACCTGAAGCTTAGAATTGTCTCGGTAGCAGCCGTTAACTCACGAGCCAGTACAATCGAAACACAACCTCTTCGCTTGAATGGTTTTTACTGAATGAACTGTACCGGGTTGCCAGCATACATTTTATTATTTTGATGAGAAGTTTTATCACATTAGTCTATTGTATGGGTTGGACTAGAGTGACTATAATCAGAGTGGCGACAGCTGTTCGTTTGGAATGACAGCTCCCAGTTCCAAACGAGCAAACGACCTGTCAATTTAATGTAAAGCTAATGGAATGTTTTGAATTGTTGCCAAAATTACGGATGAGATGTCGTCACTCTGGTTATAGGCACTCTAGGTTGGACATTACATGGATTCCAATGAACAATGAAAAAATATTCAACTTTCACAAAAATTGAATGCGAAAAAAATGTATTTATATACAATGAAACGTCTGTGTGTTTGGCAGAATTGTCGAGTCAATTTTATTCCTCTCTCCTTTTTCAGAATGCTATCAGGAAACCAAAGCGAAAAAAATGGCGGATGCATGAAACTGACTTTGTTTCACAGAAAAATACAAGACTTTATTTTTATCGCGATAACATATATGTTTTTTATGTACTAATCGCATCTAAACTAAATTATCTAGACTTTGTCACGGTAGATTTGTGATACAAGCTTTCAAAGACGAGATATTCGATGAACAAGTAGAGGTATGCATTTCCGAGCGTTCCATTTTTTTGCAGTTCTTCAGTCAGAAAAAAATACAACACGACCGCTAAACTCAATGAATCATTCTGAAAATTTCACAGAATATTCTCAACTTAATTTCGAAGACTTTGTCAGGTGGGTTTTTCTACATTCTGTACCGTTTTCAAGAAAATTTAATTTGCAACGGGAAAATAGCAAAAAACCTACCACTTTACGGTACTGTCCTCAGCCCTTAATCTAGTTTTAGGACTTAAATTGTTCGCGAATGATAAAATTGAGACATGAATTATTTTCCACATTTTTTGTATTGTAAAGTTTTTAGAATATATCTTTTTAACTGGAAGTAAATGTTGATGATTTCAAAGTTACTTAAAAGTTCAATTTTAGATACAAATAATCTCAATATATAAACCTGGACAAATAAAACGATTAAATTCTGCGATGATAATTTTATAGAAAGAGAACGTACAAACTTATCATTTTTGTAAACAGTGAATCGATTAAAAGGACGATTTCGTATATTCTGGTCGAGAAATGCTGAAAGCGGGTCAGTGCGAGGGAGCGGGTCATTTCGCCGAGGTCGTTTCACCGAATGCCATTTCGCCGAAAGTCGCTTCGCCGAATAGGTCATTTCGTCGAATAGGTTCGTTCGGCGTAATAACGCTTTCGGCGAAACGGCTTTCGGTGAAATGACCCTGATCCATCAGCAACCATGAACCAGTAAACACAGTAATAGTGTAACTTTATTAATTCTTCGTTAGAAAGCTTCTGAACGTGTCGATGAATACTATGGTACCAATACAAGGGAGAAAACACGTGAAACATTTTATTCGCATTGATTTCACTATCGCGTACTAAGAACCACTGCACTGGATACGCTGCAAAATTCCGCAATATTGTATTTTTTTTGTTGTTATTTATACATAAACGAACACTGTTACAATTTGATGCAAATGATAATTGAAATGAGCTAATGTAAAAAGAAAGATATTTATTATACTCAAGCGAACACGGTGCAGCAGACAGCAGAAAATTGCACCAACACCCAACACAATGTAAAAGTAACAATCCAACAAGCAAACGCATATACTTTACAATCTAGTCAACAATTTGGTGGACGAACTACTTGCTTTAATCACAGGCAAGCACCTACTAAGCAAAGCAATGTTATACAGAATATATTTATAGATTCCTCTTTGTGCGAAACTTGATATCGCTATTGCTAATGAAATTTAGGTGTAAGCAACGATCGAAACAATCAAACGATAGTATGCTGTGATTGGTTCGTGAAAACACAATTTCGATTCAAACCAATTTTTCAATTGTATACTATTGAAATACTGAAACAACGTTGCCATACATGTTTAAGTTAAATGTTTCCAAATCGATTGGTAGTTGAATTATCTGAATCCATCAACAAATGACTGAGTTATCATCGTTCAAAATTATGACAGAAAAAGTTACGCGGCTATTTTTAAAACTGAAAATTCATACACGGTCCCGTATATTGAAAAGTAAGGCATTTTAAATGTCACAAATGTTTAAATTTACGTTTCTTTAGATGTACATACAAATGAATTATATCATTATCTTCACAATTAGTTTGGCTCAAGTTGACATCGAAACAGACACAGTATTTATTTTTACATATTAGAAGATGTAATACTCTGTCATCACCAAAGATATTACGACATTGCATTTACATTAAATGTAAGTTTCATTTTTTCTAATAGTGTATATCTGTTCCGTCTATCCGTATGTTACCTGATACGATTGTAAGGTATTTGTCAAAACTGGAGTTGAACTGGAAGTGATCGGGAAGTATAGGGAAATATGGGGTAATACGCACCCCTTAAGAATAGGTTAATATATCTGAAATAAATAGAATAAAACGTACAAGTTTCATGCATGACTAACTACAGTAACAATCATTACGCATAATTACGAACAAAAACTCGTACGCATGAAAAAATACATGAAAGTCATAGGTATCTGAGCATAGAGGCAGGATAATCTTGAACAACAAGTCAACATTTATCAAATCAACCGGGCAAAACGCACGGCCTAAATGGAATGAAATGAAGCCTCAAAAAGCTTCTTCATAAAATTAAAACAAAAATTTTCGTGGAAGGAACACTTTCCGGACGTGGGTTTGCTTTCTGTTATTCAATAAATTGATAACATATGAATAATTTGTATAAACATAAACGTTAGATGATACCTTTGATGATTTCTCAATTGAATTTTAAATACAGCAGCTCTATAAGAACTTAGTTTAGGAACGAAGGATCGGTAAAGAAACTACTATGGAACGAACACCAAAAATTACACATACTAACGACATAATTGGTTTTTGCCCATTTTGCCATATATGATTAACTTGTAGCTACCAAAATATTTTAGTTATATCTTTTCATGACGGACTTTCAGGTTCAATAAAGTGTTAACTTTATGTCTTCCGACGTTTAAAATTTAACTGTTTAAGTTTACACTAAGCCGTTCAATTTGAACTGCTCTGCACTGACGAGTCGAAGATGAAACGTAAAGAGTAGGTCAATAAAATTTCTGCGCAAAAAGTTGTAGCTTCTGAGAAAAGAATGAAATGCGTTTTGACCCGGGGGTACGTTTTACCCCATCGACACTCTCACGACAAAAGGGCCTAACTGCAAGTGAGTGCCTCTCTTTGTTTACTTTCTCTTTTGATTATTACGGAGCCATTACCGCAACTTCTTGAAAGTTTCCAATGTAAATCGATAGATTGAAGCTTTAACTTGAATGTTTTGTGAAGAGTAGGGCGTCAAATATGAAATCAATCCGGTAAATCGTTAAAGAAAAAGTAAACAAAGAGAAACTGTCATTTGCAGTTAGGCCCTTTTGTCGTGGAACTGTCGCCATCTTCCCATATATTTGAAATAAATCCAAAAATGTGCGAAAAAGCGAATGAAATTTGAAATAAATCCAAAAATGTGGGAGCGGCTAAACAAACGGTGAGATTATATTTATTTTGCTCACGATTTTCGGTTGTGAAGAGTAGCGTTTTTTTGGTATGCTAAACCGATTACTTTCGATGGTGGACGGCAATCATATCTTGACCAAGGCGTAAACTATCCTAGATTTCTCAAAAAACTCAACAAATTTTCATTTAATTTTATCTGAAATCAAGAAAGTTTGATTGAGCATAGGAGAGACTGGCGCTAAATCGGACACTTTTAGGAAATTGAAGAAACGTCCATTAAAACTCGGCTTTTACCAAAGTTATATATACCGTTGTATAGCTTCAGCTTTCAGTTACAATTTCCAATTTGATATTTGAAATAATATGCAAAACAATTTTGTGTTATATACCATTCGACTCAGCTCGACGAAATCGCTATCTGTGAGTGCGCCTTCAACGAATTTTTTTCGCGCTCGATTTTTTTAAAGATGGCCAAACCAATTTTAACAAACTAAGGGCTCGTTTGAAAGTTACTATTAGGTCATTGGTCAAGTTCAAAGATCAAAACGATGTGATTTCTGGTTGAGGAGATATAATGGTATAAGTGACGCAACAAACCAAACGCGTTTTTCTTCTCTGAATTTTCTCGAAGATGGTTAAAGCGATTTCAACAAACTTAGGCTCGTTTGAAAACTACTATTGGTTCTTTAAACAGGTTTGAAGTTCGACTGGCTGCCACTTACGGTTCCGATGGTATAATAGCATAAATGACGTAAACGTCCAAACTCACTACTTATATGTGGATTACCCAATATCAATAATTTTAGGCTCGTTCGAGACTAAAATTGGGCTAAGGTTCGATTTCGAATACCATATGGCAAAAATTTCTAGTTTTGTTGATACAATTGTGAAAGTGACGTAATCGATAAAAAATTTTTTTTGATTCATATAAATATTTCAGATGGTGACCATTAGGGTGGGACAAGGTTGTATGGGAAAAAATATTTTCTCGCTCCACCAAACTTTTCGTGTTCGTTTTGGGTCCCATAGAAACTATGTAAAATTTTAGCTCGATAGGAGAAACTATATTTTCGCGCCCGCGGTTCAAAGTTTGTATGGGATTTAGTATGGGAAAACTAACTTTTAACAAAAAAATCATCTAGAGGTCACCCTATATACTCAAAAAATCAGCGGGCATGTAATTTTTGTAGAAAATTTAATGAGGAAGAAAACCTTCGAAGACTGTAACATAATCTGACATCTGTGAAAAATGTTATTAAAGAAAAACCGACACAAGGTCCGAACGATGACTCATTCCTTAATATATCTAGCACCACTGCTGCTAGTGGTGGTAATGTGAGTTTGCTTTCTTTTATTATGCTACAACGGTTGATCTGAGTTGTTTGATGTCTTCACAATAGTTGCTCGGTGTAGTTTGAAGATTTTTTTAAACTTAAAAACCATGTTCCAAAACTCACTGTAAAGACACACAAAAAATTAACTTTTTTTTTTTGAAGAAATACAATTTTGAAGTCTTCAACAATATTGTAGATAAACTCAAATACTAAAACTTCGTCGAAGACATAAATCATCTGTCTCATAAGGTTTAGAAGATATGGACGATAGAAAAATAAGAAAAAGAAAAACTTGGAATCAATATTTTTTTCATAGTATTAAATGAAATTATCCATATCTTCTAAAATATATGAGGCAGATGATTTATGTCTTCGACAAAGTTATAGTATTTGAGTTTATCTACAATATTGTTGAAGACTTCAAAATTGTATTTCAAGTTAGTTTTATGTGTGTCTTTACAGTGAGTTTTGGAACATGGTTTTTAAGTTTAAAAAAATCTTCAAACTACACCGAGCAACTATTGTGAAGACATCAAACAACTCAGATCAACCGTTGTAGCATAATAAAAGAAAGCAAACTCACATTACCACCACTAGCAGCAGTGGTGCTAGATATATTAAGGAATGAGTCATCGTTCGGACCTTGTGTCGGTTTTTCTTTAATAACATTTTACACAGATGTCGGATTATGTTACAGTCTTCGAAGGTTTTCTTCCTCATTAAATTTCCTACAAAAATTACATGCCCGCTGATTTTTTGAGTATATAGGATGACCTCCAGATGATTTTTTTGTTAAAAGTTCGTTTTCCCATACTAAATCCCATACAAACTTTGAACCGCGGGCGCGAAAATATAATTTCTCCTATCGAGCTAAAATTTTACATGGTGCTTATGGGACACAAAAGGAACACGAAAAGTTTAGTGGAGCTGAAATCAATATTTTGTCCCACCCTAGTGACCATGTACTATTGCTGATACTTTCGGTCTGAAAAATGTTTCAGAATATACGACAGAAGCGCTGACACGTGTTTTTCTGAACTACCCGAATCAATCTGAATAAATTGGTGTCAAAAATGAGCCGAAATTAGTGTCAGAAAATATCTTAATAAGAAGGCAAAGAATATTTTAAACAGAAAGACATTATCACACGATTAGGTGGATTCGGAATAGGTTTTTTTATGTATTTTATGGCGTCCCTCTCGGCTTAGCCCATCTTTTTTGTCCGGTTTTGCCCAAATTTTGAAGAATTTTTATGTTTTTGCATCTTTTTTGATCGGAAATTTTCAACACACTTCACCCCACTTCATCTGAAAGAGGCAAATCCACCGAACTAGCTATAACGTCGAATCAAAAACTACTAGAAATGGCTTGAATAGTAATGTTAGTATCAACAAAGTCGCAATGAAGAATGTCGAGACTATGCATTAAATGACTTGATTTAACCTGTAGTTTTTTTTACCCTAAGGTAAATAAAGCACGGTTCTTCACGGTTTAAACTAAAGATAATAGGTCACGTTGAACTCACACAATTAGACCAGAATAAATATTTACTTGAAAAAACTATCATTGAGTGACACAATTTCCTTCAAATTAATAACTAGCATGTTGATGATATTTCGTGACAAAATAATTATCAAACATCGTATAAACAACAAACCTCTGTCATTTCAGTCTGAGAGAAAGAAATAAATATGATCTCATAGCCAACAATGAGTTTAATATTAGTAGTACTTCAGTAAGCTATAAACTGCACTGATATCGTATCAGTACTGAGTGCAGGGCACTTCTGTTTACCTTCACGGAACTAACTACGGGCTGTTGAAATTCCGCTCACACAAAAAGTTCTGTTGTCAATAATGCATTAAACGCAGCTGGGTACTACGGGACCCAGTGCCTGCGTGCATTATTGAGAACGACAGCAGCAATTGCATTTGCATTTCAAATTATCTCGACCAAACTAAACATCATTTAGCAAATGCATTAAAATTTGCGCTCATCAAACAGAACCCTGACTGGTAATGATTTTCGCAATGCATCCACTCTGCAAACACAACACAGCGTAGCAAAATAAATTAATTAACTTGTCAGCCACAGGGTCGAAAAGTTATTAAATACGAAGAAAAAAAATGCTGCACGCGAATCAAACTTTGCTCCGAATGGGCTGTTCGGTCGGAAGGATGATAAGATCCGGCGAAGAGACTGTCTGGACAGCCCATCTAAAATAAGGCATAACTTCGCACCCGTCTGGCCGATGACAGCTGACTCGGTGTGGAATTGTTTTTGTGCTTCCTGATCCTGTTGTCTGTTGCAAACCCGTTCGGAAATAAGTGATGGACTGCCGGTTCTCTTGACGGAAACTATTTTCTCGTAACCAAATGGAAATCAAGGCTGTTGTTTACTTGGCTTGCACATCTGCCGGTGACGTTTTCCAACCACATGGGCAAACATTGGTGCCAAGAAAATGCCTGAAACAACAACAGTCACATGAAACTTGTATCGATTATTTTTAATGGGCTTGTTTGAAATAGCAATACGATGTGTTATGCAGGATAATCGCCCATCGGAAATACTAATCCATCACATGCAAGAACACTGCTAATTTATTTATTTTTAATTATATAACAATACTTTACCGCGATGGTGACATGGTAAGCTTTGGTGCACTAGTGTTTAATGGAATGATACTCGATCGAAAATAAATTTAGCATTAGATATATAATTAATGAAAACATATCAGATGGCCAGAGTTCAGAGTTCAGAGTTCAGAGTTCAGAGCTCAGAGTTCAGAGTTCAGAGTTCAGAGTTCAGAGTTCAGAGTTCAGAGTTCAGAGTTCAGAGTTCAGAGTTCAGAGTTCAGAGTTCAGAGTTCAGAGTTCAGAGTTCAGAGTTCAGAGTTCAGAGTTCAGAGTTCAGAGTTCAGAGTTCAGAGTTCAGAGTTCAGAGTTCAGAGTTCAGAGTTCAGAGTTCAGAGTTCAGAGTTCAGAGTTCAGAGTTCAGAGTTCAGAGTTCAGAGTTCAGAGTTCAGAGTTCAGAGTTCAGAGTTCAGAGTTCAGAGTTCAGAGTTCAGAGTTCAGAGTTCAGAGTTCAGAGTTCAGAGTTCAGAGTTCAGAGTTCAGAGTTCAGAGTTCAGAGTTCAGAGTTCAGAGTTCAGAGTTCAGAGTTCAGAGTTCAGAGTTCAGAGTTCAGAGTTCAGAGTTCAGAGTTCAGAGTTCAGAGTTCAGAGTTCAGAGTTCAGAGTTCAGAGTTCAGAGTTCAGAGTTCAGAGTTCAGAGTTCAGAGTTCAGAGTTCAGAGTTCAGAGTTCAGAGTTCAGAGTTCAGAGTTCAGAGTTCAGAGTTCAGAGTTCAGAGTTCAGAGTTCAGAATTCAGAGTTCGGAGTCCAGAGTCCAGAGTCCAGAGTCCAGAGTTCAGAGTTCAGAGTTCAGAGTTCAGAGTTCAGAGTTCAGAGTTCAGAGTTCAGAGTTCAGAGTTCAGAGTTCAGAGTTCAGAGTTCAGAGTTCAGAGTTCAGAGTTCAGAGTTCAGAGTTCAGAATTCAGAGTTCGGAGTCCAGAGTCCAGAGTCCAGAGTTCAGAGTTCAGAGTTCAGAGTTCAGAGTTCAGAGTTCAGAGTTCAGAGTTCAGAGTTCAGAGTTCAGAGTTCAGAGTTCAGAGTTCAGAGTTCAGAGTTCAGAGTTCAGAGTTCAGAATTCAGAGTTCAGAGTTCAGAGTTCAGAATTCAGAGTTCAGAGTTCAGAGTTCAGAGTTCAGAGTTCAGAGTTCAGAGTTCAGAGTTCAGAGTTCAGAGTTCAGAGTTCAGAGTTCAGAGTTCAGAGTTCAGAGTTCAGAGTTCAGAGTTCAGAGTTCAGAGTTCAGAGTTCAGAGTTCAGAGTTCAGAGTTCAGAGTTCAGAGTTCAGAGTTCAGAGTTCAGAGTTCAGAATTCAGAGTTCGGAGTCCAGAGTCCAGAGTCCATAGTTCAGAGTTCAGAGTTCAGAGTTCAGAGTTCAGAGTTCAGAGTTCAGAGTTCAGAGTTCAGAGTTCAGAGTTCAGAGTTCAGAGTTCAGAGTTCAGCCATCTCTGAGAAAATTGAGCGGGTTAAAATACAACGCTTTTTGTCGGTTACGTCACTTATACAATCATATGTCTGGAACCAAAAGTCACAGCCATTTGATCGTCGAACTTGATCAATGGCCCGACAGTAGCTTTAAAACGAGCCCAAGTTTGTTAAAATCGGTTCAGCCATCTCTGAGAAAATTGAGCGCGTTCAAATATCTTCGAAAAGTGCACACACAGACATTTTCCGATCTCGTCGAACTGAGTCGAATGGTATATAACACTATGGGTCTCCGAGGCTCCGATCGAAAGTCGGTTTTTCCAGCAATTTTAATACCTTTCTATAGAGACAGGCAAAAACCCTTTCTCTGTTGACTTTGAATCAGATGCTCGCAAAAGTAAAATCGCCTTTCAATGTCTCTCGGTTTCAGTTCATAAGGCACCCAACTTTCCCAGTTTTTCATCATTCCCATGGATTTCAATCGTACAGAAACTGCTTGTTGAGTCCCTTCCAATGATTCTGCAAGTTCCTCTTGCGTTTGACTTGGATCTTGGATCGAGTGATTCCTTCAACTGTTTGTCTTCGAATATTTTTGGTTGTCTATAGCGAGGCCTCTCTTGAACACTGAAATCTTCATTCTTGAACCCATTCCTTACACGATTTATCAATTATTTATTATTCGATTCGCTTTAGCTGCACTTTTCTTCCGATTAAATCAGATAACTAATACTTCCTGCAAATGCCGCTTGGGTTTACAAGGCAGTTGTCGTACGTTCGAATAAAAATAATACAAACGCAAGCGCACTTCGGGAACGTGCTTGGATATGCTGTTGTGAAATCGAGTAGACTTTTGGCGTCGATTGGTAACTGTTGCTGAAATCTGGAACCGCTGTTTACACTCTATCAGACAAATGTTTTGCAGACATTGTTAAATGTACTCACAGAAAGGCAAATGACTACTGTAACAATTCGGCTGAAAAGTTCGTATCGTTTAATAGAAACACACATTTTTTGCCAAAATTCGTTTTTATTATTCAACATAATTGCCATCAGAGGCGATACAGCGATTATAGCGATCTTCCAACTTTTCGATACCATTTTTGTAGTACGATTTGTCCTTTGCCTCAAAATAGGCCTCAGTTTCAGCGATTATCTCTTCATTGCTTCTAAAATTTTTACCAGCGAGCATTTTCTTGAGGTCTGAGAACAGGAAAAAGTCACTGGGGGCCAAATCTGGAGAATACGGTGGATGAGGGAGCAATTCGAAGCCCAATTCGTTCAATTTCAGCATGGTTTTCATCGACTTGTAACATTGTGATTGTGAGCTCACGCGGCACCCATTTTGCACAAAGCTTTCTTATATCCAAATATTCGTGAATAATATGTCCAACACGTTCCTTTGATATCTTTAGGGTGTCAGCTATCTCGATCAACTTCACTTTACGGTCATTGAAAATCATTTTGTGGATTTTTTTCACGTTTTCATCGGTAACAGCCTCTTTTGGACGTCCACTTCGTTCATCGTCTTCGGTGCTCATATGACCAGTACGAAATTTTGCAAACCACTTACGAATTGTTGCTTCGCCCGGTGCAGAGTCTGGATAATACTCATCAAGCCATTTTTTGGTATCGGCGGCACTTTTTTTCATCAAAAAGTAGTGTTTCATCAACACACGAAATTCCTTTTTTTCCATTTTTTTCACAATAACAAAAGTAGCTTCACTCAAAATGCAATATCTCACAAACTAATAATCAGACAGCTGTCAAATTTATACACGTATCTTTTGAAGGTTGGTACTAACTGAAAATTGTATGGATTAAATTCTAGTGGCGCCCTCTTATAGAAACAATACGAACTTTTCAGCCGATCTATTATCAAAATAATATTTAAAAGAGCTGAATGACCTTCCTTTTAGACAATGTCTCTTATAAATACCATTCCTTATATCAAAAAGTCAAATTTTGAACTGATTTAACAATCTTTCCTTTGTAAAAAAAAAAGTAACAAGTTGTGCTCCACATCGCTTTGCTCCATCCTAACGAACCAGTCACAAGATTTTTTAGGTTTCAACCCTCACTCGAAGCGTTCCCATAGGACTCCTTTCTATGATGTACCTGTACAACTATTTCCATCCAACGTCATTCCGACCCCTAGCTGACGTATTTACTAGTTTCACTCTAAATACCATTTTTTTCTACCCCCTTCACAAAACGGATTTCGACGCTCGGATCATGCTACAAACGTTGACTTCGTCGGTCGAAATAAAAAAAACTACACTGATTTCGTTGTGGAACCTACACACTGTTCGAACTAGAAAGGATTTTTGTGTTCGTTCGGCAGCTCACCGGGAAATAGATCCGTTGGATGGTGCAAAGAATGCAAGGTAAACTAAATCTATTTTCAATCACGATTTCAAAGCATTCCTCCACCGGTTGCACTGCGCAAAGCATCGGCTCGAACCGACCGAAGCCGGGAACGGAATCCTTTTCGCATATGTTGGAGATTAAATCAATTTGAGGCTGTAAAATTTCAATATCAAAAGCTACTATTTTCGTGCAATATTTCCACAATTTATTTGTTTTGGCAGTAATTAACTTTCCCAGAAAAATGAGAATTATTAGTAAACCTGAATAACATTTTTACCGTTTTAATATTTTTCGAAGTAAATAGTCAATAAGAACTTGATCGCATCGTACTTTTCTTCCGGCATCATTCAGCGCAAAAATTACTGAAATTCTCGACAGTTTACCGAAAACAGTCCTTGAGCAAATATTTTCCTCCGGAAACATCAGTGAAGCTGTAGCTTTTCCTAAAGTTGTATTGTTCCATTTTCCCACGAAAATTAAATTTCATCTCTGTGCGGTGCTGAAAAAGCTCTCGGGATTGTGTTTATCCTTTCATTTCCTTACTTGAATAGAGCTGGAATTGAATTGAATCAAATGCACAGAATGATATTTTTGAAATTGTCCCATCATTCCGATGATGATTTCTAGCCACCGTTCGTCCGCTTTCGGTCTCGTAAGCTTCGAAATAAACTCAACATAAAAAGTGGAATAATAATGAGCTTTTACCTTTGTAATACCCAAAACCCACCGGCAATCGGCATTCCACCATTTTCCATCAGCATTTCGCATTTCATTACACAGTCCCAGTGTTATCCTTCAATCATATTTTGCCAGCTGTTTTCAATTCCCAACTCCGCGGGTACCAGTCATTCATTGGCACGGCGAGCGGCTTTCGTTAAAATGTTTACCTATTGTTTTAGAATCGCAGCTACACCTGGAACCGGGGGAAATAAGCCACGAACATGATTGCAAATAATGTGCGAGCTTTTGTCGCTGCCGCCTGTGAAGAGGGTGCTGAATTTGTTTATTTTACTTGTGGAACACTCAATTCAATCTTAACTTTGTTATGATGGTTGGTAGTAGATGTACTGATGATGTACTGGTAGTCAGTCACGAGTATTTCGTAAGTATTGAAAATGTTTATGCAAATCGTGAAAAACGTAAGTAGTGACCCCCAACATTAAAAATGGTCAAGCAATCTTCGTGACAAATTTTCGACTAGGTTTGAAATGTAACTTGTTGTAATGAAATGCCTAACTTTTCGAATTTATGAAGATTGTTCCTTCAACTCGTGAGCAGGCTTTTCTGCAAATTGACGTTTCATGACACCCTAGACATTTTCAATATGGTTTATATACGAAAAATGGGAGAATCGGTTCATGCTCCAGGTCACTGTTCACCCATACTTTTGGTATCGTGTCCTAACATCATCTCTGCTGACTTCATTAGGCTTAATTGATAAATTTTTACTGAAATGCTGCTTGAAAAACTCCCAGCAACCAAATCCTGCTCTGAGAAGTACTATCAAATATTAACTTTTACAAGACGTTCAATGAACCGGGTACTGTTTCTCAATCAGGTACGCTTCCATCAAACCTAAACCGTAAAAGTTATCAAACCGAATTAGGCCTATCATGATCCTTATGCTTCTCCGTCTAGCTCAAGTATTGTTCCATATTCGTTAAGGTAAGCAGATGTTTCGAGCTAGTAGAACGGTATTGCAGTTTGGATTCTTGTCTACGTCGCCAGATTGCACTAATTTGCACTATTGCACTATTGAGCGTGTAAACAGAAGAAAGCGTAGTTTGTGGCTTACATCATTTATACGATTATATGGTCGTCAAATGGTGCGATAACTAAGTCCTCACAAGTCCCTATCTCATGCCTCCCCGAGCGTCTATGATGACATTTGGTCAATAGAACGGCGTCGACTGGGTGCTATCGCCTTCTGCGTTAGTAGCAGAATGAGAGGGTGCGAAATGGCTTGTAGGTTGAAGCCCATCATAAAGTGCAGTGTTTATCATTGTATATCACAACATATATTTCTTTTGTTTATTACACCATGTATTATTACTATTATTATTATTATTATTATTATTATTATTATTAGAAGAGCGTAACTTACACTGCGAAATTACCTGTTATATTGTATCATAGCATATTATTTCATACATTATCGTCTTACACTATTTTATGTTATTATATACTATGTTGTATGGTATTATACTGCATTGCATTATATCATATTATATTGTATTATATTATATTATATTTTATTATATTATAGGGTTTATTATGAGTAGTACTACGTACCTATGCGCAAAATATAAATTTATTTTCCTTATAAATTATCATTTTTAAAGTAACTTTAAACTAAATATCAAGGTCGTCACAAGGTGAGCTTGGTCCTCACTGGTTCCTGTTTCATGCTTACACGTGTGTCTGTGGTGACAATTGGTCGAGGGAATGCGTTGATGGCAGAATGAGAGGATGAGAAATGACATAAATTCAAGTAATATAATATCATAGCATATCGCAACATATCATTTTATTCATTCTATTATTTATTATATAATTCATTATACTATATTATATTGTTTTTTGATTATTATTTTCATTATTATATTTATTGTTATTATTATTAATTTGTCATCAATAATAATAATAACATATATTATTTTTATAGATGTGGATATTATTATTGTTATTAGAAGAGAAATATTCTACTTCCTGCAGTATTGCGAAGATAGAAGAGCATAACGGACATTCTACATTCACTGTTATTTTATATATTGTTTTATAATATATTATATTATATTGAATGACCTTGTACTATATTATATTAAATAGAAATATATTATATTATATTATATTATTTTGTAATCTATTATATCATTTTATGTTATATTAATTTCATTACACTATATTTCATTATATTTATCAATATAAAACATTTATCACGGGAACGTAAAGGGGAGGGAGCATCAGGGCATCGGACGAATTGATGACTAGACGAGGGATTGTGGATAGCCAGCCCAAGTCACTTGAAGGAAACTTGTTTTCTTCTGAAGGTTTGAAATGAGTCTGACGCGCCCTTCTTAAACAAACCATCAGGCGGGTTCAAGCATGTATAGCGATATGCTTCATCCATGCACTGGATATTATGGTTGGAAGAGCATCTTTTATTCCCGCGGAATACGAGTAAGTGACTCTACTTACGTATCAGCCCAACCCTTTTTGTTCGCTTTTCGGTAACAGCTATAGTAAGAAGGTGAATGGATGAGTCATATCGGGGCTACTGTAAGTCTACCCGCATCCACTGGCAAGTCCTTGAACTGATGGCTTCACTTCACATCACATCACATCACATCACATACATCATTTATACGATTATATCAACGAATCTAGAAATGTTTCCCATTCGTTTTTCAAACATAATCGAAGACTCAATAGTAGCGAATAGTTCAAGCAAACCTACGATTGTTGAAAACAACCATACTCGAGCAAATTGTACGAACAGAAAAAGTGCATTCCGTCGATTACGTCACATATGCCATTATATCTGCATATAAAGATGCTCACTCATGAACCCACATTTTCCGATCTCGTCGAACTGATTCGAATAGTGTTTAACTCCTGTATGATCTTCCTCAGGGCTCCGATCAAAAATCGTTTTCTCCAGCAACTTACCATCCTTTCTGTAGAGGAAGCCAAATGTTTCAGAATTTACTCCAGCTTAGGAATAGAATTTCGATGTACCAATCGATTCGACGAACTGAGCAAATGGCTGTGTGTGTTTGTGTATGTGTGTGGGCAAAACGAAAAGATCGAGATCGCAAGGATGGCTGAGCCAATTTTGATCTAATTACCCTCAAATGAAAGTTTCCGCTTCAGACACAGCAAGTTTGTTTTTTGTTTACATCTTATGTATACAAGTGACCTTGTACACAAAATATACTTTGATACTCAGAAATCGTACGATAATATCTGAATATTGAGCTACAGATTACTTAAATTCGTCCACTACTAACAGAGATATCGATAATTTTGTGTGAACGACTTACTCTGCTTGCATCCGTAGAAGGAATGCGATGCTAAGCAAATTTGGACACTGCTTTTAATGCTGTACCAGGAACTGCACGACGCTGACACCACGGTGGCGATGGAAAAGTTTGGGCAGAAGGTGTTGGTCTGGCAAGCAATTTGTACCTTGGGTTGGCGTCGTTGATTTTCTTCATGAAGGGGATTTTTTTAGTTTTTTAGTTGAATTAGAGAAATAAAATGTTGTTTTAAACCAACATAAATGGTTGAATTGGTTTCTGCAATTTGCAGCTATATGGTGCTCTGTCACCGAAAAATCGTTAACACCGTAATGACTACTAGCCACTAGATGGCACACTACTACCGAAAAAAATTTCAGTGAAATCTTTTCTATAGTGGCAGGTATAAATACGATGTTGTATTGAAGAAAAAGACATAAGCGAAACATAAACTTCTTTTTGAAAATTTTACTTCTAAATCGCTGTTTTCTTCATTCGACTTCGCGAAATCGACTCTCTCACTGAACACTTTGAGCACTCGGAAAACAAAATCCGAATACAAGTAGTACACCGGACGGTGTAGCCCGGAATGTTAGAAGATACAAAAAACATCATTTTACGTGTACAATTAGAGTGCAACATTCGAAACTCACTTCACTGTTTTGCGTAAAAACATTATTACCCACAATTGCTTCAAATGCGCACAAATTCTTAATAAATAAACTTTCCACTGATAGTTTATGTCGTTTTTACATATCGGTTTAGAAATTTATATATGAATATATCGTAACACATGCGAAACATATCTAGACAATTTGCAAGTAGTTTCACAAGACTGTCCTTTTTCGATTTTTAATGGATTGTTTTGCATTGACACTTCTCATGAGTTTTTGGCTAATAAACTTGTTAATAAAACCAATTTCATTTTTGTTTTCTTTGTGCTGTCCTTCAGCAACGATGGTGATAGATAAATAGAAACAAATTTTCTGATTTTAATAACAAAATTTATTGTCAATGAGAATTTCGTATTGGATTGAAATATTGCTGATTTGTGTCCAGGATATTCGCCAACTAAACACATTCTCTAAAAATAAGAGTTTTTTTCAGCACAGTAAATTCTCAATTTTAACTAATTTTATAGTTATGTTGGAAAGTTTGTTGTTAAAATCAACTAATTCAAAAACAGTAATACGAATTAGGCGCAGAGCTAATTTCGGTCGTTCCGTGTGGTATCCTGAAAGATGGAAATCAAAATTTCGGCGTCATGCACTGAACTTCTTCAAGATCAAGATCAAGTACTGACATCGAACCGTTCTAACATATTTTAAAAAGCAACTAAAGTCTAAGAAACCTTAGGACTTTTCTCAGCGCATACAAAGATTTGAGTTAAAGGTAAAGTTCAAGGCCGGAATGTTCGGCGCGGAATGAGGAGCTTTGCCGTTTAATATTCTGCTACGCAAACACGTTCGGGCTTAGAATGAAGGTCGTAATGCAGCTCAACTGGAGTGGAGGGGGGGGGGGGGGGGGCTGATAAAATTATTCGCACTCGCTTCAGGCACCCGTTAAAGTTTCGACATTGTGCAGCATTGAGTGCCGGAACAACTTACCAATCAATATTACGACTTTCCAGCTCGTAATGCAATTCTACTGTTCTCCGCCGCCGTTGAGTTTCCAGACCCCACACAAATCATAATACGTTATCGGTTTAGCGATGCATATCACGTGGAAAGCTGTCGCCAATCTGCAGCAGCCGGCAGCAACAGCAGCTCCAGAATAGCAAAGTCACATTATTTTCAAACTACTTTTCTCGGCACTGTTGAACCAGTTCCAGAAAAGCAGGAGGGTGGGGGAGTGATAAACCCATTTCAAACAGGTTATAAAAATCACCGATTGCAAAAGTCGTCTCAGCTCCAACAGAAAATAAGCTCACCACCCTAGCCTTATAAAACGATCCAGCCATCACAATCGATTTGCACCTTGCAACAGCAGTCAGGAAAATTTTCGCTATTTTTTTTTTAGTCGGAACTTTTATTCTCCGTCTAGCTTGAAAAGTAATATTTTCCTTCTGAATTCTCGTTGATCCTTATATTTCTCGTTTCTTTGCGATATTATTTTCCGACCACCATCGCCATCACTATATATTGGAAACTAACAAAGCCTGTTGATAAACGCCCTTCAGCTATCAATCAGAAGATATTGCGGATGCAACTTTTTCTTCGGCAGACGGTGGCGAACGGGTGCTGGATTTTTTTTCCCGAGCAATATAACTTTCTTCTTCGGGAATAGATTGCTTTCCTGGCGGAAAACTTTTCCACAATGTTAGTGGGTGTCGCATACAAAAAAAAAACCATTTTTGATTGCGTTGGCAACATATGGTGGGAGTTTTATTTCTTTTAGTGTCACGGCGCTCGAACCTGGCTTCCCACTATTGTCAAGTAGTAAGTGGTAAATATTTTTCCAGATTATGGCTCGTCCTGTCACGGGCAGCAGAGCCACGATAATCGCGGCAATCAACGTCACAGCGACAACTGTCCGCGAAGTCTGTGTATTTCAAAAAAATGTTTTTAAAAATTGTCGAACCACCAAACTTGAACTAACTGCGAACAGCGAATACCGCATATTCGACCAAAATAAATTGCTCGATTGTCAATATGTTCTACCTGAAGCAAGTGGTACTTACACACACACACACACTTCAGAGGTTAGTTTCCAAGCCCCCGCATTTCCATCCCTGCCCCCTCGAAGGCTACACACGTGCGTCGTTTGCCAGGCCGGAAATTACGATGTGGATATTGTGGTAATGATGAACGGCTTCACATCCTTACAAGCGGTCCTGTTCTCGGCAACCGAGCAAACTCATTTTCGGAATCAACCGAAAATCCACCTACTACCCAAAGGCTTCCAATTCAATGCCGAAGCCAGTGCCGGGTGACGGTGCTGATGATGGTGCTCTTGATGTTTGATATTAGGTATTCGGATTTTGAAACCCAGGCAGGATCTGCTCGCCCTCGTCGAACGAGAAGCTGATGATAAAGACATTCTATTCAATTTCAAATAATCACACACGCACATACACACACACATAATCGCGTTCCATATACGAAATGAAACAAAACTTTACTGTGCCAGTAGACACGTGGACTCACAAGGATCTGCCGGAAGGCAAAGAAATTGTTTTTACTTAAAGCCACCGATGAAAGCGCAAAAATAATAATGAAGCAAATAATTCCAGCGGGCTAAGTAAGTACAGGCGAAGTAGCTTGAGTCGATTATTTGACACTTTGTTATCTTAAATTGTCATCTAAATCATGACACTTTGCCCTTAGCCAAGGCGGAAAGGCGTCTCTGATTTGGTTTCAAAAACGATATCCAACGAACCAAGTCTTCAGCCGGCAGTGTAAAACACAAGCCAAACAATGTAAATCAGTTGCATAAATTAAGCAATTGCGTGAACTGGTCGTTGATTAAAGTGAGTGCTAGAGCCGTTCTGTCGTCTGTTGTCTAAATTTGAACGCCAAGAAATGTGTGATGTCATGAAGTCTTTGCCGAAAGCATTATGGTAGAATCTAGGATCATATTACTATCGAAAACCAGTAGGATTTTGTGAATTCAGCAGCGCCCGAGATGGGCATTCGGATCGTCGAATTTGAATTTCAATTCCAAGAAATAATTAGTATTAGCATGATTGGCTGGCCGAGCTTTGCTATGGAATTTCTGCTTAGACTTTTTGATAAACATTTTGCACTGTCATGAAGATACACAGGGAAATAGCTTTTAACACTCAAATGCACTGCCCATACTTGCATATCTGTCCCATATGGGAAATCGGCATGTCGAGAAAAAGACGATCAAAATTTTATTAACCATTTTTTTGATTTATTGTGCCACCTAATTCCAAATCATGGTATTATTACATGAAATATCGGTAATACACCTTTGCTATTCCAATATTGCAACAAATGAAATTATTGAAATTTGCACTAAATGGGACTGAGAGGCGGGTACTTTGCGTATGGGACAGACATGAGTTGATATATTTTTCACATTTCATTGAACAAACCCTCAACTTTGATTGCAGTTTCTGAGAGTATATTGAGGATAGATTTCATTCCTCAAGCGAACTCGAAATTGGCGAAAATCGATATGGGACTGATATGCGAGTATGGGCAGTGCAGAGAACAAAAATCGACCAACCAACCCTAGAGCTGTGGTACATACCTAGAAAAAATTCGTGTAAATTTACGTCTTCTGTGACCCACATATATGAGCGTCAAAAATGACTCAATTTTACAGTAAATCTAAAAAGTAAAACTATATTTGATGCATTCTGACATATTTTTAGGTGCTAAAACATGTAAGTTTACACGTTTGCTTGAAAGGCGGGGCTTGTTAGTCGTATCTTTATATCATTCTTGTAAAATTCAGTCGTTTCACGGATTAGCTTATTATGAATTGTAAACCTGTAAATTTCATAATTTTTTGCTGTGTAGGTTGACCGAATTTGATGTGAATATGTGAAACACATATAAAATTTTGTATTGAACCATTTGGATTCAAAGGATTACATTTGTACTCTAGAAAATAGGGCGACAGTTTCAAACGGTTTTCTGAACAATTTTTTTACGAGAAAAGGACCGTTAGTGATTTTGGAGTATTTGAAATAACTATTTGATTACTATTTTTACCTTTTTTTTATTTTTTTGTTTGATTACGTTTGTATTCCAGGAAGTAGGGCGCCATTTTAGGTCATCTGTAAGTTTTAGCCTGGATCTGGAAGGAATCATTAGATAAATATGATCGTAACACAAGTCGTACAATCGCTCATATATTCCAATATTTCATACACCTCAATATTTGAGTGAAAGAAACTATCAATAAACGGATGATATTTACTTTCGATTTGCAAAGAAGTAATCCTAATAGTTCTTTAGATAACATTTAGAGCCATTAGAATGGATGATTTTGTTTAATGCCTTCCATCGTTGTCCACTTTTCGTTTTCTTTTTCTCCAATGCAAACGACAAGCAACTGGATGACGCAATCGCTCGAACTACTCAAAATACCGATTTATTTAATACTAAATCAGTTTGGTTAAGAGCTTTCTTTTTACTTGATTTTCTTTGTAGTTTTTTCACAACCGTCGCACAGTGGAGAAAAATGAACCAAAAACGCGACGATTTTTTTAAAGGCATGATACAGCTGACCACAAAGCACTTTTGTCTTGAAAACGACTTACTTTACTATGGGGCGCCTTTTCAAAACTTACCCTCTGAGAGAGTGATAAGTTTGTGATCGTGAATATCTCTTGTTGTATCTAACGAATCATCAAAATTTTTGCTACATGCCATCGGAAATATGATCACAATTTTATGATAAAATTTTCAGTTGTGTGACATAATCTCAAATAATTCAAAATTAAACTTTTCTGAAATATTTGGTATAACGAGTATCAAAGAGGATAATTCATAAGGCGCGTTTACCTTTCTCGTTGAAAGCTCATAGCTCAGTGATCTGCGAAAGGATTTATATAATCTAACTACTAGTAGAATCGAAATTTTTCTACTCAAACATGTATATCAACAACATTGAAGTATTTCAATAGTACCCCTTTGAAAAACCAGTCCCATTTGACCCATGTCAACACCAGCCAATCAGAACGCGTTCTGAGGAAGAGAACAAAATATCTGCTGCTGTACAACAAATCGTTCGAGAAAAATGTTCCGAACAGTGCTTAATATCGTAGTGAGTTCCACAATTTGGTCCTTCTCAAAGGGAGGGATGAATCCCGTACAGCATCCTGATAGTTTCTTTCAATGAAATGCAAATCCGAAATGAAATAATCAAAATTAAAATTCTGTATGCGGCTATTTTTATAGCCGTTCGAACCGCCCATTAGTGAAAAAGCAACAAACGAAATCACGCAAAAAGAAACCTCTTAACAAAAATTGGATCAGTTTGGATTCTATCGCCACTGCGAGCAGATGTATTTTGTGTCGTTTTCAAAGCTAGTTTCGCTTCCGACAAGAGCGATTACGTCACAGCTGCCAGTCGTTAGCATTGGTAAAAAAACAACGAAAAGAGGACAACGGTGGAGAGCATCACACAAAATCAGCCGTCCTAATGGCTCTAAAAGTTTTCTAAAGAACTATTAGGAATTCTTCTTCGCAAATCGAAGGTAAAAATCCTCAGTTTAGTGCAAAACTAAAACTGTTTGATTAGATTTGTGCACTTTTCGCTGTGTGAAATTCACAGTAATCGAGATCAAGTGAAGCCTTCTTTGTTTTTGCGAAAAATGTGAAAAAGGGGAATGCTTGCATAATTCATACAATTGATCAACTAATTGATATTCGAAAGTGTTAAGGGACATTTCAGTTGTTTTCGTATTCACGACATCCAGTTATGTCTCTGACAATATCTACCCGCCTTTTTTGGTGTAAAATGGTCAGTAAAATCGATTCCATGTATTTAGAAGCACCGCACGAAACTCTATCCTGTTCATTTTACCCCAAGTTCCCTTTTTATACTTCTTTGTATTCAAGCCTAACTATATAACAGGAAACTTGCAGAAGAGCGAATAGAATGTTTCCGATGTAAAAAAAAGTCTAACAAATTGATTGCATACAGTTTTATTGACAGCAGAAAACTCGTTGCACCGTTTTACCCCATTTCGTTTTCTAGTTATAATATTCAGTTGAAATATGATCTACAATCCAAAAGCAGATCCAATACTATCTATCAATATTGGTTCATAATACGTGCAAAACATCTGTGATCCAATTAAAAACAATGGGAATGATAGTACTAGCCTGTTTAATCCGGTTTACCCCAATTTATATCAAAAGTCGTTTTTCTGCTTAAACTTTCTCTCGCAGACCGAAAGCAGGCTGATTGCGGTTGATGAAAATCGATTGATATCACGAAGAAAGACCTGATAATAGGATTACAAATGAATTCAATGACCGCACGAATCTTATTATACCGTTTTACCCCAATTTATCCTTCAACTGAGTCTTAAGATTTTGCTCCACATTGAATTCATTTGTAATCTTATTTTCATGTCTTTCTTTGTATTATCAATCGATTTTCATCAACCGCAAGTAGCCTGCTTTCGATATGCGAAAGAAAGTTTAACCAGAAATACGACTTATGAATTAAATTAGGGTAAAACGGATTAAACAGGCTAGTACTGTCATTCCCATTGTGTTTAATTGGATCACAGATGTTTTGCACGTAATATGAACCAATATTGGTAGGTCATATTGGATCTGCTTCGGGATTGTAAATCTCAATTCAACATGAAATTATATTTGTGGGAAAAATGGGGTAAAACGATGTAGCACGGAGCATGCGACCATGAACACTATCTGTAAATTATTATTTGAGGTTATATGCGAAACATAGTATGTCTTGTTTAACAAAAATTGGTCCAAACACCGATCAGTAGAATTTTTTTTTCTGTAAATTCATGGAAGAAGATGACTGGGGGTAAAACAGAATACAGTTGTTTGCGGTCAATCTTATTAAAAACAATCCATTTATCTAACTTATGAACATGTCAGAAATACCTTCCGATTGGTTGAATTGATTTTTTTTCCTGAGTTTCACAGTTAATTTTCGAAGTAAAGTCAGTAAAAAGAGGAATTGGAGCAAAACGGGCATGATAGTGAATTTTGCGGATCTTCTAACTATCATAAATCGATTCTACAGAAAAATTTGCATTAGAAATAATAACTTGAAAATATTTGCTTATGTTTTTATAAAATTATTGAGCAAAGTCGGGTTTTTGATCGTTTTTTCCTCACTGTGCATTGGTTCTAACGGCAACAAAAATAGAATTTTGAAGTCGATTATTTCATTTCGGATTTGTATATTTCATCGAGAGAAATTATCAAAATGCTGTTTGGAACTCATTTCTATCATTCAGAAAGGCCAAATTGTGGAATTCTCTACGATACCAAACGTTTAGCTTTATTCGCACTTGTTTGGTACGAAATTCACTCTGCACAAAGCTAATAAAATTAATCTAGATTTACACTAAACTGATGATTTTTACCTCCGATTTGCAAAGAAGTAGTTATTTAGATCACATTTAGAGTCAATAGAATGGCTGATTTTGTTTAATGTTCCCCATCATTGTCCACTTTTCGTTTTCTTTTTCTCCAATGCAATCGACCAGCAGCTGGATGACGCAATTGATGCGAACTGCTCTCAATACCGATTGATTTAATATTAAACCAATTTTTGTTAGGAGCTCTCTTTTTAGCTTTTTCACAAACGGGCGGTTTTAATGGCAATAATAAAGCAACATATAGAATTATGCAGTCGATTATTTCATTTCGGATTTGTATATTTCATCGAAAGAAACTATTAAAATGCTGTACGGGACTCATTTCTGGCATTCAGAAGGGCCAAATCTCTACAATATTAAACTTTTATCGGAACATTTTTCTCGAATGCAAAGCAGCCAAATACTAGCTTTATTTACGCTCGTTTGGTGCGAATTTCGCGTTGTGGTGACTGCACAAAGCTAATCAAACTATTCTAGATTTGCACCGAACTAATGATTTTTACCTTCGATTTGCAAAGAAATTTTCCTAATAGTTATTTAGATAACATTTAGAATACTCACGAAACCAATTTATTTAACACTAAACCAATTTGGTAAAGAGCTTTCGTTTTACGTGGTTTCCTTTGTAGCTTTTTTACAACCGTCGGTTCTAATGGCAACAAAAATAGAACTTTGAAGTCGATTATTTAATTTCGGATTAACATATTTCATCGAACGAAACTTTCAAAATGATGTACGGGACTCATTGCTGGCATTCAGAAGGACCAAATTGTGGAATTCTCTACGATATTAAACACTTTTCAAGCTTTTTTCTCGAATGCGATGCAGCCAAATGCTTTATTTCGCTCATTAGGTGCAAATTTCGCTCTGCGAAGAGTGAACAAAGCAAATAAAATTATTCTAGATTTACACTAAACTGTTGATTTTTACCTCCGATTTGCAAAGAAGTAATCCTAATAGTTATTTAGATAACATTTAGAGCCATTAGAATGGATGATTTTGTTTAATACCTTCCATCGTTGTCCACTTTTCGTTTTCTTTTTCTCCAATGCAAACGACCAGCATCTGAATGACGCAATCGCTCTTGTTTGAAACGAAACTCACACTGTGAACGTCCAACAGCAAAAATGCTCACAGAAGCACTAGTTGTTGTTTTCCTGCGTTTAGGCTTAAGGGACGGAGCCTCATATTCGCCATTGACTGAAGCACCAGTTGAATAATGCCGGGTGTAGTTCCACTGTCTTGGCGTAGATGGCAACCTGCGCACTCAATGTGTCTCCGTTCATGGATTATCATAGACTGATGCTAGCAAACGTGTAACAGAGTCTATTTATAGATTCGGTTGATTTTTATGTCTCGTGTTTGGACCTTTTTTTTCATTATTTAAACAATGTTTACGTAATAAATATGATACTAACAACAATTTTACAACTTGTCGTTTCGTCAAAGAATTATATAAAATACTCAAATAGAGGAAAAGTTATTAAGAAATCAAATTTGGGTAATTTCGTTACACTTTCGTGTTTCACCCAGGTGAGCATAGTAAAGAAAGACGTAGTCCTACGTCAAAACGATGATTGAATTGAATTGATGCAGAAAACATGTGGATCGATAAAATCATCTCACTGCTAGGTAGATAAAGCACATTTTAATGCTTTTTATGTAATTTAATGTAATTTTTTTTAATGCTTTACTTAATGTTTCGTCTTAGACTCGTCAGTGCAGAGCAGCTCAAATTGAACTGCTTATTGCAAACTTAAAAAGTTCAACATGAAGGTAAAGTAAAGTAAAAACGGTTATGTGCCCTAAACACAAACATATGCTAACCCCTAAATGACATTTCAATAATAAGTCTTGAATCGTATTGGTCACTCCATCCGTACACAACAAATGGTTTGTTATACTAAGGATGAGTGCAAAATATCAACCCAATCGGAACAAGTCAATCCTGCTTTTGCCATCTTTTCTGCTGATAATTTCGCAAATTGTCTTGAAGTTTATGAACATTGTTTATACTTTGTGGTCATATTATTATTAGAAATTATTGATTAAAACATGCAGACGGGCAAATTTCCGATTCTAGAAATGAGCAAAACGGGTCATGATTTGGGGAAAATAGTATATTTTAATGTGGATAATACACCATGATTCAAACTACTCGCATCATGATCCATTTGGACTGATTTCGCTGAAATTTAAACGTAACGCACTTGACGTTGTTGGGTATAACTTCAGTCGTGTTTCTGCTACGTTGGTGATTTTTGCAACATAAATTCAGGCGTTATGTGTGATTTTTGCAACGATGGTAATATTTGCAATTCAGTGAAAAGCACGTCGAACTTTTTCCAATCAGAATCATTAACAAATAAAATATTATGTTTTTGAAAAACGACGACGCCTAAAATAACGTGTTTACTTGCATTCATTGCTACTGTTTTGATTTTGTTTCACAATTTAAACACTAAACGAGCTGCATGAAAAAATACGGTCACATCCAAGGGGAGAGTCGCTTAACACAAACTATATTGTGCCTCTAAAAAACCACGTGATATACTGTGAGTCTAAGTGTGCCACGCTGTTCTCCATGAAACTGCTACTTGTCAAAACTGAGCCCTTTGTGTGCCACAACTGTGCAACTGTATGAAAACGAAAGTGCCAATATTGATAAATGCGCCAACGCATTGTGTTAGTGTGTGATTGGCACATTGTTCCAAGCGTCCTCCCCTTGGTCACATCAAATATGTAAGAATACATTCAAACAAAATGTAACATTGATGTCTGTCAAATGAAAAGCGTAGCCGTGTTAAGTCTCTTATGATGTCAATTTTCGCTTCATTATCTTTAATTTTATATTATGTTTAGTTCTCTACCAGCCGGTGGGTAACCACACCATTATTAAATGAATATGCTTCATGATCAAGTAAACATTTTCAGTAGGTCTTGCTTTTTAATATCGATTGTAGGTAAATTAAACGGGAGTAAACGTAATCATTTTTCATTTGTTTTTCTTTAATTCTTTGAATTTCAATCACGATATTAAGACTAAGCATAATTCGGCGAAATGCCATTCGGCGAAATGACTCTTTCGGCGAACTGGCATTCGGCGGAACGGCTTTCGGCAAAATGACCCTGATCCCGTTGGTATGATCGATATTGGCCGCATCCTTCGGTACGTATGGATCCGTTGATATTCCTTGAACGTACTTTGGTATGTATGGCTATATGGGTATTGCCGGAACAGGATTAATGAGTAGATACTGGAAAATGATGTTTGAAGTGGTTCCAACATCCAAGATGGTGACGTCCGGTTTATTAATATTCCTTAAAAACCCATCCAATAATTACGGAACGAATTCGATGAACGATGTTTTAGGTAATTTCGAAACCCAAGAATTTCTTGAAACCCCTTACAATATGTGTATTTTCGGAACGAGTTTGATGGGTAGATAAGGGATGGGTTTTAAGGCAATATTTTGTTTCGTTATTAATTTGCATTAAATGTGTAAATTCGAAGTTTGAAGCGTTTTCGGTATTTTGTTTTAAAACGAAATTGCACATTTAAAGATTAAATACGCCATGAAACTACGGTGGGGTTATTCGAACTGTTGACATAGGACTCCCCAACTAGAGGTCACTGCCAATATTTGTTTTGAGTATTAGGGCAGTGACATTGTCTTGTTTCGCATAAACTTATTTGTGTATGCGAATTTTGGAAATTTGGAAGAGAATTTTAGTTACTCTGACCGTTCAGTTCGTTGGGGCCGATGATGGAAGGTGCTGAATTCGCGCATGTTATCCTGCCGATTTTCTATCCAAATATGTCTCGTGCGAAGCGAACGGCGCATAAAACAAATCCATAAACAGTCCAGTCGCTGATGTGCATAACACATTGCTCATAAAGTCCCAAGACTGACCCAAATGTCAAACTTACCTCATTTTTCGAATGAACCAATCTTCAGATGTCAAATTTTCACCTTGATCGGCGTTACCGTGGCGTTACTTGTTCACTTATGGAAAAATGGAAATAACGAGTTCTGTATGCTGATAAAGCAACGGTTTGAGAGGTGTTAACCGCACTCGGATCCATTGAAAATAGATTTGTGTGTATTCTGATTTCAAACGGGACCAAATGATGCAATCGTCAGAAAAAGTCAAGCAAGTTTTGATAATCGCGATGAATGATCGCAAAATTGAAGTTCGTAAAATGAAATATGCTGAAATGGTTAGGACATTACCTGGAAGCACTTTAACGATCTTACGCGAAAATCTGGGCATATGAAAGGTTTTTTTTCCAATCGAACAAAAGCAACAACGCATTAACGATCCAGAGAGCAGTTTGGCACAGTTAAGTCGCAATAAAAAGGATTTCTTTCGTTTATATGAAACAGTGATTTGGATCCACCATCTCCGGAGTCATATTAGCATTCATACGGAGAAAGTCGTCCGAAAATGTAACAGGTAGCTGGAACAATCATGTCGTCAGTTTTCAGATACTCGAGGTATAATAAACATTGACTATATTGAAAAAGAAAGCACCACCTAAAGTGAATATATATTCCCCAGTTCGCTTTCACATCTCATCCAAGTCAGTCGATAAAATAAAACCGCTTACGTTCCGGACAGAAGAAACCAAGTACAGTATTGTGTAGTGAACAATAGAACGACCTCGAAATGAGTGAACCAAACGAACAAAAGCTACCGCCGACACGAAAGAAAACAATTGAATACGAATACGAATACGATACGAGAACTTGAAGGTTTGCTTAAGGAGCAAATGCATCTTGACATTAAATGTGTGGATTTACTTCAATGCAATAAGACAAATAATGTTATTTACATTCAGTTTTATAAAGAGTTGGATGCAATTCAATTCGCAAAAGACAATAACAATGTGCATGTGGAGCACGAGAACATTAAGTACAACATTCCAGTATATATGGAAGATAGTGCTATAGAAGTGCGTGTACATGATCTTCCCTCAAGCGTCACCGATTCATAAACTATGTCCGAATACGGAGAGATTCTCTCTATCGAAAAAGAAAAGTGGAAGAATTTTTCCCCGGTATTCTAAATGGCATACGTTTATTACTCATACACTTGAAGAAGGCTATACCTTCTTATGTGATTTTCGGTCAAGATACAAGAATTCCGTGCAAATCACTTGTAACCTATGACGATCAGATGGCCACATGTCAATATTGCCAAAAAGCTGTTCACTACGGTAAACCATGTGATAAACTGGACAAGGAGACAACCACACCAAAGGACAACGGTGCTTCCTTTACACCAATCCCAAGCAACCCCAGTACACCTGTGACAGCCACCAACAACAATGAAGCATCCCCTTCAACGAATCCATCATCATCCAACAACTTACCCTCCAACCAACCAGCTATTGCAACCAATGTACAACAAGGTGCATCTACAGCAACTAACAACGAAAAGAAGACGGAAATCGACAACAATACTATCGATGCGGCAATGGATGACGAGACGAACCACGAACGAAGTGCCCCTCAATCCTCGCAGGAGGGAAATGGAAGCTCCACTCCCCCTAGAAAAAGGGTGACAACGAGATCCAACTCAAAAAAAAAGTTATTCAAAAAATCGGCTCAATCGGCCACGTAAAGCTTGTACGCAAATAGGCCTGAATAAAAATATCTTTTAAATAAATAAAAAAATAAAGTGAATATTACATTGAATTATTGATGCTTCGGATTGGTCTTCGTTCTGTTTTCTCACCCACCACTTGTCCTACGAAGGCCCGGCGAGTGGCCCGCATGCTGGTCATCGACTGAAGCGGTCTTCCGTGGGCGGTGATGGTGATGTTACGGAAGAGGAACGACCTCATTGAAGAGCAGCAATCTTATGAAAGCCGGGGAAATCCTGATAAAATGTTTTGGGAAACAAGAAAAATTAGACATGGTCCGTTACACATTGAAATTTGAGTCACCAATTATCTAAAATATATAGATTTATCTACTCGAATCGTTGCGTAAAAATATATTCAAGCAGTATGTGTAATGACATCGAAAATCAATTGAAAAATATTTGAGATGTAAATGTTCAAAGCACTGTTTGTACAGTTTTATTTCCTGTATTTTGAACTTGCACCTCGGTATAGCCCTACGTCAAAAGATTTTGAGTAATTTTTTTTAGCGGTACTTTCCAATACACGAGTGATTCATTGATCAGATGCTCAAGCTCGTCTGCTCTGGTTGGCAAAAAGTGAAAGTTAAGTTACTAAAAGATTTCTACTTACTCAAATGATCCTTGTCACGTCTTACCTTTCTGCTATATATCTTCACACCATTACTCTACTAGCTGAGTACTAGGGTTCTATAATTTTGATTTTATTTTTTATTCCGTGTTACATTAAAAATATTCTTATTGTTATAAATAATACTTATTCTTAAACCTTTGATATTCATGAACAATACTTATATTACCATTGTTTTTCGTTAGAATTGTCAGGTAGTTAATTATCTACCTTTGGAATTTTCAGGTGGGTAGTACTACCCACCGTACCCACTTCTTTCACCGGCCCTGTTTCATGAATTCAGAATAACCTCCTCAATTCCATAAGGAAAATATTCATATTGTAACGGTTCAAGGAATATCAATAAACCGGAAAACACAATCTTGGATTCTTTATCGAATTAAAACAATGTTTTTCGGTTACTATTCGTCATATCAGATTCAAAAGTACAGCGGTAGAATATTGCCATAGCAAATATTTTCAAATTTTTCAAAAACCTCATTTTACGAAGTAGGTTTGCAAGAAAAGTTCACGTTATTTGGGTGTATAAATACCATCACAACAAAGTAATTCAGCTTCATGACAATGCAAGAGTCCATGTTTCGTCAGTCGTAAAAACTGATTGAGAAACAGTGAAACGCGAAGTTCGGGCACACTCGCCATATTCACCAGACATTGCTCAATCCGAATACAATTTGTTCTGATCCATGGCGCATGGCATGTCAGAGTAACATTTCGAAAATTGAATCTAATCTAAAGACAAACACAGTATCCGGGCTTAACCCGAAAGATGACAATTGGTAGTGAATATTGATGGACAATACATTTGATTACTGTACGGTAATGAAATTTTGCAACAAAACGCTTCGAATCAATTTCAACATCTGATGGCAACACTTCAAGCTCATTCGTTATAGGCTTATTTAACACAGCTTGCAGATTTCATTGGCACAAACGCTTGCGCCAATCTTAGAAAAACTGTTCTTTGTTTTTTTACCGTATCAAACGTAATCTGAAAATGGACCGTTCGACGATTGCACTCGATTGTCAATAACAGCATCTATAATAAAATATAATTTAAGATCTTTAAATCATTCATATTTGGCAATAAAGTACGAAACACATTTCACATGAGCTAGTACTAACAATTCTTTTTTCAGTTCGAAAAATAACAACGGCTCAAAACCCATTCATTCACCAAACATAACACCTCACACAGATCCAGCAAACAAATGCTGCCAGTCGTGAGCAAATAACATTTTAGCAACCAAACAACCTGTCAGTTTTACATGCCGTCTGCGACCGTGTGGAGCCATGTCAACATTTCCCCCAAGATTGATGTCAGGTCAGCCATCAGCACGCGAACGAGAAAGAAGAAAAAAAAGCTAGCAGTACAAGCGGCGCAACAGCTGTCCTAGGCATGGTCCCATCATCCATCCGCAGGCCCATGGCCATCACCGTTGGACTATTCGACAACAAACGGCGGACCTCGGTTATCGGAGGCAAGAAAAAAATGCGACATGCGGTCATGATTCCAACATCGGGAACAATTTATGCTGGCTGTGATTATTTTCATATCGGTTCACATTCGGTCGTTTTGCCCTCGGCCACTGGTCACTGGCCACCGGGTGCAGTGCAATAATCGGAAAGTGTGGCCGCGGCTTGGTTCAGCCACGTGTTAAATATTATGATCCACCGAAAACCCGGTGACCTGCGGGTTATCTCGCCGAAGCTGAGCATGGTCCGAGTGGTGAGTGGTGGAAACAGTGAACCATTTTTCGATCAAAGCCAACGGAGCTACCGGTAATGGGAGCTTCATTTTCGGAGGGGAGAGAGGTGTCAAAAATCCCGGACATCAGGGCTGAGACTGACCCAATATTAAACTTTCATCACGATCATTCGGTGGGAATGTTTATTACTATTTATGATTATTTCCGTTCCGAACAAACAAACGAAAATTTCCAACAGAAAAAATGGTTGTGTGTTGCGCGGCTAAATAATATGCAATATTGATGCTTCGAGGTGACAATAGCACATTCCGGCAGTTTATAAGGGTGCGGTGTGTGGTATGCACTCGGTTCCGTAAATAGTTCTGTTTATCTCCCCTTGGAGTTGTGAATGTTTTGTTGGTTCTGGTCGATACGGATGCCAACGAGGAAACAAAAACACCACTGTTTGAATGACATAAAGCATATAGATTTATCGGAATTTTTCGTCACATGTGCTCTCACTCGCTGTTTAGGGTTGGCATTTGAGTTACGAGTGGTTATAGTTTTTTGGAACGAACTTTTAACCTCGAATCCCTCGAATAGGACACATTTTATTAGTAAACCGATCCCATGCGTTAAATATCCGTTCGAGGACGCTATTCCGAATGTAGTCGGTGACCTAAATCGTACAACCTGACGAGCCAGAAAAGAGAAACCGGCTTTGCTTTGGTAGTTCAGTTGACCGAAACGTGATATCCTCCGGAAGGATGGTGGCAAGCGGAGGCAACAGAACGATGAAAAGG
Source organism: Malaya genurostris (assembly GCF_030247185.1). Classification (NCBI taxonomy): domain Eukaryota; kingdom Metazoa; phylum Arthropoda; class Insecta; order Diptera; family Culicidae; genus Malaya; species Malaya genurostris. The sequence goes on along the minus strand of NC_080572.1, from coordinate 269,841,525 downwards.
CGATTTTCTATCATTGGTCCCGGTGTGAATGTGCATACGCAGCGGGGCCATTATCCGAGCATCGATTGCGCTCCTGTTTGCCGATGCACCGCAGATATTTCAACGATACAAATTCCACGGCTCACAGTGCAATAATTTCACGCACCAACGACAATGCCGGCGGAAGTGGCCGTGCTAACGCATTCGATTTCATGAACGATGAGTTCAATCCCCATTACCACCGACGCATCCTTTTCCGCTCGAGATTCTTCCCGTTCGAAGCGGACCGGATCGTTATTGCCTTCCCCCACTCAATTGAGTTTAGAATGGTCAATTATCAGCTCGGTACATATTTGGTTTCGCTACCGTCCATCAAAATGCTTGATGTGGTTGTCAATCGAAGACAATACCTGATTACTCATCAGTTGAACGACGTATTCACGTATCTGGTTTGATTTAACAACAAAAATGCTAAAACACTATTTTGAAGTTGTTATTTTAGTCACTTAAAGAGTGTTACAATCAGAGCTAAAAAAAAGTCATTTTCAATGACTGAAAAATAGACGAAAATGACAAGAAATTACTGTCACTCTCAGCTTCGCTTGCAAACGCTGAGAGCGAAATCCATGTCCAGTCAATGACATAAGTGGGACAGTAGTTTCAAAATTGTGTTTTTTCTTTCATTTGCCCTTTCAGTCATTTGCAGTTTTCAGTGAAAATCCCATAGTATGCAGTGTCGATATTCAACCAAAGCTGTGAGAATTGAAAACGACAGAAAAAGGTTTCACAATAAGTTTTAACTGTTTGTGCTAGAATTTGTAGTAGTTTTGGTTTCCAAAGAAGTTCTGAGATGTAATTACTTCGATTTGCCATATTTTAGTCGCTTTTTATAGCCAAGCGTAACATATTTTCAATACATCGATGAAAGAATGAGAATTGAAATTCTGCTGTTGCTCCCTGAAGATGTTAGTTTGGTTTCGTCTTGTCACAGAGGAAAGAGTGACGTTGGAAATCATGCTCTCTCATTTTTTCGATGAGAAACGAAAATGCTTCGTCTCTCTTCGTTTGTTCTGGTGTCGGTCATTTACGAATGAGACAGTAAAACATTGAAAATGAGACTGCTGGAATGGTTTCTTTCATTGAGAATGCGTGACAATTTTAAGCTCTGGTTACAATACAAAATTGGTCAAATAGGAATGTCGGTCAAACTGGTTTGTAATAAAAATCAAAACTTGTTACGTCTCCCAACTCAACTCATACATATTAAGGAAAATGTATTCACTCAGACTTCCTTTTTGGCAAATGCGAATCGCCGCATTTTTCGTTTGACCCTTTTGGTCATTTTACTCGCCACCTAATATTTATCGATTTGCCTCGCACTGACAACTGACGCTGACAACTGTCTTTCTTAAGCTTTTGTTTTATGAATGCAAAATATGTTTGTCGATAGGACGGAGCTCTGACGTTCCATCTGACAATTCAATGACAAGATGCCGAATCTTCCCAAAATAGAACTAACCAGTTATGTTACTTTAGTAATCATAAGCATAAATTTCCAAGTTGATAGTCCCGATCAGTGTAGGGGAAAAATCAAAACCTAATTTTCTGACCACGCGATTCTCACTGAAACTGATTTCACATGACAAAAAAATCAGTTGTAAAAAGTTTAATAGCGAACATTCTCCTCGATTATATGCAAAAACAGTTCACACATTGAATATATCAGATATGATATGAACACCAATAAAAACAATCACAAATCATGTTATGCAGCTCATATAAAAATATGATCTAATTTAGCTTAAATATCATACGCAGAAGTAACAGGAGCGCAAGCTATCGCTACGCCAATTCAAACACGCCATTCAAAAGCTGCGCCTACTGTGTGCTCAAGACATGCTGACAATGCTGCGCTCCTGTTACTTCTATAAATAAAATTCATGCTGAATAGCGTTTCATTGAATTTAATCTAAATAGTGCAGTATAATCAGTCAGCTGGAATTTAAACAGCTTTTCGTCGCTATAATCCCTATTTGAAATGTAAGAAAAAAATATTGTTGTTTATATTAAACACCCCTCGTGCAATAAAGATATTGCAGTCATGATTTCTCAGATGCGGCTCAGTTGCGAATTTATTCAGCAGAGACATTTTTATTGTGGGAAATAAAATAATTAAATCTTTCACGAACCAAAACATCATCGGAGACTATTCTCTCTTTCGATTGTCTCTTTAGTTATATTGTGTGGATTATCTGTGAGTGAAAATTTGTCATCGAGTTTCGCTGACACAAAAACACTGGTGAACTCCGAGGTTTAGAATTTTGCGGATGCTTTTTTCATGAATGAGAATCTCGGAAGTTATTTTTTCAGTAACTGAGTTTTGTTTGAACTGATTTTTTCACGAGATTAACTTTTCTGATCATGACTCTTCCGACACTGGTCCCGATCGTGCTGTAAATGTCTTCAAACCACAATAACAATTAGCCTGCCACATGAGGTATTCCTTTGCGAACTTCGACAGCTTAATGGGTTTGATAATTACTACTATACTTCTTCTTCCAGTAGTCGTATACGCTCAACTCATTTTTCAAGCGAAGGATACGTACACACGCGAAAATTAATTCTACCCGTGACCGAATCCCTCATACGATGCATTTCATAAAGACCTAAAAAGTCGAATGGCGGAAAATTTCATTTGTATTGATTTTATGTTGAATTAGCACTTGTTTCGACTGTAATTTGCATTCGACTAGCAAGTGTGACTCTTTACACTGAGGTCTTTTCAACGCGATACGTACGGCGCAAAAAAAAACTCATAACTTCGAAAATCCGCGAAAAAACGATGAAAATTCGAAAATCTGCGTAAAAAAACGCAAAACCATAGAAAAAAATTCTGTTACCAAATGACTTCAAAAATTCATGAAACATCAAGATCCTGATTTATACCGACAAAACTTTGTTTGAAAAAATATCGACTAATATTCCCGATCAGATGCACATAACAAAATCATAACACAAGTATATCAACAATTGATATGTACAACAATTTGTGTTATTTTTAGATATTTAACGAATGAAAACGGTTGAAAGTTAAAACTTATGATAACAATATAATAACAAAATCAGTAAAGATGTTTTATTTTCATTCGCTAGACTCATGATGAAGTTCATGAATTGAAAAAATGAGTTCTTCCGTAGCTTTATATCGAAATATAATGATCAGAATTTCAAAAAACTAAAAGAAGAAATCAGATCACTAAATAATTTATTCATATAATAAAAAAATCAGTTAGCTGGGATATAGTTTTTCTGTGTTAAATTTGCTATCTAATTTTTTACAACTATTTTTATAAATTTCTGCTTTAGGACTTCTGTAGTTATATCAAATTCAATAATAATTGTGATATAAACGTTCCAAAGTCTGTTACGATTTGGTTCCCGCTAGAGTCTTTCTTGTTCTGATTTTTGTTACATTAACAGCTTACCAGCCGAAAATATTTCTAAATTTGTTACAAAATATTTCTGAAATAAATTACTCCAGTTGTTATTATTTTGTTATTACCATCTGATCGGGTTGAGACTTGAAAACATTTTGAGATTCGATTTTTTTTTTGTTTAATGCCAAATATCTTAGCAACGCATAAAATGTCGAGATTTGGGGTAAACTCGAAAAATGATTTTTTTGTAACAATCGACTTTCGGACATGGAAAAATTTGAGATTTTCCAAATCCAAGAAAAAATGTTTTGATGCCAAATATCTTAGGAATGCTTTAAACGTCGAGAATTCCATCTAGAAAAATGAACTAAAAATTTGCAATAGTTTTTTCAGAAACCGCTCATCTTATTTTTACAAGCGTAAGTTCAAATGAAAGGTCTTACAACCTTTCATCTGGATACGACTTCCGGTTCTGGAATTACAGGCTGATAAGAATGAAAATTCCATTTTCAAAAGGGTGTTTTTTTACATGACACGCAAAATTCATCCAAATACATTCAAATAGCCATGTAATGCTTCAATTAGGCAGGTATGGTTGGTTTATGACAAAATACGTTGACTTTGAGTGAACCAGATCATCGTACCTTCTTACGGAAATATCAGAAAAAAAAACTCGTGTGCTCCAAACCGGAAATCACTATAATTTCTCAGAAACGACTAAACCGATCTTTGCAAACTCAGATTCAAATGAAAAGTGTTATTTTTCCATAAGTAGAGGTTGAATTTTACCCAGATCCGGTTTCCGGTTCCGGAAATACAGGGTAGCGAGTATAACATTTCTTCTGGTCATATAGAGCGATAATGCAAAGAACGTAAAAATCCTTTTAAATTAGATTCAAAACTATTTCAATTTATAGGTTATGCTAGTTGCTGGCTAAACGAACCGATTTCAGGTATGCCGGTTCCCAGCTCCCATTTGCAAGAATACCGGAAATAGTAGTCGAAAACTCAAAAACGGAACTCTCTTCATGACTCTTTTCTCAGGAACAGCTAAGTCCATTTTCACAAACTTAGACTCAAATAAAAGAGTCAAACAAACTTTTTTGTTCCCAATCAAGATTCATAGAAAAGTTTTCTTAAGAATCCCTTAGTAACAATAATGAAAACATGAATTATATGACAAAAGGCATTAAGGAGTGTATCGAAAAGTAGTTAACAACATTGATTATTGAATAAAAAAGTGAAAAAAAACATATTTTGACATCAGTTTTCGGTATATTGTAGAAAAATTACATTTTCATGCATTTCACTGATTCTATTGAAGAAAATCCTAGTTTCTGTGAAACGCTCGCACTTTGGACTTGACATTCTTTATTAAATTCTGCACAGTTACTTTTGTGACTTTCCTGGTGGCAGCTGTCCAGTTTTTTTTAACTCCTGCATGTTTTGGGACACTGTACCTTCCTTCCGAAAGACAGCTTGACAATTGCCCAATACCTTTCATTTGGCCAAAGATCCGGGCAGTTCGGTGGGTTGATGTCCTTTTCCATAAATTGTACATTATTTTTTGACAACCACTGTAGAATTGAGTTGGCGTAGTGGGCTGAAGCCAAATCCGGCCTGAAGAGAGGAGGAGCCTTATGCTTTCTGTACAGTGACAGCATTCTCTTCTTCAAACATTCTTCCTCGTACACCTTGGCGTTAATTGTGCCCTTCGTGAAGAATATCGACGACCGCAAACCACAGGTACAAATTGCTTGCCAGACCAACACCTTCTGCCCAAACTTTTCCATCGCCACCGTGGTGTCAGCGTCGTCCAGGTCCTGGTATACCGATTTCGTATAATATTGCGGTCCGGGCAGCGCTCGAGAGTCTTCCTTGGCGTAGGTTTCGTCGTCGATCAGGATGCATCCGTCTTTATTCTGTAGAATCCGGTTATACAGTTTTCGCGCTATTGTTTTGGCCTGAACTTGCTGTACCAGGGACTTTTTCGGCACCTTCTGTTTCTTGTACGTTTTCAGGGAGTTCCGAACTTTGATCCGTTGAATCATTCCGATGCTTGTGTTGAACTGCTTGACCAAATCCCGGGTCGACGCCGATGGGTTTTTCCTGAGTGGGTTGAATACAACCACTTTTAAGTCCGGCCGGGCTGGCTGGAACCCGTTTTCCTACCGGATTGGGACAAATCCTTCATGGAAAGGGTCTTACCGAACTTCTCGATAATATTTTTGACACTGGTGTGGTGCACTTTCACCCGTTTTGCAATTTCGTTGTACGTGACACCACTTTCTGAGCACCAAGTGTGCAGAATTTTCTTTCGCGTTTCCGGATCAATTCGACTCATCATTGAAACGATAAACCGTACCGAAACCAATCGATTGCGCAGCTGTTATTGATATGTAAACAAACATGTCACCGCAAAACACGCTGCAAAAAATTAAGCCATTTCAGAGTAATAAATGTTTGAATGCTGCTAACTACTTATCGATACACTCCTTACAGCACCATTAGGTGGATTAAAACAGGATTTCTTTTATTTCAATGAATTTCATGGTTTTTCAAAGTGTGTATCGCATTAAACAATTGCATAAAAATTCTTATTTAATAATCGCAAAGTCAAGAGAAACAAAATTTCTTATCAGATATGTTGGGAATTCAACTGAAAATAAGAATTAGAAAAAAAACGAAAAAATGATCTCGACGTTTCGTGCATTTCTAAAACAAGACAAGACGAACCGCACAACTTCGAAAACTGCCATGAAAAAATCGGCATAACATTGAAAATTCTCATACAAAGGTGCATACTTTTGAAAATTAAAAATTTTCCGCAGTAAACCGAATAATTTTAAAAATTCGCACAAAAAATCTTGAGTATAATATTTCTGTTCAAGTAGTTGCAATCAAATTTCGTTAGCTGCATCCACGATCGATTTTTGACCGACTTGTTCTTTTGAACTTCACGATTCGGATTCATCAACTTCTAGTAAATCGACAGTTTATTTGGCCACATTCAACGATTTCGGCAACTTGGCGAGCAAGTACTTTGAATTTTCATGATGCTCGAGCAAAATTTTTACACAATACTCCTCTTGTTTAGATGCTATTTTATCGTGAATACGACTTACTTTACTATGGGGCGCCTTTTCAAAATGTACCCTCTGAGAGAGTGATGAGTTTTTGATAGTGAATATCTCTTGTTGTATCTAACGAATCAACATAATTTTTACTACATGCCATTAGAAATATGATCACAGTTTTATGATAAAATTTTCCGTTGTGTGACATAATCTCAAATAATTCAAAATTGAACTTTTCAGAAATGTTTGTTATAAACGAGTATCAAAGAGGATAATTCATAAGGCGCGTTTGCCTTTCTCGTATTTTTAAAGCTCATAGCCCAGTGATCTGTGAAAGGATTTATATAACCTAACTACCATTGGATTCAAAATTTTTCAACTTAAACGTGTATAGCAACAGCATTGAAGTATTTCAACAGTACACTATTGAAAAACCTGTCCCATTTGACCCATGTCAACACCAGCCAATCAGAACGCGTTCTGAGGAAGATAACAAAATATCTGCTGCTGTACAACAAATCGTTCGAGAAAAATGTTCCGAACAGTGCTAAATATTGTAGTGAGTTCCACAATTTGGTCCTTCTGAAAGGCAGGAATGCATCCCGTACAGCATCCTGATAGTTTCTTTCAATGAAATGCAAATCCGAAATGAAATAATCGACATTAAAATGCTGCTATTTTTATAGCCGTTAGGACCGCCCATTAGTGAAAAAGCTACAAGGGAAATCACGTAGAAAGAAACCTCTTAACAAAAATTGGATCAGTTTTGATTCTATCGGCACTGCGAGCAGATGTATTGTGTGTCGTTTGCAAAGCTAGTTTCGCTTCCGACAAGAGCGATTACGCCACAGCTGCTAGTCGTTTGCATTGCTGAAAAAACAACAAAAAGAGGCCAACTGTGGGGAGCATCACACAAAATCAGCCATTCTAATGGCTCTAAGAGTTTTCTAAAGAACTATTAGGGTCTTCGCAAATCGAAGATAAAATCCTCAGTTTAGTGCAAATCTAGAACTGTTTGATTAGATTTGTGCACTTTTCACTGTGTGAAATTCACAGTAATCGAGATAAAGTGAACCCTTCTTTGTTTTTGCAAAAAATGTGAAAAAGGGGAATGCTTGCATTATTCATACAATTGATCAACTAATTGATATTCGGAAGTGTTAAGGAACATCTCAGTTGTTTTCGTATTCACGACATCCAGTTATGTCTTTGACATTACCCACCCGCCTTTTTTACACCTGGAGAAATATCTGCACACATTCCTTCAAAATAAAGAAAGGGAATCAGCGCGATGAAACAAAATTGCGACAAATTGAAATTGATTGGAACACCCTTTATCGATTTTTTAATATAATCAAACTACTGAACATTTCGAAAACTTTTCGCTACGCATAAAAGAAATATTCTATTTTCTGTCTTTCTCATATAGAAAGGCTTTACGGTAACCATGAAAATTTACTGTTGAACCGAAGCCCGAGTTTCATATACCATTCGACTCAGTGCGTCGAGACTGAAAAAACCGGTGTTTGCACTCATTTTCGCGAAGATTCCGTAGTGAGATCTAGACGAAAATCAAAATTGAATACTTCGATCCAAATGAAACGTCTCAATTTGAATTTTTATCTCGATCACACTATGGTTCCGGAATTACCGAGTAAGTGCACAAACTGAGCAATATATTCACTAAATTTAAGAAGAGATGGCAACACAGACTTTCATACGCTAATTTTCAAATGGAAGGGCTTTGGATCCAATATTAACATTACAGAGTTTTATTTCGATTAGATTAGGTTAGAGATTTCGGAATTACTGGGTGATTAGAGGAAAAATCACAATTTCAAGAATGTTTTGTCATTAGAAGTTTTTAGTACCAGTTATTGTAATCAAATGTACTAGAATGGAATAATTTCTTTGAGATGGCTACCCCGATTATCTCAATCTTGGATTCAAATGAAGGGTCTTATAATTCTGTAGGTGACAAGATAAATTTCTTCTCGATCCGACTTCGTGTTTTGGTATTATGAGGTGTTTTCAGTTACAATTTACAAACCGTCGAAACAAAAGTCTTCGAAACTGCACTGCGAAACAATTCCAATATGAGATATGTTGTACTTCACGTTTCAATGAACGACCACTTTTATGTTGATGTTGTCAACTGTGAGTTCAAATTCCTCGATCTCAGACGCAAATTGATTGTATGTTTCATCGCTATTTTTGCTCGGTTGAATCTATACTACCTTCTTTAGGTTTATGTGTATTCGTTTCTTAAGCAAGAGTTATATTTTTTTGTAACGAAGGCCAATCTTAATGAAATCTTTGATCCTCTAATCACAAAGGTTCGCAGACATACTAACACTCTTCACTGGTATCTACGAAGCAACGGTCTAGTCTTTGAAAACACACCGCTCTCGTACACTAAAAATATGTTTGACCTACGTACAGAGGTATACTCTATTAGCACAAGTTAAAGCTTGTCGGAACGCAAGGACCTTGTATATCGCCAAACAATAATCCCCCCGAAGAATAGATATCTTTTTGACACGCTAACTAATGACTATCATTTCCGAGTCGTCTGATGAGAAAGTTCGCACTGAAATCCAAATCTAGGCGAATTCCGACACAAGACGTGAATAATCGCATCAGATCAGAAGAAGCTGTCGAAGCTGATTAGGCAATCCATTTCCACTCGTGGCAACCCGAATGAACCATTTTAAGCCGGAGTCACCAAAAACGGTTCAGATTTACAAACCTGTATGTCGCCAAGAAGGGTTTTATCGTTAGTGAGGCATAACCAAAAATTGTACTCCCAAATATCGAAAGCAATTTAAAATCTATTCTCAAAAATCGGTAAATCAACATTTCAACAAACTCCAGTTATAAAGAAATACACATTTGAAAGCGCTGGTGTAGAATAATAAAATAGGTCGTCAAAAGGTGCGATAACTAATTGCTTACAAATTCCATAAATTAAATTACATAAATTAGCATTTTGCATATCATCCTTATATAATTTGATGCATAAAGCAAAATTAAGACGTAAGAATAACTTTTTGTGTCTAAATAATAATTCTTTTCTCATTCTAAGTGTTTTATGCAGGTGTGTCTATAGAAAAAATATTCAAAAGTCTGCAATCTCATACTATGTTTCAAGAGTGTAATTGGCTGGTTCAGAACATTGAAGTTTGAAATGTTTCGATACAGCAAGAAATTAAATATTGGATGTAAACTCGAGTATTGATAAGATTAGGAAATGTTAATTATCCATACAAAACATAAAATAAATACTCGTTGATTGTTTGCCAATTTCAAATATTCGAATGTCTTTCTGTAATGTTTTAATCCATTTGATGCAAACATTTTATTTAGGCGGGGCTGATCGATGGAACCGGGACCTCGGCACACGAGTTGCTCTGTGTACGAAATGTGTCATCCAAATTCGATTGAGTCAACACCTCCCTGAGTCCTGGACTAAAGTTATTTGCATGTATAAACAAAACACATGGCAACATCTTTTTTCTGTAAACCAGCAACCAGACAGTGGAGCTTGAGATAGGTGAAACACACACACATACTGTTGTAAAATATCAGAATATTTATCATTACTTCAGAATCATGTTGGTGTGTTAAAACAGATATTCAAATAAATGTCTGGAAAGATGTAATTTCTTCCACTAAACCACGTAAACAAGGCAGCGGGGAAGAACCATCCGTCGTTTTGTTGTACTTCCCTTAACTCAACTGGATTTATCTCATTGAATGAGCTCAAATACTTGAAACTGAAACCCCCGTCGTCGGAGATACGATTCAGTAAAGCAACATTCTGATAAGGTATTGGTTCTAATGGCAGAACGTCATCGCTCGGTAAGATTATTTTTAAACTTTACTTATCGGTGCATTTACATGTGTCGTACGCGAAAATGTTTATACGAACAAAAAATTAAGTACACTGAGGTTTTTTTGTTCGCGACATTGTTTTTATGGGCATTTTACGCGGTTTTTTTCAGCGAATTTCCGAAATTACGCGGTTTTTTACGCGAATTTTACGCGAAGTTACTAAAACTGTAAATTCATCAATCAATCATTTTAGTGCAAGGAACGCTTCAGAGACCTCATCCGAGTTTGAATGTTAAAATAAGAAGCATCCATAAAAATTCGGCCCAATATGGTGTCTTTAATCCACGTGATATTGAAGAAACTTCTTCAAATATTTCGTAAATTAAAATCTAATTTGATTTGTTACGCGGCGATAAGCTTTTGTTGAGTGAGTCATAATTTGTCCAATCATGGTCAATCGAGATATGGATTTTGATAGTTCAATTATAAGCACTTGATGGGGTGAAGTATATAAACTAACATCGAATGAAACCCAATCGCCAGTTCCTTTGAGATCAGTAGAAAGTGAGCTATGAAGCGTAATTGTTCCCTAGATAGTAATTATTTTTCAGATTCTAAACTAGTTTTTTTTTGTAGAATATGTCAGCATACTTCTAACGCTGGCCGTTGCGTCAGGATACTGCTTGGATAACAGTCATTACTGTCCAGAACTCAATGACCCAGTCGAAGTACATCTTTATCCACATCCAACTGATTGCAGTAAGTTCCTGATGTGCAATTGGGGTAAACTAGTGGTGAAAGACTGTCCCCCCCGTCTGCTATGGAATGACGCTAAGAAATACTGTGATTGGAGCTGGAATGTTGAATGTGGTCAATCTTCAAGTTCTACCGCGAACCCAAATCCCGAATCTTCGAGTGCTACCGCGAATCCAAATCCCGGATCTTCGAGTGCTACTTCCAACCCAAATCCCGGATCTTCTACTGCTACCGCGAACCCAAATCCCGGATCTTCTAGTGTTACTTCGAATCCTAATCCCGGATCTTCTAGTGCTACCGCCAATCCAAATCCCGGATCTTCGAGTGCTACCGCCAATCCAAATCCTGGATCTTCGAGTGCTACTTCCAACCCAAATCCCGGATCTTCTAGTGCTACCGCGAACCCAAATCCCGGATCTTCTAGTGCTACTGCGAATCCAAATCCCGGATCTTCTAGTGCTACTTCCAACCCAAATCCCGGATCTTCTAGTGCTACCGCGAACCCAAATCCCGGATCTTCTAGTACTACTTCGAATCCGGGTGCTGGATCCACGGATGACTGTCCTGAAGAGTACAATCCAGATCACCAAGTCTATTTTGAGCATCAAGACCCAACCAAGTATTATATCTGCACCTACGAAGGCTCCAAACTTGAACAACAGTGCTTACCAGGACTGCTCTGGGATCAACGTAAAGGCTACTGTCACGACCTGGTTCCGGATCCAGACTGTCCCTCAGTGTACGATCCAGACAAGCAGGTCTATTTCCCACATCCAGATCCTACCAAGTATTATATTTGCACCTATGAAGGTGCCAAGCGTGAACGGCAGTGTTCGCCGGGTCTGCACTGGAATCAAACCCGAGGCTACTGTCACGCGTAATGGGAAACTAGTCAAACTGGATCGAACGGGTGTGCACTTCTGATCACCGGAAGTTTTGTAATATATATGTTTATTCTCTAACCAGCATTGTCTGTGATACAGTGAAAGAAATAAATCAAGTATCAATGAAATGGTAGGTTTTTTCAAATTTGGTCAAAAACACGTCGAAATTTGAGAATTTTTTTGAGGGAAAATGCAATGACATGAGAAGTTGGTGGATAATTTTTTTTTTGTTTAGAATACGTTATTATTTGTTTTTTTTTTTTCATAAATACGTTTATTTCTTAAGGCAGTTTACATAAGTTTTTCTTCGCCGTAGCATCACTTTTACATAATATTCTTATCCTAATTTAATTCTAACATAGTCACAACGTTTTGCATTTATTAAAACATATTCTCTTATTACTTAAATATCATCTTAGGTAACTCGTCATTAATTATGAAATCTACTCGGAAATATTATTTGAACCAAACGATTAACTTCTATAAATTATAAAATAAGCTGTTATTTTCAGACATTTTGTTAATAATTTCATAAACTGTTTCGAGTTTGTTTGTATCATTACATTATTTTTATTCTAATTTAGCTATTGGTTGAACTCATGGACGCAGCTGGGATCAGAACTAAGTCTTGAAAGGGGCCTTTATTAAATTGAAACTCCAGTTTTCTTTATGAAATGATAAATAAGTTTCATGTATGAAAGGTCACGACAAGCAAGAATGTCTCGAACTGGGATATTGGATAGTCTACCTTGGGTACGCAAAGAATTTATTAGTTGAGATCTGACATCACGATACTCCACGCATGTCCAAACGACATGATCAATATCTCGATAACCTTCGCCACAAGCACAATGATTAGTCTCGGAGAGCCCAATTCGAAGGAGATGTGCATCTAACGTGTAGTGATTGGACATGAGTCTAGACATCACACGAATGAAATCTCTACTCACATCCAGTCCCCTGAACCATGCCTTTGTCGATATTTTCGGAATAATTGAGTGCATCCACCGACCCAGATCATCTTTATCCCAAGAAGCTTGCCAGCTGGCAAGTGTTCTTTGGCGAGACGAGCTATAGAATTCGTTGAAAGCAATTGGTCTCTCATAAATTTCACCCTCAATAGCACCACGTTTGGCTAAAATATCGGCTCTTTCATTGCCAGGAATGGAGCAATGAGCCGGGACCCAGACTATAGTGATTAGATAATTATTGTTCAATATGTCGTTCAGGCACTGTTTTACTTTGCCCAGGAAAAACGGTTCAGTCTTGCCAGTCATGTTTGAGCGAATGGCTTCAATTGCACTCAGACTATCTGTGAAGAGGAAATAATGGTTTGGAATTAATGTGACGATTACACTCAAACTATATTGAACTGCTGCTAGCTCTGCTATATAAACAGATGCAGGTTCTTGAAGCCTAAATGAGGCCGAAACATTATTGTTGAACATACCAAACCCTGTCGCTTCTTCAATTCGCGATCCGTCCGTGTAAAACATTTTCTCAGAGTCAATATGCCTGAACTTACTTGAAAATATTTTTGGGATTTCCGTCGAACGTAGATGATCCGGGATTCCACGCACTTCGCGCTGCATGGATGTATCGAAAAATAAAGTTGAGTCAGGGACATTTAGGAGGCTGACACGGATAGGAATATATCTTGAAGGGTTGATTTCCTGTGACATATGGTTAAAATATACTGTCATGAATTTTGTTTGAGATCGAAGCTCGACTAGTCGTTCGAAATTATTAATTACCATGGGATTCAGCACCTCACATCTTATTAGCAGGCGTGATGAAAGCTCCCAAAATCGATCTTTTAATGGAAGAACTCCCGCCAGAACTTCAAGACTCATTGTATGTGTCGAATGCATGCACCCTAAAGCAATTCGCAAACAACGATACTGAATTCGCTCCAGTTTGATAATATGAGAGTTTGCAGCGGAACGAAAGCAAACGCATCCATATTCCATCACTGAAAGTATCGTTGTCTGATACAATTTTATTAGATCTTCCGGATGAGCACCCCACCAAGATCCTGTTATTGTTCGAAGAAAATTTACTCTTTGTTGGCATTTTGTTATCAGAAACCTAATGTGTCCTCCCCACGTGCATTTGGAATCGAACCACACCCCGAGGTATTTAAAAGTTAAAACCTGTTGGATCATTCTTCCCATCATATGGAGCTGAAGCTGCGCGGGATCATGCTTTCTTGAAAAGACGACTAACTCTGTTTTCTCCGCAGAGAATTCGATACCAAGATGAACAGCCCAATCGGACAAGTTATCTAAGGTATCTTGCAATGGTTTATGCAGATCAATAGCTTTGGGTCCAGTAACTGAAACCACGCCATCATCTGCCAATTGTCTTAGTGTACATGGGGTTACTAGACAGCTGTCAATGTCATTTACGTAAAAATTATAGAGGAGCGGACTGAGGCATGAGCCTTGCGGGAGACCCATGTAACTATTTCTGAGTGTTGCCAAATCGCCATGTGAAAAATGCATGTGTTTCTCTGACAAAAGGTTGTGCAAATAATTATTTATAACCGCTGGGAGTCCATTTTGGTGAAGCTTGTCTGAAAGAACATCAATGGAAACTGAATCAAATGCTCCTTTAATGTCTAAAAATACAGATGCCATTTGTTGCTTTTGAGCGAAGGCAATTTGGATGTCAGACGAAAGTAATGCAAGGCAATCATTCGTCCCTTTATTTCTACGGAAGCCAAACTGAGTATCTGACAACAAACCGTTCGTCTCGACCCAAGTGTCGAGACTTCGTAGAATAATTTTTTCGAACAATTTTCTGATGCAGGACAACATCGCAATGGGTCTATATGAGTTGTGATTGGAAGCTGGTTTCCCCGGCTTTTGAATGGCGATAATTTTCACTTGTCTCCAGTCAGGCGGAACAATATTTTGCTCAAGAAACTTGTTGAACAATTCCAACAAACGTCTTTTTGCGAGGTCGGGCAGATTCTTCACCAAGTTGAATTTAATTCTGTCCAACCCTGGAGCGTTATTGTTACAAGACAAGAGTGCTATAGAAAATTCCATCATTGAAAATGGGTTATTAATAAAACCATTATTTGGAGGAGATTCCCGTATAATGCTCTGCGTAGGAACAGAATCTGGGCAAACTTTCCTAGCAAAGTCAAATATCCATCGGTTCGAGTATTCATCACTCTCATTGCCCACGGTACGATTCCTCATTCGTCTGGCCGTGTTCCAAAGAGTGCTCATTGAGGTATCTCTTGACAAACCTTCGACAAAATGTCTCCAATAGCTACATTTTTTGGCTCGAAGTATGCTCTTGTACTTGGTTTCTAAAACCATAAGTTTTTCAAAATTCTGAGGAGTTCCTCCTCCCCGTTTTAGAAACGTCTTGCAAGCATTTTGTTTTGCGAGTTTAGCCTCTGAGCACTCTTTGTCCCACCAGGGGTTGGGAGGCCTTCTGTTAGTCGTTGTCCCAGGAAAGCGTTTAGTTTGGGATTGTTCTGCTGCCTCCAGAATCGAACAAATGAGGAAGTCATATTCTTCAAGTGGAGGGAGCTCTTCCATTGAATTCAAAATACTAGAGATACTACTTTGGTATTTAATCCAGTCGATATTTTTTGTCAAATCATATGGAATACTAGCGGAAGTAGCAATGCAATTGCTACTGCTAATTGAGATGATGATTGGTAAATGATCGCTACCGTGTAAATCAGGCAGTATTTTCCAGGTGCAATCTAGTCGAATTGATGTTGAGCAAAGAGATAGATCTAATGCACTTGGGCGTGCAGGAGGTCTTGGGATCCGTGTCATGCTACCCATATTTAATACCGTCATGCTAAAATTGTCACAAATGTTTTGTATTAAAGATGATCTGCTATCATTGTAAACGGAACCCCACATCATTCCGTGCGAATTTAAATCCCCCAGAATCAATCGTGGAGCAGGAAGGGCTTCAACCATTTCATTAAGCTGTCGCTGTCCAACTTGTGCTTTTGGAGGAATATAAACCGAAGCTATGCAAATATCTTTGCCTTTAATGTTTATTTGGCAAGCAACAACTTCTATACTAGAAGTTGAAGGGATGTTTAATCTATAAAAGGAACAGCATTTCTGAATTCCCAAAAGCACTCCACCATACGGAGAGTCTCTATCGAGACGTATAATGTTAAAATCATTAAAATTTAAAGCTATGTTTGAAGTAAGCCATGTTTCGCATAAAGCAAATACATCACATTTTTGACTATGCAATAATATTTTAAATGAATCAAGTTTTGGCATGATGCTTCGACAATTCCACTGCAGGACAGTGATTGTATCATTTGCGACGGGTGATAAATTATCCATCAAAAGATACAAAACCTGAGACAATTGGCCATTGAGCTGATAACTGCTTCAAAAAGGTTCTAGCTATTGGAAGGAATGCCATTATGAGGGTCTTTAAGGGTTCAGATATATTGAATGCTGAGAAAATCCATTCAACAATTTCCGAAAACTTCAGTAATCCTGTTGGTGGCTGTGAAATGGAGCCCACTGGATTATTATCTTTTTCTGTACTAGATCCTGGATTGGTTTGTGAATTTGACAAACCAGGAGGCACAGTCTTTGGTTTTGACTTTTTTTGTTTAACACGGGGATCTTTTTTTGAAGATGAAATTTTAGGTGTCTTTTTTGGTAATTTGGAGGAAGACTTCTTTCTCTTAACTGACCCTTGGGTAGTGATAAACGAATTACCTTCACTATTTTCGTCAGAGTCAGAGTCCTCACTCGAAACGAGTCTGATGGGCGATAAACTTTTTTTTCCTCTTCATGAACTACTGAGTACAGTTGTTTGCACTCCAGTATTTTCACACCCTCAAGCATAGAGTTCTTGAAACGACCAACACCATGCTTGAGTAAATCATCTACCGAAAGACTCGCTTCGGTAACAACACCGTCAATTTCGACATCTTTGGAGGGTATGTAAACTTTATACTCTTTATTGAAATGTTCCGAAGAGACAATATCATTCGCGTGTTTCAAATTATTTACCACAACACGAATTTTATCGTTATTTACTTTTATGATCTCTTTGATTGAAGAGTATCGTGATGTCAAACCTTTAATAATTTGAAAAATGTTTAATGGCTTTGATATACGTCTAAAAAAGACTATCCAAGGCCCAGAAGAGCTCTCCTGATATTTTTTCGTTCGTGGGGGTATCGGATTCATGCTAGGATTTACGTCCATGGATTCATCCATTACATTAAAATTTTTAACTAAACTTTAAAATAAAATTTGAAACCAACACTACACAGTACTCAATCAAAAGGAAAAGAAAAAACTTCTACCTTGAAATTGTTGTCTATCTCCGTTGCACTGCCGTGTAGATCCTCGTTGCTCTAGATGTTCTTGTTGGATGTATCTGGACGTTGATACAATGCTGAAGCTCACTGTAGCGATAGAATATGATGTGATGCTACTGCTACCTGACATCCAGCACCACTCGAATTCCGATTTGCTTTCGTCTTCGCCAGCTGTAACCAGCGCAGGTCACCGGTGTATACCTGCGTGTTGTATGGCAGTGGAAAGACCGAGTTGTCTTGTCTCCTTCTTCCTAGTGCTCCGCACCGATATGCTTCTGCACCGAAGTGCCTTCGCACCGGTGTGCCTTTGCACTCTCCTGCTTCTATGTGCCTTTGCACTCTTCCTCTTCGATGTGCCTTTGCACTCTCCTGCTCAGCACTTGTGGCTGTATATTGCGGCCTGGGTAGAGTTTGGGAAACGCCCTTTGTTGTTTCCTTCACCAGCTTGGCCCAGCACTAGGGCTCTCTTATGCAGCACGACTATACGTTTTAACGGCTGCTGCCAACAGGTTTCTACCTGTAGTTCAACCGTTGTCGTATTTAACGCGTGTAAACCAACCAGCGTTATTAAACTGTACGCTTCTATACACAACCTTCTCGGTTGAACGGCTATTACTGAATGACGTTATTATTTGTATCATTCCGAAATTAGAAATGGCGGCTTTCGTTAATCCTATTTATTTATTTATTTATTTATTTATTTATTTATTATTTGATAATGCTCATCTGACAATAAGTCTTAATGAGCTACTAAAAGCTACCTAACAAGTTATCTTAACGGAATAAAAATAATTATGAACAACTTAGTGCCATAGTAACCGGTGACGAAGCTGAGATGACGTTGTGACGAAGTCAAACAAATCGCTGAACTCGTTAAAGCGGCGGATCATTGCCAAAATCGGGCTGTTTGAAGCGTAGCTGGTATTGCGTAGATCAGTATGTAGTAAAGGTCGCGGTCGAAGAATACGTGTAGGAGCATACAAGCTCACTTGGGATAAAAGATTAGGAGCATCATATTCAGCCAGTAGTAGCTTAGATATGAAAATCGCTTGTGATGCATGTCGTCGATCGGCTAAAGATTTAAGTCCTAATAATTGACGACGATCCTCGTACGGCGGTAAACTCAACGGGTTGCTCCAGGGCAGTTCACGTAATGCATAACGTACAAATTTTCGTTGAACAGCTTCAAGTCTTTGAATCCACGTGACGTGGTAAGGGCACCAAACAACATTAGCAAATTCTAGCTGCGATCGTACCAAGGAACAATATAGCGCCTTTAAACAGAGTGGATCACGAAATTCTCTTGAGATTTTGAATATAAATCCGAGTAACCGATTTGCTTTGTCAATCGTAGCCGCAAGATGACGAGTATATGTTAGTTTCTCATCCAGAATAACACCTAAATCCTTGATGTGGTCCACACGTTGCAGTTCAGTGCCAGCCACAGTATAATTGAAACTAAGTTTGTTTCTCGTACGATAATAGCTGATAACATAACTTTTTGTAACACAGAGAACCATCATGTTTCGTATACACCATTCAAAAAACATATCAACAAGATGCTGCAATTCTTGGCAATCAGCTTCTTTGCGAATAACGAGGAATATTTTCAAATCATCGGCGAACAATAGCTTTTCACCATGCCGTAAGACAAAGACAACATCGTTAATAAACAGCGAAAAAAGAAGTGGTCCAAGTGTGCTTCCTTGAGGAACTCCGGAGCTGTTGGTAAATGAATTAGATACCGTGCTTCCAATTTGTACTACAACTTGACGGTTGACGAGATATGATCGAAGCCATTGACAAAATCGAATCGAGCAACCTAGCTTAGTAAGCTTAGTAAGTAAAATTTCGTGGTTAACTAAGTCGAAGGCAGCCTTAAGGTCTGTGTAAATCACATCAATCTGGTATTTTTTAGACATTTGCTCGGTGCAATAAGACGTGAAACTAACTAGATTAGTCTCAACCGATCGACCGGGAAAGAATCCATGCTGGCAATTGCTTATATAATGGCGACAAGTTGACAAAAGATTTGCATTGATAAGTGATTCAAAGATCTTAGATTCAACGCACAGCGACGTGATTCCTCGGTAATTGACAACGTTACACTTGTCACCTTTCTTATAAACCGGGAACATAACGGAATTTTTCCAATCAGTAGGGAATGTTTGGTGCTGAAGCGACAAATTGAATATATATGTTAGTGGGACTGCTAAAATATCCGAACATTTTTTCAAAATTGCAGAAGGCATTGCGCTTCGACCTGGTGTAAATACGGATTTCACATTCCGGATGGCAGAAAGTACCATTTGTTCTGAGATAACAAAAACATCCATATCGATGACATCAGCAGGAACATCACGGACAGCGTTTTCAAGCTCAATAGCAGATGGTGAGTGAGATGAAAAAACACTGGCGAAATATCTAGCAAACAGTCCACATTTGTCAACTACAGTCGAATGCGAAACATTGTCTCTGAACTTCAAGACTACAGCCTTTAGCGGTGAACTAAAATGGGCAATGATTACCAACTTATAATCACTCGTTTAAAAACAATAATTCTTTTTTTTATGCTAATTCTTTTCATCATTTATAAAACTATCTGGGTTTTCTCTAGTAAAAGCAGTGTAGTTTAACTACGATGTAATTCAATGAACGACCTTTAATTCTCTATGCGCATATCCTAACGCCAATTGTTCGACATATAACGTACAATGTAAATACAGTGAGGTCTTTTTCACGAGATTTTTTATTCGGATTTCCGAAGTTACGCGGTTTTTTACACGTATTATCCGAGATATCCGGTTTTCTTTTTTTTCTTGTCTTTGAAATGCATGAAACGTCGAATTATTTCGAATTTGGTTTTAAGTCCACTCTAACGAATTTTCGATTTAAAAAAAAATTCCATCCATCCTTTCGCTTCTCCAATTCCAAGTCCCAAATCTGCTACCGCAAACCCAAATCGCGGATCTTCTAGTGCTACTTCGAATCCAAATCCCAGTTCATCTAGTGCTACCGCGAACCCAAATCCCGGATCTTTAGATGCTACCGCGAACCCGAATCCCGGATCTACGAGTGCTACTTCGAATCCACATCCCGGGTCTTCTAGTGCTACTTCCAACACAAATCCCGAATCTTCCAGAGCTTCCGCGAACCCAAATCCCGGATCTTCTAGTGCTACCTTCAACCCAAATCCCGGATCTTCTAGTGCTACTTCGAATCCATATCTCGGATCGTCTAGTGCTACTTCCAACCCAAATCCCGGATCTTAAAGTGCTACCGCGAATCCAAATCCCTGATCTTCTAGTGCCACTTCCAACCCAAGTCCCGGATCTTCTAGTGCTACCGCGAACCCGAATCCCGGATCTTCGAGTGCTACTTCGAATCCACATCCCGGATCTTCTAGTGCTACTTCTAACCCAAATCCCGGATCTTTTAGTGCTACTTTGAATCCATATCCCGGATCGTCTAGTGCTACTTTCAACCCAAATCCCGGATCTTCCAGTGCTACCGCGAATCCAAATCCCTGATCTTCTAGTGCTACTTCCAACCCAAATCCCGGATCTTTTAGTGCTACTTTGAATCCAGTTTCTGGATCCACGGATGACTGTCCTGAATAGTACAATCTAAATCACCAAGTCTATTTTGAGCTTTAAGATCCAACCGAGTATTATACGAGGTCTGTTCAAAAAGTTCCCGGAATTTTTTAATTGCGCGCGTCTGGAGAGTCCGGTGGTCAAAATTTTTTTTTTATTGTGTTGATACATATGTCCCTAATGTATGGTGAAATTTTCAGCTGTATTCATTGTTTACATTCTGTCTTGTAGCGGCTGGTGTAGACGTGTTTTTTTGAGCTCGGCGATTTTTGTTAGTTTAAGCAATGGAAGAATTGAAGAGTCAAAGAATTTGTATTAAATTTTGCGTGAAAAATGAAATAAAGTGTAACCAAGTGTGCGAAATGTTACAGAGAGCCTACGGTGAGTCTGCTATGAAAAAAAAACAAGTGTTTACGAGTGGTATAAGCGTTTCCAAGATGGCCGCGAAGACGTTGAAGACGACGAACGCTCCGGTCGACCCAGCACGTCAATAATCGATGAAAATGTGGGAAAAGTGGAAAAAATGATTATGGATGATCGCCGAATCACTATAAGAGAAGTTGCTGATGAAGTTGGCATATCAGTTGGCTCATGCCATCATATTTTTTCAAATGTTTTGGGCATGAAACGAGTGGCAGCAAAATTCGTTCCAAAACTGCTGAATTTTGATCAAAAAAACAAACGATTTTTTGGCTAAAAACAAGACTTTAATCATGCCCCAACCTCCTTATTCACCAGATATCGCTCCGTGTGATTTTTTCCTGTTCCCAAAGTTGAAGAGACCCATGAAAGGACAGCGTTTTTCATCGATTGAAGAGATAAAGGGAGAATCGCTGAGAGTGCTACAGAGCATTACAAAAAGTGACTATCAGGGGTGTTTCGAAGACTGGAAAAAACGCTGGCATAAGTGTATTATATCTAGGGGGGATTACTTTGAAGGGGACCATATAGATGTAGACGAATAAATAAATATTTTTTTAGAAAAATGAGAATTCCGGGTTCTTTTTGAACAGACCTCGTATCTAGAACAACTGCATCCTACCCGAGCGATTAAATGAACTCACAAAGGATAGGTCGGGAAAACACAATGTAATATTACACAACTTCATCTCCATTCTTTAGGAACAAACTATATTTTATTAAATTACTCTCGTACTCTCGAATTCTGTAATCGTTCTGTACGCTTTGACTCGACTGCGACGTCTGTTGAAGCAGGGATCTCATCATGATCCAAGCTTGTACGACCACCTTTGAAGCGTTTATACCACTCGTATGCCTGTGTTTTTCCTAGACACGATTCACCAAAGGCCTTTTCTAACATTTTCAACGTTTCGGAACACTTAAATCCATTTGCAACACAAAATTTGATGCACGCACGTTGTTCTAAATTTTCATCCATTATAAAAATCGCCACACGAAAATTTTTTAACTTCTTTGTATAGACGCCAAACAAAAACTAATCGTACGATATGCGTCAAAATTTGACAGAATGTGTATAAAAGTGTTGCCAACGTTGAGAGAATAAAAGTTTACCGATTGGACAAGCGTGGGAATTTTAAAATTAAAATTCCGGTTCTTTTTTTATCATAAGGTATGAGAGTAGCAGCAGTACATGCAGAAAAAGTAACAATAAGAAGAGCGTCGGTATTACATTCTTTTCGTAGAATTAGACCTTCTTTTTCAGCATGCAAAACTCTAAATTTTACATGCAAAACTCTAAATGCATTACTATCTTTTTGGTCGTTTCCTTGGGGACTGAATATACTGGATCATCCTCATATCATCCCAGTATGCTTTTATGATGGTGGCATGAAGCCAAATCTTACCAAACTTGTTGTTTTTCATTACCATGCTCCAAAAGAAAGAATGATTTTAGAGTTATTCATTCATGTAAATTCAGCACTAATAATGTTATTGCGATGAAACTTTCACTTCACTCGCTACAGGTGAAAATAACCTGCCAACAGAGGAGTTTTTATGTACATTTTGACATGTTTCTTTTGAACCAACCATCTATTTTGAATCTTTACGATGCAAATTCCGGTTCTGGAGCTTATTATTATTATTATTATATCGTTTATTTATCCCCGGTTTTAACCTAATTCTGGTCGTTCACCGGGTTTGTAACAGTTTGGGGTCGGGATTTGGGGGTGGTTGGGAAGTATAAGGTGAGGGATTTATAGGGAAGGAGGAGTTTTTACATCGAGTCAGTACATTACATGTTATGCATTTCATAGATTTGATAAGCTTAAGGCTAAATATCTATTTTTATCTGTGTTGATCTGGGTTTGATGTAACAGCTTCGGGCTGCGGGTAACATCCCCGGGGGCAGCACCCCCGGCGGATGGCCGCTTAGGTGCTGGGTCGGTGACGGGTGACTTTTCCGGGTGTCGGGCCGTGTTCCTGGTCCCGGTTCTGTTTTCGGGGGATGGTTGCAGGTGTTGGTCCGGTGGGAGCGGGGTCAAGCGATCGGTTCTGGAGCTTGTTGCATGTCAACTTTGACGAATGTTTCATCAGTTTGGTTGAAAAATTGGGATAATCTTTAAGTGCGATTTAAACAGTCCGTTACCTTTTGACACCGGAATACTTTTTTGACCGGGACGCATACACGTGTCGGACAAAAAAAAGTTTCGTGGTGAATACCTTCATCAACCCTAGAACGCTTTCGCAGGGTAGATTTCTCTCCCAGTGCTACTACAGACCTACCGTTATTTGTTTTTTTACCCCGGCTTTAACCATTTTGGTCGTTCATTTTGTTAGGCATTGCTATAACTTTAAACAACTTTCACGATAATTTACATTTCGTTTACATCGTCTTAAAAGTGCATGAAAAGTCGAGATCTGGTGTAATCTAAAATATCTACATTTTTTAATAGAAAATTCGTGTAAAAACTGCGTTCTTCATAAATCCGCGTAAAAAAGCCGCGTAAAACAACCGCATAAAAAACCGCGTTAGCCGCAGTGTATTCACTAACAGGTCGGCTGAAAACTTCGTATCGTTTCTATGAGAGGGCGCCACTAGAATTAAATCCATACCATTTTCAGTTAGTACCAACCTTCAAAAGATACGTGTATAAATTTGACAGCTGTCTGATTATTAGTTTGTGAGATATTGCATTTTGAGTGTAGCTACTTTTGTTATTGTGAAAAAAATGAAAAAAAAAGGAATTTCGTGTGTAGATGAAACACTACTTTTTGATGAGAAAAAGTGCCGCCGATACCAAAAAATGGCTTGATGAGTGTTATCCAGACTCTGCACCGGGCGAAGCAACAATTCGTAAGTGGTTTGCAAAATTTCGTACTGGTCATATAAGCACCGAAGACGATGAACGCAGTGGACGTCCAAAAGAGGCTGTTACCGATGAAAACGTGAAAAAAATCCACAAAATGATTTTCAATGACCGTAAAGTGAAGTTGATCGAGACAGCTCACACCCTAAAGATATCAAAGGAACGTGTTGGACATATTATTCACGAATATTTGGATATGAGAGAGCTTTGTGCAAAATGGGTGCCGCGTGAGCTCACAATCGATCAAAAACAACAACGAATTGATGATTCTGAGCAGTGTTTGGAGCTGTTATATCGAAATAAAACCGATTTTTTTCGTCGATATATAACAATGGACGAAACATGGCTCCATCACTTCACTCCGAAATTCCCACTTCACACACGAAATTCCTTTTTTTCCATTTTTTTCACAATAACAAAAGTAGCTACACTCAAAATGCAATATCTCACAAACTAATAATCAGACAGCTGTCAAATTTATACACGTATCTTTTGAAGGTTGGTACTAACTGAAAATGGCATGGATTTAATTCTAGTGGCGCCCTCTCATAGAAACGATACGAACTTTTCAGCCGAACTGTTAAATGTTCTCGGATATGATTAAATTGATTTCCACTATGCAAGGCTTGTTTGAAAACTTTTTTTTGGTAGATTGATCAAGTTCGGAAGGTTAATGGCGAATACTACCGGTTCCAGAGAAGCAATCGTATGAGCAACATAACTGATAAAAACCTGTTTTAAAACACCTAGTGGTGTAATGATGCCTTTCTCATATCAATCATACTATCATATATAATACTGTGGAATTCTTCAAAATTATTTTTCTTTGATTCTTAAAAGAATAACCGAAATAGATTTGTTTGACCGTCTACCGATAAAAACTATCAATTGGAAAAGATTTGAGGTCGATTTAGAAAACTTTTTACGGTTTTTCGCTCTTTTCAGTGATGGTATAAAATTTTTAACACACTTTACCCTATATTTCCGGATCCGGAAGTCGGATCTTGATGAAATTCAGGAATTACGTATGGGACCACAGGACCTTTCATTTGAACCTAAGTTTGTGAAAATCGGTCGCGCCATCTCCGAGGAAAGTTAGTGCAAAAAACCTGTTTTGATCCACCTAGTGGTGTAATGATGCCTTTCTCATGTACATATAATATTGTGGTATTCTATTCAAAAAATTTCTCTTCGATTTTTGAAAGAAACCAAGTGATTGTTTATGCATAACATACAGAATAAAACAGTGCTTTGATTGCGTAAGCCATCCTTAAAAGAACGAAATGGGTTCACTATTATATGCACTTCCGGCACCGGAACCCGAGAACCGGTATAATCGAAGTCGGTTCGTACGGCCACCAACTAACATGACACACAAACTCTTTTAGTACGCACCCTATAATTCCGGAACCGGAAGTCGGATCCGGATGAAATTCAGGAATTCCGTATGGGACCGAAAGACCATTCTTTTGAATCTAAGTTTGTGGAAATCGGTCAAACCATCTCTGAGAAAAGTGAGTGAGATCTATTTTGGTATATATGACCACTATTTCTGGTACTTCCGGAACCGGATACCGGGAACCAGGATAGCCGGAATCGGTTTGTTTAGTTGCCTACTGATAATGACTATCGATTTGTGTAGTTTTGAGATCAGTTTAGAAAAATTTTCACGTTTTTTGCTTCGGCGGTTTAAGTGACGGTGTACAATATTGAACACACTTTACCCTATAATTCCAGAACCGGAAGTCGGATCCGGATGAAATTCAGGAATTCCGTATGGGACCACGAGACCTTTCATTTGAATCCTATTTTGTCAAAATCGGTTCAGCCATCTTCGAGAAAACCTAGTGAGATTATTTGACACATACACACACACACACACACAGACATTGCTCAGCTCGATGAACTGAGTCGAATGGTATATGACACTTGGCCCTCCGGGCCAATTTTCACTAGTCGATTTTTCAAGTGATTGCATAACCTTTCTATATGAGAAAGGCAAAACGTCTTCTTTTCTTTATGTTCAATTATCTCGACTTATTAGATTTGTTGGAAAACTATTACGAATTCACTAATCGATTTCGAAAGGCTCGCGACGAACACTTTCGGTTCCGGATATATACTCATATAAATGACATAACCGACGCACAGTGATGCCAAGCTGGCAGAAATCTAAAAAAAAAACTTTTTTCTTGCCCTGTATTAATTTTTTTAAATTCTCAGATAAGTGAAGGATTACAGTTCAGAGTATACAAATTTTTGAATAAGAAATAATTTCCCCATATCCTCTCAAAGATAGGGTATTGTAAACTTTCTTTTCATCCTTCCATACAAAATATATGGCGCAATGATGATGTTTTGCGATTAGAGTTCTGGATCGGTAGGAAGGGGCTGCAACTGTTCAATACTATTTGAATCTATAGCATTTTTTCTCTACTTTTCAAAAACCAATATGGAATTCTGCACATTTCTGCACCTTAAAAGTTATTTTCAATTGTTTGCTGGATCGACAATAAAAAATCACTGAAACTACGGCTAGACTTTTGTAAATGAAGTCTGTGTGAGTAAAATTTAAATAAACGGCTATATGATATATAAAATCAGAATATTTATACTATACATAACATAAAACACATATATAAATGTCGTTAGTTAAATCTATTTATAAAAAATAAATAAATTAATATCGTTGGTACCGACTCGGATATCACGTTTGAAAAATTCCTTTTTCTCAGATTCGCCAAATGAATCGATCCAATTGTTTTTGGTGTGGTAGTTTTTTAAACTGACTTTTAGGTGGATCGAATATTTTTTCATACATTATCAAGATGGAAATATATTCAGAGACCTCAAATTTGTACACATTACTCTCCTGTGGTTCACTTTACGGTATGTTTTGTTCCAGGACAAACGACGAGCAACTGAATGATGATGTAATCGCTCCTTTTTACGTTTACGTTTACGAAATTGACAACAATCTTACACCTATTTCAATTCGTTTCGTGAAATAATAAAAGTAATAACTCAAACAAGGGAAAAAGTTATTAGGAAATCAACTTTGGAGTAATTACACTTTCGTGCTGTGAAATTTTGAAACTGCACCCAGCAGAGTATAGTAAAAAAAGACGTAGTCCTACGTCAAAAATAAAAATCTCCCGTTTCATGATCGCAACGGAATCCATTTGGAAATATTTTTCCACACAACCTCAGGATTGGTGGTGGCCGGAGAAGATTTGAATCATCGTCCTAATAAAATTGGTATAAATAGAACTGAGCAAATTCATTATTAATCGATTTGATAATGCTCCAGTTTGTTACATATAAATCATAAAATTATGCGGTTGTTCCTTTGAAACTTTACCAAGTCGAGTTTTCTACTTTGAGTTTAAATTCAATCCACGCAGAGCAGTAATTTGAATAGAAGCTAACTGATTTTTCCTTCATCGCAAAAAAAATCCTCGTGGTGTAGGTTTTAAAGTAAGAGGCATAATTTACAAAAAGAATGCGCAATATATTGTTGCCGTTTCGTGACATTCAAGTATCCGATAGTGGTGTTTGTTGGTTGATTGATAGATATTTCGCCGAATCGAAAAACTTTTGCCGTAAAACCGTATGAAGAAAGTTTCGATTATCGTATATAAACTTTATTCAACAGGTTAACAATAGCACTTATCATGAGCACTGATAAGTTTCGATTGAGATTCATATTTATTCTGATGATTAAAATAGTAAGTACTCGATGGAGCGACGTATATAAGCAATTATGTTGTATTCTATTCCCAATAGTATCATTTCGACCCGTAGGAAGTGCGCACAGAAGCAATGCAAAGTAATTCCGCCCAAGTTAGTGATTAATTGCTGAGCAACTGACTAATCAAGTATCATTTCTTTAGAATACCTAGCCCTACTTCTAGTACTGACCGTTGCGGCATGTTACTGCGCGGAAAGCAACTACAATTGTCCGGCTGTTAACGACCCGAATCGTGTCATTCATTACCCACACCCAACGGATTGCGGAAAATTCCAGACATGCAATTGGGGCAAGCTAGTGGTAATGAGCTGCCCCGCCGGTCTGCACTGGAATGACGAGAGGAAGTACTGTGATTATCCGGAGAATACTCGGTGTGATCATTCATAGATTCGAGGATCTTCCACATAAAGACTAAAAAGTAGTCCACGCGTGAAGGTGAAGGTGGGAATCGTCAACGTTGAAGCAGCTGCCGATTGTTGTGCCTTCGCAGAATTATATTCTTTGTTGAAAATTTAATTTTGGTTAAAATTTCATTGGTTTTCGATTCAATAAAATCATAACTTTTTATCAGCACCCAAAGGGTAAACAGCTTGGAAAAGAACTGACGAAACAGGTATAGCAAAAATGGAAATTTGCTAAAAAATTACCGCAGAGATAGGACTCGAACCTGTACTCTGATCCTCTGTAAATTCTCTGTATATAACGACTTCTACGAGTACCATATAACGACAGTTACGAGTTCGAGACTTGTATTTTAGAAAACTTTCTTTTCCGCTATGAGTAAAAATTACTAATGTGGCCCCCTTTGTGAGAAAAAATGCACTTGTAAATCGAAGACAAAATCGTGAAGAAATCAATGCTGATTTTGTTAAGCTGAATCGTACTCAAGTTTGTACACAAGCGCATTGTACAAGCTCGAACATCGTGTTTCAAACACAGAGAACAGACAAGCAACTAGCGACTTCAATGTGTGTAAGAAATTGAACGATTGTTTGGCAAAGTTATCACCGTTTGCGCAATTCGCCTACAGAGGCGCTTTGAGCAAACGATTATGGGCTCGTGCCTTCGAGCTGGCATACAATAGTAATTCATGCGTGCAAAGTCGTACGAAACGGTGGTTTTAGGGGGTTTTGATTTGAATGCTTTACACAGCTTTTTCGAGAAAGTTTGTACCAGCTTGGATGTTGGTATTGTGTTTTAAACTCGTGTGCAACCCTGAGTACAGATATCACGTTTGCACCTCAGTGTGCCCTTTAATGCGAACAGCTAAGTAGTTGATTTGAACTTCGCTCTTTGCACTACTTTTAAAACTGGAACCGGGTTAAATGGATAGCCGAAGTTGGTTCGTTTGATCAGCCACTCGCATGACTTACAAATTAAAACAGTTTATAGCCCAATTTAGATTTTTTTACGTTACTGGCGCTCTTAATGATAGGGTGAAATTTGGAAGACTCACCACCCAGTAATTTCAGAGCCAAAATTCGTATTCGGATAAAGTTTAGCAATGTAGTATACGACCAGAAGACCATTCTTCATTCAAATCTAAGTATGTGGAAATTGGTCAAACATTGATATTGATATTTTTTTGGAAATTGCGATCACTATTTTCGATACTTCCGGAACCAGAATTTTAGGGCCAGTACCAGTTTGATCGACCAGTTACTAACATGACATGCGAATTGGAACAGTTTTGACGTTTTTTGTACCGTCGCTTAAGTGACGTTTTGAACTTATTTTGATCACCATGACCGTGACTTGACCGATATGCACACTCCTAGATTCAAATGAAAGGTCTTCTGACCGCAGAATTTCTCTTCTTAAAAATTAATGTCGTTATGAGCGACGAAGCAAGAAACGTAAAAAAATCGAAATGGGGCTCAAAACTGTAATAGTAATCAAAATAAACTATAAGCCAGGATATCGAAATTAACGGGGTGTTAAACGTTGCAAAATTGCGAACTGTTATGTGAATGAAGACTCATATCCTAATCTAAGTAAACTTTGAAGTTGGTTTCTAAATTATTCAATTTTCCGGTCTTGTATGTTGTTGCCCAAACGAACTTCTTTGTTTTATTTAAAAAAAATCCCAGAGTAATATATGAGAGAATATGAGTAATACGAGATCATTCATTTCTTCTTGTTTTCAAGTAGCAAATTTCCTCAATAGAACCCATCAAAATGCTTACAAATGCTTATTTAGGCTTACCGTGCTAATTCGCAACTGTCGATTGGATGAAAAAGAACAACTTCAATTGTCAAAACATCAAACTAGTTTTCATTCGAACCGTTGAGCGCTCTAGAGTAGTGCCTCGTGCACAAACTTGATGTTTAAACCTATGTTCAAATTTAGAATTACGCACTTGTGTACAATTCCTATGCACGATGTTCAGTTTTGTAGCAAACCTAGGTACAAGCCCGTGTACAAATTCAATACGTGGTGCATGTTTTCTTGAAGACTGGTTCTTCTTTATGTATTTCTGTTCTCGTACTTTCTGAACCTGTATGTGTTCCAGTCATAAAATGACTATAGGTTGACGAAGAAAGCGAGAGAGTATTACGAACAGAAAAGCACTTACAACTAATCAACCAAACAAATCCAAACCTTCGTCTCCAAAATAAATACATTTGAGCAGTGGCGTACCTTTGACACCCGGGACAAAATAAGAATTGCTGACCCCTTCGTTGGTTTAACGAGCAAAATAAAGTTCAACTCCATCTCCATCCGAAAAGAGGACCTCGAGCAAAGGTTTTCCACCACCACCCAGCCCCCCCCCCTCTTCCACTGTATTTGAAAATGAAGTATTAAAATAGATAGTTTGTATAAACCCAGTTTGATTCAAATTCTACGATATGTTTCCTTTGGTTATGATATTTTCCCCAATTTTTCAAAGGTCCAAAACGTTGTTAAAAATCAATAGTTTTCAAAAATTGTGGAAAATAGTAATGAAAGTATTAATCGTTTTTCATATTCTTTTTACAATAATTTTCAGCTTATTGTATTATCTGCGATCTGTGAAAGTTTTGTTCAAATATGTTTATTTGCTAAAAAATGGCATGAAATTATTGAAAAGGTGACGTAGAATACCATTTTACAATAACATTTAGAAAAAAAGTTTTTTTGCTCAACCTATTACACTAAGGTATCTTTTTACACGGGGGTTACGTACCGTGTTAAAAAAATCCGTGTAAAAGAAAACCGTGTTAATTGCGGAAACCGTGCAAAAAAAAAACGCGTGGAAAATTTGACGTAATAATTCCAAAAACCGTAGATTTGATTATCTGTTTGTTTTGTTGTGAATAAAATGTAACTTTTGATAATTTGAAGGGGAAAAAAGCTTATTTTATAACTCCCAAATTTATACAAGGTGCACATAACTGTGAAAATGTAACTGTTGTTTCACAATAACAACGGAAATCTAAAAAACAGCCAGAGGTTACGAGAAGGGTCCAGTCATACTTGATAAAACACATTGGATGATAAATTAAAATTAGAACACTTAGAAAACGCGTTGTACGACAAGCAAATTAATCTAAATGGCTTATGCCTTCTGTATAATGCATTCAGTTTTCAAAAAAACGATAATACTTTCAAATTAGAACGTTCGACTAAAGAAGTGCTAGTAATACCACCAATAAAAACTTTCACTACAAATCAAGCTTGAGAATCAGCCCTGGTCAGTCGTTCTTTTGAAGAAGAATCAATACCTGCTAGATTGATCAGATCGTTTTGTTTTGTTTACTGGTTAAGATATGTGCAAAATATTAATTATCATTTAGATAACTCGTTCTGCTCACACCTTTGTAGGGGTATGAGGTGGGACCATCATCATCATCATCATCATCATCATCATCATCAATTCCGAAGGTGCGATGTGTAGTAAATACTAACAACCATAACAGTCATTTTCAACTAAACTGAGTGGGAAGACATGGGTATTGGATGCACGCAGAGACAGAATTAAAGTGGAAGAATTCTTAGAGATGAATATAAATCAAATTAGAAAAGGTATTACTATGTGTAGCACTCGTATATTTTTTGAACTTTGAACGACTTTGAAAATACAGTACATTTTACAGTACGCTTTTTTTCTAAAAATAGTGAATAAAAAACAAAAGCAAATAAATTTTATCAGCATCTTACGAGGAAAACAGATCGAAGAAATGACATGCGAATACAACTATGTAATGAAAACCGCGAAGCCACCGACGAGATGGGACTCGAACCCGTAGCAAGCCAAATACGGGTAAATCGTTTTGCCTATTAAACTATCCTGCATGTGAGACACACATACAAACAGCCTAACTGAACATAAGAACCGAGCATGTTCAGCTGTGCTCGGGCCCTACCGCATTCATTTGTAGTCATTTTTTAATAATCCATCCGCAAGTTGTTTCAGCCCTCAATTAGTCCGTTTTTTTGTATGTTTCACATGCAGGATAGCTTAATTGGCAAAACTATTTAGGAGGATAGGAACTATTTTCGGGTTCGAGTACCGTTTCTGCGGTAGCTTTTTCGCGGTTTTCATCACACAGTTGTATTCGCATATTATGTAAAACTTACTCGTTCAAAGCAAGTTCCTAAACTTAATTATTTTTTATTTCCTTTTTAGGGCATTTTAAAATTCGTCAAAAACTGAAAAATGTGCGAAAGTAATAATATCATTTTTTGAGAAGCGGATGATAATGATTTGGATTTAGAGTATATTTTCTTTTTGGTTGAGACATTTTTCCTTTTTTTTAATCATCCAAGTTTCGCTTGATTGTTGTGACACGCTCTGAACAAGAATTAATAATGAAAGAACTACAAGGATCAGCCCCATGGGGTGGTCGAGCCATTGATGTGGAACAAGGCAACCAAAATTTCTAATGATCTACAATCAAACAGTTCAATCAATCGTCACACTTTTGAATTCGCAAATGCATGAGAGTCTGCTTAGATTGAACTTTATTAGGAACCAATACCGAACACGCGAACCCAGAATATAGACTTTATTTGTCGTGATTTGTATTTGTTTTGTAGCCGCCAAATTAAACCAATAGCCCAAATCTATACAATTATATGTTTGTACACGATACGGATATCGATCGGAATCCGACTTCTGGTTCCGGAATTACAGGGCGATATGTGCAAAAAATGTAAATAAGTGCTCTCACTTTTCTCAGAGATGGCTAAACCAATTCTCACAAACTAAGAAAGGTTAAATTGTCTGATACAAAGTTCCTAAATTTTATTTGGACCCGACTGCCGGTTCCGGAATTACAAGGTAATATTCACAAACTTATGAGAAAATGTGCACTCAATGTTCTCTGAAGATATTCAACCGATTTTCGCGAACTAAGATGTAAATAAACAGTCTTGAAGTGCTTTAAAATGTCCCTGAAAAGTCGACCCGAATCCGACTTCCTTTAAACCAACTTTGAAACTACTAATCCCCGATTTCCGATTCCGAAAGCACCGATAATAGTCAAGAATAACTCCAAACATTCGATTTTTCAGCAACGGATAAGCCGATTTTCACAAATCTTGACTCAAATCAAAGCTCTCATTACTTTAAACGATACTGTGAAATTTCCAAGCATATTAGGCTTTGTGACAGTTCATTTACAACCACTACTGCAAATGAGATTGGTTTGTTTTCATCAAAAAATGCCAGTATTTAATACAATTCAGACGAATAATCAACTTCGGTCGATGCCAAGATTAATTCAAGACTAATTTTAATCGGATATCATTTACGTACCGGACGCCAAAATGTTCCGTGACGTGGACGTTGACGCCAACGTATATAATATATTGATCACCAATTTTTCACTGTGGCTGGCGTTCTTTTTTCACCGAGAATAGAAACCCCAATAAAGCGATAAGTGTCCAAACTTTCAAACCGTCATACAAAATGACGATGCAAAACTAGTACGCATCGATACGTGCTGGTGTGAAAGAAGAAGAAAACATCACCACCTTTACGTACGAAGCACACAGCATGCTTTGTTCTATTCCATATAGCATCTACGAGAAAACGAAAATTCACGTTTTCAAAACACAACCGAATTCATCGACTGTGATTACAAATGATTTTCAATTGTTACCTCGACTGAACTCTCGAGGACAGGTGGAGCATCCCTCAACCGAATATGACGTTTATTGAAGCGGCCAATTTCCGGTCGTATTGTTTATGTGTCATGAAACGAAAACGCGGTGTAAAAATACATTGGCTAGTGACTGAAAGAAATTCAGCATAATTTCGGATTACTGATTTATTATCAACTGTGAGTTATGTGTAAAATTTAACCTAACATAAATAAATATGATTATATGGAATTACAGGAATACAGTAGAAAAGGAGCAGAAAGGCAAGTGAAAAAACTGGTTGTGAATTAGAAAGCGAGGGAGGAAAATTGAAAGTAAAAAAGTTTATTTAGTTTTAGCCAGCACAAAAAAGTGCTGCTCATTATTTCTTTCCGTTTGGGGTCGACCGAACATCAGTATTGGGAAAATCATAATCAGAAAAAGCTCATTTCACTATGATTCGAGAAAAAATCAGTTCAAGAGATTTTCTGAAAAAGTTCAGTGACTGAAAAAATCACTTCCGATATTTTCTTTCATGAAACAAGCATCCGCAAAACTCTGAACCTCGAAGTTCACAAGTGATTTTTTGTGTCAGCGAAACTGGATGACGAGTTTTAAACCCAAAGAAATATAGCTAAAGAGATAATCGAAAGTGAGATACTTCGATGCCAAATTTCCACTACGCTTCAGTTCGACATCGAAGGGATTCGTGCAAGATTCAATTATTATATTATCATCAATATAAAAAACCTCTGCAGAATAAATTCGCAACAGAATCGCAACTGAGAAATAATAACTGCAATATTTTCGATGTACGATATGTGGCAATATTTTTGCCACATTCCAAATAGTGATTATAGCGACAAAAGGCTGTTTTTATTTCAGCTGGCTGATTATACTGCACTATTTAGTTTAAACCCAATAAAATGTTATTTAGCATGAATTTGATTCATATAAGTAACAGAAGCGCATAATCGTCAGCAAATCTCGAACACACAGTAGGCGCAGATTTTGAATGGCGCGTTCGAATTGGCGTAGCGGTAGTCTGCGCTCCTGTTACTCCTGCGTACGTTATTGAAGCTAAATGGCATGACATGCTAATTTTTTTTCAGCTTCATAACATGCTTTGTGATTGTTTTTATTATCATTACTACTATTATTACATTATTGATGTAGTGCCGAATAAATGTCAAATACATCACAACTATTGATGCTTTTATCAACCACCCTACGCACACTGAACATTTTCAGAAAGGTTCAGTATTTGTTCATCGGCAAATTTATTCATCGTGTATTCTGCTAAGGGTTGAGATACAACGGTTATGAAAACTCATTTACCCAAAATCTTCTGTTCGAGAATCATATCAGATATATTCAATGTGCGCTCGCTAGTAAACTTTTCACAACTGATTTTTTGCCTTTCTCATGTAGAAAGGCTATGCAATCACGGTGAAAACCGACTTTTTAACTAAGGCCTCGAGGGCCGAATGACATATACATTTCGACTCCGCTCGACGAACTGAGCAAATGTCTGTGTGTGTGTTGCTGTGTGTGTATGTGTGTAACAAAAATATGCACTCACTTTTCACAGAGATGGCTGAACTGATTTTCACAAAATAAGATTTCATTTGGATCCGACTTCCGGTTTCAGAGTTACATGGTAATATGTGGTACGTTAAAGAAAAAGTGCGCACTCAATTTGCTCTGCAACGGCTTAACCGATTTTCACAAACTAAGATTCAAATGAAAGGTCTTATAGTTTCCTAAAAATTTCTAGAACACTTTATCCAAATCCGACTTCTGGTCCCGGAACTAAAGCGGTATAATTGGAAAATTATCAATTACGTTAGTATTTTTTTCACGAACGATGGTCAAAAACATTTACAAATCCCATAAAACTATCTAATAAATTCTTATATTTTGCAGATCTTGTTAGTCTGTGGGCATAGAAACTTTATTCGGCACTACTGGTCCCGGCACTTTTCCTGTTCCGGAAGCACCAAAAGTGGTGAAAAAAATTCCAAAAATAGATTTTCTTCGATTTTTCAGCGATGCTTGAACCGATTTTCACAAATCTTGATTTGAATTAAAGCTCATATTATCTTTAAAGCTGCTGTGAAATTTCATTGGGATCCGACCTACAGTTCCGCAGTTACAGGGCGATGAGTGTCGAAATTCTCAAACCGCCATATATAATGACAATATACACAACACCGGTACGTGGTGGTACGGTGAAAGAAGAAAACACGAAACGAACGATGCGTGCTTTGTTCTAGTTCATACACGCTATGAAGAAAACGAAACGGTTGCGGATGTCTGCTAGTAGTGTATGATATTGGTAAAAGACGGTGCTACGGTAGATAAAAATTTTAAGTATTTTATGATAAGTGCGACTGAGCGAAAAAAAGAATGTAAAACCGGGGTAAAATAATTGATAAAAAAAATAAAAGAATGTCAATGAATAGAAGTTTGTTTCAAAAAATATGCCGGTAGTGTAGTAATACAAATAGATCTACAGTCATAAATTTCATTTAATTGGTATAATCGAAATAAACCATGAGATAGTAAGTTTAGGTTTAACTAGGTTCAAAACTGTTCCAATTTGAAGGTCATATTTGTTGCTGGCAAACAAACCAACTTTCGGAAGAATTGGAAATGATGATTAAAAACTGCAATAGGGTCTGCCTCACTTTTCTTTAAGATGGCCAAATCGATATTCACAAACTTATAGGATCAAAGGAAAAGTCTTACAGTTTCATACTGTATTCTTAAATTTGTTGTGGATACTACTTTCTGAACAAACTTTCCTATTTATATTCAATGAACAGTTGTTTTTGCAAATTCCTCAGTAATATTTATGCTGTTATGAGTAATATGAAAAAGGCATCATTACACCACTAGGTGGATTAAAACAGGTTTTTGCTATGCGAAATCAGTTTTGGTGAGAATCGCGTTGTCAAAAAATCAGTACTGAACATTTCTGATCGATGATTCCTTTTGTCTTTATATCACTTCTGAAAATTTTCAGTCGCGATTCACTGCACCGGATCATCGTTCCTGGTTCCGAAAGCAGTTTACAGCATCATCTCAAGTGAAGTGGACGTGTTATCGAGAGCTATCGCATATTGAGTAATCTGTGAAAACCAACAGAATAGAAAAAAGCCTTTGTTCTCCGGAACAATTGCTATTATTTAGTTTTGTGAGCATAGCTTAGGAATGGAGCCCAAGCGGGAACATACCATCAAACTCCGTTTCGGAACACAAACACGGAATCCTACAAATGCGGAAGGTTTCAAGTTTTTCCAGAAACAGGAATGGACAATTGAAGACCTAAGTGCCATGTATCGGGAAGACTATTCAATTCTCATTCGTTTCAAATCGGATGATATAATGGAAAAGGCTTTAATCCAACTCGGACCTAAAACAACGTTTGAATATGATGACGGAACAACAATAGAAGTTACTGCTACTGCTGCTACAGGTTCATTCAAATACATTCGGATCTTTGGACTTCTACCGGAAGTGGATGACAAGCATATAGAAACAGGCTTTCGAATATGGAGTAGAATACGTGGAGTCCACATGGAAGTTCTCACAGAAATTCCCGCGCAGCTTAACATACAACACGTTAAGGCACGAATTTACTACGAAGGAATTCCTAACAAATGCTTCGGATTTGGTTCATTAGATCACTTAAAAGCCGATTGTTCTAAAAAAAGAACTGTGAATAAAAGGCTGGAAAATATAATGAACGAAAGTGACACCTTCGCGAGTGTTGTGGCAAATGGTCAAACAGAAAACCAACCATCAACACCGAAAACCGATTTCCTTCGCTCACAAACTAATCGTAGTCGTCAAAGTCAAAAAACCGTTCCAGTAATCTATCAGAAAAGTAACGCCATATTGAATACTACTATCTCACATATACCATTATACTACACTAACGATTCGTACTACCATTACTGTCTAGTACATTAACACTAAATATATAGATACTAATACAAATCCAACACCACTGACCAGATCATGAACTATACAATGACTATTGCGACACTCAATCTGAACAGCAGCAATACCAGAGTGAACAAAAGTTTATTGAATGATTTTATTAACAATCATAATATCGATGTCGCATTTCTACAAGAAGTGAGTTACGAAGATTTTTCCTTTGTCTTTACACATAACGACTTAGTGAATATTAACAGTGATAAAAGAGGCACAACTATACTGATTAGGAAGTCCTTTACTTATTCAAATTGTGTTTTCGATATATCAGGTAGGATAACGTCAGTTTCGGTCAACAATGTAAATTTGATAAACATCTATGCTCATTCAGGAAATAATAAGAAAAGGGAAAGGGACAACCTATTCACAGAGGCCTTGACGGTTCACTTGAATAAGCCAGGTTCTACAGGAACTTTATTCGGAGGGGACTTCAATTGTATCTTAGAAGCAACCGACACCAGGGGAACCCAAAAGAACTTCTCCAGTGGGTTAAAACACTTGATAAACTTATTTGACTTCAAAGACATTGCAAAAATGAGGCAAGTAAATAATTTTACCTTCTTCACAGGAGACTCAGCATCTAGGATAGATCGTTTTTATGCAGGAGATGCGCTGCTAGAAAAAATCACAAACTGCTCCACTGTACCGTTAGCTTTTTCAGACCATCACTCGGTGATTATTAAATTGAGAATTGATGGTAAGATTTTGGTAACACGGGGTCGTGGATATTGGAAAGTAAATCCATCGCTGATATCTTCAAATGAAGTCATTGACAAAATTTAAGCATGAATATGATAATTTTAAACGAATAAAGGCACACACTTGCAATTTGAACAGATGGTGGAATATACATTTTAAAAATAAAGCTCGAAGTTTTTTCAAAAGAGAAAGTTGACAGATGAAATTAAATTAAATAGAAACTCCAAAGAGATGTTTTTGAAAAAATTGTATGATTTATCGAAAAAATGAAGAATGTTGAAAATGTGATAGATGACATAACCATAGTTAAGTCAAAACTGATGAACTTGGAGCAAAATCGTCTGAAAAATCTTGAAAAAAATGTCAAGTACAATTGTAGAAGAAGAGAAAATGACAATCTATCATCTCTCAAAACATATTCATCGAGGAAGTACATTCGGCCTTCAATTAAAAGATGGCTTGAGTAATGAACTTATTACGGGCAATAAAAAACTAGGTAAAATGATCTACGCTCACTTTTCTGAACAATTCAACAGTGAGACTGATGTCGTTTTCGTTTTTACCAATTGCACTACACCAGTGCTACACTTTTTCTGCACCGATACCACTGGTGTAGCACTCATCAAAAGTTTGGTGTACCCGCATAGCGTTTTGGCTACCTGGGCAGCCATGGCCACCAGAAGGCTACCAAAATTGATTCAGTTACGGTTGTCAAATCCAATTTGACAAAACAAAGTCGCCTGTATCCAAGTTAGCCGAGCGTTTTCATCTTCTCACCTTCGCTGAAAATGTCAAAGATTTCAATGTGGAAAAATCCTGGTGGATACGGTTGTATCGTTTGAGTTGTATTCCTGGCAGCGGTGAGGCAGCCGGTCACCAGAATGTCTGCCAGCCATATTTTTCCAGCTGGCAGCGTTTAGTCAGCCGTCTGGCAGCCATGCGTATGCGGGTAGCTCTGTGCAATGGAATCGTTTATTGTAGTCAATGGTTACTGTTTATGTTTTCGTCATTTTTGTTCGTTTATTCATGCCTCAGTGTAGCACTGCACCGGTGTAGTGCAAATTAAAAACGAAAACGCCATTAG
The DNA here is from genome assembly GCF_030247185.1 of Malaya genurostris. Taxonomy (NCBI): domain Eukaryota; kingdom Metazoa; phylum Arthropoda; class Insecta; order Diptera; family Culicidae; genus Malaya; species Malaya genurostris. Next base: position 269,801,731 of record NC_080572.1, on the reverse strand, counting down.
AGCCATTGATCTATTAGGCCAAGGACAAAGTGCATGTAGGGCGAACCTGTCATGTACAGACAATTTGAATCATGCTCGTCTAAACTAAAGCCATCGAGAATAAACAATTCAAAGGAATGTTATTGAGCTTAGATCTCGAAAAAGCTTTCGACAGAGTTAATCATGAATTTCTTTGGAAAGTTCTAGTGAAATTTGGTTTTCCTGAGAAAATTGTTTTGTGCATACAACGACTCTACGAAACTGCAACATCGAAAGTTTTATACAATGGCTTTCTTACAAATGAAATTAAAATACAGGCGTCAGTGCGACAAGGCTGCCCTCTCAGCATGATTTTGTTCGTGCTGTACATTGAACCGTTGATACGCAAGATTGATCAGAGCATACTCGGGGTGCTTTGCGTATGGTAAGTTCCTTAGAGTGATAGCTTTTGCGGATGATTTGAATATATTTATTCGGAATGCTGAAGAATTTGACAAAGCTCTAGATATCATAAAAAAAATTTCAAAGTGTGCAAAAATAAAAGTGAATTTTCATAAATCAGGATTCTTGCGAATTAATAACTGTATGGGAGGTCCATTTCAAATAGCCGAAACCGAGAATCTAAAAATACTGGGAATGACATTTAAAAAAACTTGGAAGGATACAATCGACTTTAACTATACTAGAACAATAAATAACATAAAATTCAGAATTAGTCAAAATAATTTTCGGGACTTAAGTGTACTAGAAAAAGTATGGTATACTAATACCTTTTTACTATCAAAACTTTGGTATCTAGAAAAAGTTTTCCCTCCACAAAATAAACACGTTGCTTCAATTAGAACAACAATAGGTACATTTCTATGGAAAACACAGTTGTTTCGAGTAGATAGAAGACAGTTGTATTTAGATATTGACCAAGGTGGTTTGGGTCTAATAGACCCAGAAGCAAAATGTAAGGCTTTATTCATAAAAAATATGCGTAAGGAAAATGACCCAGATGAGAAATACCTTTTAACGTTAAGACATCCAATCAGATTATCTCGAAACGCACGGGAGTGGATTCAAGAAGCCATGGAAATTGATAGTGGAAATAATGCAATCACATCTACCAAGCAAATGTATCGAATGTTCATTACTAGAAATGCGTTTATACCACGAGTTGAAATGGAATTTCATGATATATGTTGGAAGCCATTATGGCAAACCATCGATCTGCCTTTCATAGCTGCTGACCAAAAATCTAAATTATATCTTCTTTTTAATGATCTAACACCCAATAAATACAAACTACGCCAATATACGAGGTCTGTTCAAAAAGTTCGCGGAATTTTTTAATTGCGCGCGTCTGGAGAGTCCGGTGTTCAAAATTTTTTTTTATTGTGTTGGTACATATGTCCCTAATGTATGGTGAAATTTTCAGCTGTATTCATTGTTTACATTCTGTATTGTAGCGGCTGGTGTAGACGTGTTTTTTTGAGCTCGGCGATTTTTGTTAGTTTAAACAATGGAAGAATTGAAGAGTCAAAGAATTTGTATTAAATTTTGCGTGAAAAATGAAATAAAGTGTAACCAAGTGTGCGAAATGTTACAGAGAGCCTACGGTGAGTCTGCTATAAAAAAAAACAAGTGTTTACGAGTGGTATAAGCGTTTCCAAGATGGCCGCGAAGACGTTGAAAACGACGAACGCTCCGGTCGACCCAGCACGTCAATAATCGATGAAAATGTGGGAAAAGTGGAAAAAATGATTATGGATGATCGCCGAATCACTATTAGAGAAGTTGCTGATGAAGTTGGCATATCAGTTGGCTCATGCCATCATATTTTTTCAAATGTTTTGGGCATGAAACGAGTGGCAGCAAAATTCGTTCCAAAACTGCTGAATTTTGATCAAAAAAACAAACGCATTACCATCGCTCAGGAGCTGTTAAACGACGTCAACGACGATCCAAATTTACTTGAAAGGGTCATAACTGGTGATGAAACATGGGTGTACGGTTATGATGTCGAAACAAAAGCACAATCGTCCACGTGGAAGCACCCAACGTCACCAAGACAAAAATCGCCGAGCTTAAAAAAACACGTCTACACCAGCCGCTACAAGACAGAATTTAAAAAATGAATACAGCTGAAAATTTCACCATACATTAGGGACATATGTACCAACACAATAAAAAAAAATTTTGACCACCGGACTCTCCAGACGCGCGCAATTAAAAAATTCCGGGAACTTTTTGAACAGACCTCTTAACATTGGGAGAGTAGACAATGAAAATTGTGATGTATGTGGAGAAGTTGATACCAATCACCATCGATTGCGAGCATGCAGTGCTGGTAAAGAAGTTCGACAATGGGTTTTAAAAACGATTAGAGTGCGTCACAAGATACAGACTTTGGAACTGGAAGATATTTTGTCCTGGGGAATGGAACAAACATGTGATCGTCAGAAGGCTGCAGTATGGTTAACAGCACACTACGCAGCATACTGTGTGAGTAGGTTTCTCATTCTTAGCTTGTATGTTTTTCAAAAAAGTATAAGAGAATTTAGGTGGAACAGGAAGAAGATAATAAAACGAGATTTCGGTGTATGGCTAAATATATGCTGAGATGACAGGGATATTTAGAAATAGGTACATGTAAACAATGTAATATTAAATGTATTAAATAAAGATAAAAAAAAGGACCGAACAAGTGCTCGTGTGGTCCAAACCGGAAATCACTCCAATTTCTCAGAAAAGGCTCAACCGATCTTCGCAAACTCAGATTCAAATGAACAGTATTATGTTTCCATAAGCTGATGTAGAATTTCATCCACTACGTTAGTTGCTGGCCAAGCTAACCGATTTCACCTATGCCGGTTCCCAGCTTACGGTTCCGGGAGTACCGGATATAGTAATCGAAAACTCAAAAACGATCGATCAACTTAGACTGAAATAAAAAAAAGTTATCGTATATAGCAATAAACTGCTTTTGACCTTGGTTTGGATCTCACTTCCGGTTCCGGAATAGGGTACGATGTGTTTAAAATTCTAAACCGTCATTTAGATCAAAAATGCAAAAGAACGAAAAATTCCTATTAACTTGGCTTAAAACTATTCAGAATTGAAAAGTTAATGAGCTAAGTACATCTAACTGGTTTCTTATTTTAATGCTTCGTCTTCGACTCATCAGTGCATTAGCAGTTTATGTTGAACTGCTAACGCCACTTTACGGTTCGTCATGAAGCGTTTTTTCTGGAATTATTCTCAAGTATCTCCAATCGATAGTTGTTGATGAGCTTTCAAAAAGATGATGAAACTTCACTTAAACACTAGAATTGTAAAAAAAAAAACGAGCGGCAAATCAATTTAACTTAACCCGAACGGCAATCCAAAGCCGATCAACGATCGACAAACGGCTATACCCGGTTTCGATTATGTGGATAAGTTTTGATGGCACCACAACATTTATGGCACTGAATGCAACTTTCTCCCCCGCTGTGGCAGTCGCTTTAGTTGTTTTGCCTGGCTGCACTTTGCGTTCGTTGTTGCGTTCGCTGCCGGACCGACGGAGGTTGTGTTCAATAGACAACAACTTCTGCGCCATTACTTTTGCCCCGGTCGGTTAGGAATTTTCATCCAACAACAACCCGGGTCCGGAGCAGGGAAAAGGGCGTGAGCAGAGGGGGTTCGAAATGAACCGTTTTAGATTCGTTAGAACGAGTAACTGGTAGAGAAAGATGCAACAAAAAATCTCCCGTTGAATTCCGTGCACAAATGTTATAACACCACATTTCGGATTCCCAGCGCGCTGCAAACCGCCAACTTCGTCACCGCAGGCAGGCAGAACCGTACCAGGAAAACGACAATGGCGAGGTGTTGCGTCGTCATCGTCGTCGTTGTCGTTGCGGAGCAGAGTTGTTTCCATTCTCATCTCCGAAAATACAGTTGTTCGCTTCCGGCCAAGTAATTGCAAAAGTTGTCGAATTGTTGGACTCCGACAAAGTGGGGTAAAAAAAAAGAACCAGGAGAGCGTCGAGAGCGAACGAAGAACACACGGACGGAGTACAACTGGGTGTTGCAAAGTAAAAAGGGTGCCTCGGGGAAAATGAGTTTGAAGGTTTTTCGCGATCGGAAAATGTGGAAATTCTACTACTACTACGGGGCAAGTTTTTCGCTTGCAGTTTTTTTTTTCATTTTTCAAATTATTTGACCGGCGGACTCGTTTGCACCACACTGACTGAGTTTTTGCGTGATAGGAAAGGGGGTTGTTCGAAATTGATGTGTTTTTGTTGGTTACGATTCTCGATTAAAACTTTTGATGTTACACTCCTACATTTGCTGGTAGGAGATTTCCATTAATATTTTGTGCTGTATGTTGTTACACAAGGCTTCAAGCTGAAACTTCTGCTGTAAAAACCACGTTGGACAGCAAATACTAATTGTACTCGTAAACAAATTTTGACTTATTCAGGTTTTTTTGGCTTCAACCGGTCATGAGCTTAAATGTAATAAATCACACGCCCTCTTTCAACAAGCTGCTGTAACAACTTGGCCGCAACGAGAACGAGCTGAGTAGCTCAGGAAAAACTTTACTATTGAAAAACTGGAACAGAGCCCATGCAAATTGTAAAGAATTTTGGCATTTCTTTTCGCAGATGCGTTGCTTGACAGCGTTGGCCTAATCCGTTGGGTTCTCAACTGATGGCGCACACACACACTCACAAAAAAAACCCTAGAAGAACCAGAACAAGCAACTCGAAAAGTTGCTGCTGATATCAATTTCCGGTTTGCTGACATGCTTCCAGAGAAAATGTTGATTCAATGGCCGCATTATGGCAACTATAAAACTTTTACTCTTTACGGAACGCCACAACCGTCCATCTCGCTCTCCCGTCCCGTGACGGAGGGGGGAAACAGGAGAGCATTATACCAGTGTTTAAATTCAAACAGCCATGATTATGACACTTTGGAGAATGTTTAGCGTTCATTGGCTGTTTTTCTGGTGAAGCGCCCGCATTGCCCCGGAATAGAGCGGAGATTACGAACTGTTATGAATTCTTAAATAGTTCAGTAAAGTAGGAGAAAAAGAAAAACCTATACAAGTGTAGCAGCGAAAGCACATCAACCGAAAAACTACTCGAGAAAAAGTTTCTTCTTAACTTCAGGTTCCGGTTTCGGGTACCTCGGCAACCACCCTCCCCCCCAACCAACGGAGGATTCGGGTATGCCTGAGTCGTTCGGTCGAATAAATTGAAACAAAAGAATGTCTAAAACTGAGCGAGCTTTCAGATTCTCCAGGCCCCCGTAAAGTTCAGCAATAATAAAAGACTGCAAATTTTTCTTGTGCCAGATCCCACAAACACCCGTTCCCTGGTTGTATTTGTAGGCCAGAGTTTCGAGGTCCGGGGGTTCGGCATATCGTACCGTGCGCTACTGCGGGTACTGGGTTCGAGTTCCCCACTATGACCTTCCAACCGTAATCCTTACAGTTACTATAGTTTACATACAAGTGACACTAATAACAATTTCAGCGGTCCGAAAACGAAACCATGAGCATTCAACGGGTTTTTTTCCGATGAAACATTTTCCGCTCGAATACTAAATGTTGAACATCACAACTTCGACAAAGTGGAAAGGGCCCGGCGCAGATGCCCAAAGTAAATGCAAGGCCACGTGGCCATCATTATTCCATAATATGCATCATCATTATCGTTGTTTTCTGTGTAGATTTTTATTTGCATTTTTTCACCTTTCCCTTCGGGCGAGAGCCGTTTGGTCTGAGACGATGATGATGGTGATGATGATGATGACAGGTTTGTTTTTTTTTTCATGTTCACAAGACCTTTGAAAAATTTCACGCTTTTGCTTCGGCTATGTAGCGAAGATTATTTCCGAGCACGGGAAATTCTATCTATTTTATAGCGGAATTTGCTTTGCTATATCCAGCATCGTCAGATTAAAACTCTGAATGCCTCCAACTTGTTTCATCTACTGAAAGCCCAAATTTTAAGGGAAAAATTTCAAACAATGGGACATGGAAGAGCACAGGGTGTATTAAATTTTCTTCGATTCGATGGATTCGTTTGATATTCGATTATATCACGTGTCATATCTGTTGATGACCGGTTCAATTTAATGTCACAGCATATCACCATCCAGGCGTGACAATATGAACGACATCACGCTGGATTGTCACCTGGTGCCTACTGGCAACACTGATAATGGCATTGAGTTTGGGAATGACAACAAACAATAACAAAAATGATATGAATATCTCTAAAATTAAGTTCAGGTTTTCATCCGTTGTATCTTGCAAATCTAAGCTTGGGGCTAAAGTTACACCCTGTACGGGTCTTAGTATGATCGCCGTGCAGTCGTTACCAAATTAGGCTGTGAACCGTCTCGCGAACTATTTTAACTTTTAGGTAAAATTGTCAGTCGAGTAGTTATTTTGTTGCGATCAAAAATAATCCTACTCGAGGGCTGTCTGAATGTCGATTGATTAATCGAGTAATCATGTGACCCAGATAATCGACTGAAATTTAATTGACTAGCTTGAAACTACCCTCTAAGAACAACAAAAAATTACAGGGCTGTGTACGAGACACGACCGATCATGGTGACATTAAAAATGCAATTTTGTAATTGCATTTTTTGCAGCCCCATCGTTCACCGATGAAACCAAAATTAACATACATGATCATTAACCTAAGTTTGTGCTTAGGGCACATAACCGTTTTTACTTTGCTTTACGGTTCGTCTTAGACTCGTCAGTGCAGAGCAGTTCAAATTGAACTGCTTAGTGCAAACACTTACGAAAATGCGTCTCTACTCGTAGAGAGCTAAACACGGAATGATCGATTTTCGACCACGGTTCTCCTTTTATACGCGGTCAGATGATGATATGTGCCTGACTACCAGAGTTGCCACATTTAAATCTGCATTTTTCAGAAGAAAAATCTGTACATCTGTATCAGGAGATCAAAAACCTGTATTGAAAATCTGTATGTGAGATGTGGTAAGAAATCGAAGCAGAACGGAATGAAAAAGTCTTTCTTGGTTTGAATTTTATGATGTTGTATTTGGAAAATGACTGGAAGTTATTTTTGAGTTTGAGCCTTTCGAAATGATGAAGTGAGCATAGAAAAAATTCTTATTAGCAGATAGGACATCTGTGTTTACTGCTCTTGGTGTTCTTATTTATGTAAGTTTAACCCTCTTTTAAGTATTAACACAAAATCAGGATAATGTTTTTACTTCGAGAAACAACAGTACCATGATTCAATATATTGCAACTCGATCATTATTCTATTTTTAATTCACACTCTCAAAAATCTGTATAAATCTGTATTTCTTGCCAAAAATCTGTAATCTGTATATACAGAATCTTGGTCACAAATTTATCTGAAAAATCTGTAAAATACAGATTAATCTGTATATGTGGCAACCCTGCTGACTACCCCAAAATCGTCGTGCTTGCGCGAAAAAGCCAAGTAAAAGTGAAGAGTTTTCCGCGTTGTGTTAAGCGAAGCTCTGGCACAGTGGACGACTTCTTTCTTCGCAACTCGTGGGATTTAAATGATTAAAACATTTAAAAAAAAACCTGTTTTAATCCACCTAGTGGTGTAATGATGCCTTTCTCATATCAATCATACTATCATATATAATACTGTGGAATTCTTCAAAATTATTTTTCTTTGATTCTTAAAAGAATAACCGAAATAGATTTGTTTGACCGTCTACCGATAAAAACTATCAATTGGAAAAGATTTGAGGTCGATTTAGAAAACTTTTTACGGTTTTTCGCTCTTTTCAGTGATGGTATAAAACTTTTAACACACTTTACCCTATATTTCCGGATCCGGAAGTCGGATCTTGATGAAATTCAGGAATTACGTATGGGACCACAGGACCTTTCATTTGAACCTAAGTTTGTGAAAATCGGTCGCGCCATCTATGAGAAAAGTTAGAACACATATTTTCTTTTTTTTTGCACATTTTACCCCATAACTCCCGAACCAGAAGTCGGATCCAAATAATATTCAGGAATTTTGTATGGGACCACAAGACCTTTCATTTGAATCTAAGTTTGTGAAAATCGGTTCAGCCATCTCCGATGAAAGTTAGTGCAAAAAAACGTTACATACATGCATACGCACATACACACACAAACACACACACACACATACACACACAGACATTTTACGTACTCGACGAATTGAGTCGAATGATATATGACACTCGGTCCTCCGGGCCTCGGTTCAAAAGTCGGTTTTCACAGTGATTGCATAACCTTTCTATATGAGAAAGGCAAAAAGGTACCATCTCACTGCTAGGTGGATTAAACACGTTTTTTATGCTCAGATCACAGCATACTGTGCGTTTGGATGTCAGCTTTCGTTTGTTTACTTGTTTGTGCGGTTGAAATTCTGCGTTTTGAAAATGTCGCGTATTGAAAAGAAAGTGAAAATTAAGATTCTGGACACATGGCTAAGTGAGAAGGGTATTACTATGTGGAAATTGACGAAGCGGTTTGGAATTCATCATGCCAGTGTTAAAACCATCATTAATAAGTTTGGGGAACACTATTCTTTGGATGAGCTACAAGGAAGAGGCAGAAAGCCCGGTTCTTCCAACCCGAAACTGGACCAGAAAGTGGTATCTCTAATCAAGAAAAAAAAAATCAATGTCAATACGTGATTTGGCCAAAAAAGTAAGAACTAGTGTTGGAATAATCCAGCGTATCAAGAGGCGAAATCACCTGAAGAGCTACAAGAAACAGAAAATCTCGAATATCAAAATGTAGAACAGGAGAAGCGAGCAGCAACAAGGGCCCGGAAATTGTATTCGCGTCTTTTGCAGTGTCCGGAGCATGCGTTCTGATGGACGATAAGACTTATGTAGCGGAGGACTCAAAAACCCTTCCAGGTCCACAATACTTTACTGTCGTCGTTAGGGAGGATGTGAGCGATGCGGACAGGTCGATTCAAGTGGAGAAGTTCGGTCGAAAGGTACTGGTATGGCAAGCAATATGTTCCTGTGGTTTGAAGTCAACCATTTTTTACACTACCGGAACAATAAATGCAGAAATCTATCGATCTGAGTGTCTCCAGAAGAGATAGCTGCCTTTATATGAGAAGCATAGTACACCTCCACTGTTTTGGCCAGATTTAGCGTCGGTTCACTATGTCAAAACCACTCTCAATTGGCTTGCGGAAAAGGGTATAAATTTCGTTGAGAAAAATATCAATCCACCAAATTGCCCTCAGCTTCGACCCATCGAACGTTACTGGGCAATCGTGAAGAGGATCTTCAAGAAGACTGGTAAGGCAACTGGGAGCATGCAGGAGTTCAAAAAAATTTGGGCTCAAGCATCCAAAAAATGCGATGCAACACTTGTCCGGAACTTGATGAAGAGCGTCCGATCAAAAGTTCGAAAATTCGTGAAGGTATAATTTAAATTTCATCCGGTTTTCATTATGCTCAAGTTTAATCTCGTACAATAAAGGGTCAATTTTTAGTTTGAATAAAATATCGTTTTTTATTATTATTTTATTATGTGCCAGAATTACTGACAAGCGGGAGGTTAAGCGCTGCTAGAGTTGCCAGTTTATTTTGTTATAATTTTCAGATTTGAGTATCCAAACTGACATAAATTATGCCGAGGTTATCTATAATTTTTAAATTCAATTTTAACCCCGTCCTAAATTATGCATCTAGAGCTAGAACACTCCGGAACATGCTCTTAGGGTGGAAACTGGGCTAAGTTCGGTATCAAGCGAAATCGACAGTAGTAATAAGCCTTTTTTTGTATTATCTAGCTTGGCTATTTGCTCTTTGGGCTGATATACTATTTCGACCAGTTGAATCACAGACAGATTTCCCTTTATTTCTCAAATTCACCATATTCTATAAATGTTACGTTATTATCAAAGGCGAGTGAAACCATTTGTTAGCTTGGTATGCGCCTCATACGATTCAACGTTCCACAAAGCAATGTCATCGTCCGGAAAATGGAACCGGCATGTGACATCGAATGGACAGGAAGAAGCGGAGATATGTGAGTAGAGCAGAAACAATGTCTCTTTGCTGTACGAAGTCCACTCGCCGGGACAGTATCAGTATCAGTAGCAGTAGCAACAGCAGCAGCAGCATAGCGTACTGTCCTCGTACAGAAACCCGCCTTTATCAAAATGTGCAGGATTTCCCTTCATTTTCCTCACTTGGGCATCTGTGAAATCAGGACGACCGTAACACAGTGCACAGGGCAGAACTTTCGATGCAGTAACACTGCATGCCGTCAAAAGCAGGAGGAACCGGCTGAAAGAAAATGCATTTTGCGCTGTTGGTGAATAGATAAAGTTCCACCGCCATCGACGAATTTCCATACGGTCAACATAAATTCCCACGAATAATGCGGAATAAATAACGTGGGGTGCCATAACAAAACGCTGAATTTTCGCCGTTTCACATGGACATCGTCGCATCGTAAATGCCGCTGGTCGTGCATCGGAACCGAGATTTCCTACGATAGGACAATGAACGCACCACCGAAGCCAACACCAGATCCGCTCGCCAATACTCGATACCACAATAACCGGTGGAGGAAAACTATATTCCAACAAAAAAAAACATCATCGCTGCCGCAGTTTGACCGCAAATCGTAGCCCCAAACACACAAAAACACACGGTGGGAGTTTCGCCGAGGATGCTAAAAATGCCTCTGGATTACCACCCACCAGGCAGGCAACCATCCGGAACCGGTCAAGGCTTACAAAGTGCACAACATGCCTAACCGGAACGTAATAGAACCTGGTTTGTCGTTTGAATGAAATCATTCGCCGAAGTTGTCGTCGGACTTTCATAGCCAGACAACTAACGAGAGAGCGTTTACGGACAGATAAAAAGTCTGCTCGGTATATTTTAGAAAAGTATTTCACCACAACCATTTAACACTAGAGTTATGTTTTGTCTTTTCATGCTTTTTAAAAATATAGTTTCAAGTTCGAATCTAGAACGACAACAAAAGGTTTCGCGATCTACCTGTCGTATATTCTTCAAATCCGTCCGCCATTAGACTGAAAATGAATCACCCTAAGTTCCATGGCCTACCAGGATACCTATCGCTATCGCTTGCATTGCATCAGTGTATGTGCAACAATCAACATTCCTGCTCTGGTAGGGCACAGTCGAAACACATTTTTTCCGCTGTAAGTCAGCTACATTTCCGACAATACGAATTTTCGCTGACCACGATGCAGATATTTTCGAATTGTGCAGGCACGTGCAACAGTCACGAGTTATCCTCTGATATGCAGTAATTGAAATAGCATAGCTAGTCTATTTTCTTGTTTTTACTGAGCATGTATGGAAGTCAGTTGTAGCAGGCAGAGTGTTCGAAAAAGGCGGTAACAGTGATGGTTTAATGGAGAAAATGGTATTTTCATGTTGTTTGACAGCCTACTTTTGCGAAAAGAAGTTTCATCGTTTCTCAGGACAATCGAAAATTGAATCATGCATATCAGCACATGTTGACACATTAGTCATTAGCGGCCCTTACACGAGCATTAAAAATGTCATTTTAAATGATGACTAAGTAATTTGTATTTCAAATTTGTTAGAAATCTCGTCATTAGTGCACCATTACACGTTCATTAAAATGATATTATTTTTTAGTAATGACATTTTTAATGACTCGTGTAAAGGCCGCTATTGACAGTAATCTGAACTCTCATGCATTGAAAAGTGAGACCAGAAGTACGTTTCAATCTACCTAGTGTTGTAATAATGCCTTTCTCTTACCCTAAGACTTATCCTAGACAACTCGCGTTACGATTTTGGCAGAGATACCAGATAAAAATTTCAAATATCTTCAGACAGTGTTGCAAAAGTCAGTAAATCCGAAAATATGTCAGCGGGCTTACATTTCTCTGTAAAGTATGATACACAAAACTGGCTTAGCGAGAAAAAAGAACAGTGTAACAATTTCAAAACTCTGTGAATTTGGACGAAAGTCGGCGAAAAACTTGATTTTTAAAAGTCTGTAAAAAAAATGTCTGCAGCACTTTTGTGAGAAATCTGCCAGCCATCTGATACTGGTATGTTACCACCTGCCATTTTGAAGTACACTGGTTACGTTGGGTCCTTCGTGTTTCGAGCAGAAAACACTGCGATGTTTTGATACTGATCGCGGTTCTCAAATTGTGAAAATTACTTCCACTTTATGTCCCAAAACACTATCTGCCGTATTTTAGGTAAACCGACAAGATATCTTCTGAGAATCAACCCAGAAATCACTAATTTTCGTGAAATAAACAACCTAAACCGTAAACGATTGCATTACTAGATCATAAATAAAATTCTAAGCAGCCCGTACTTTAATTAATTATTCAAATTAGAAAGTTTGCGCGACGCAGCCGAACGAACTTGTAAGCTACTTCTAGAATACATTGTTTCGCTTCTATGCAGCGAGAAAGTTCACGCGGAAGTTGTTCTGTACTTTCAAGTTTTCAAAAATTCCGTGTATACTTTTGAGTAGCAAGATAGTGGATGTTTTAAGTTTTTGTTTAACCTCTGGTTGCTTGGGTGTTTGTTAAAAACTCAGAGAATCTTTAAAGAATTGACTAGACAAAATAGGACTAAATATTCGGAATATGACGGGAATAATTATATGAATTGAGCAATAAAATAATTCATGAATAAGTAATAGAAATTGGCTGCACTGCCAACGTCACTAACCGCAGTCAATTCTCGGTTGATTTTCCAGAAGGCCGTAACAGCAAGTGACAGTTTCTCTTTGTTTACTTTCTCTTCTATTAATTACCAAGCGGTTTACACGTTTATCACTCAACTCTTTGCATAGAATGATGCTCGAAACGTTCGACTTCCAAACAGAACTGTAAAATCCAAGAAAATCTTTTTAGATCACATCACAATAATCGAAAGAGAGAGTGCACAAAGAGAAACTGTCACTTGCTGTTACGGCCTTCTGGAAAATCAACCGAGAATTGTCAACAATATTTCGTCAGTGCTAGGGATTTCGAATGTTTCGAATTACTCGATTTTTCCACAACCGAATGGCAAAACCGAAAATATCTGGGTAAATAATCGATTGCTCGATTAATCGATCGATATTACGACGTTCCTAGACAGAGCCCTTAAAAGAAGGAAATCCTAGAGTAACGATTCCAATATAGTCATCTCAGTTGTCATCTCATATACGAAAACCATTAGTAAGAGTGAGATTTGCTTTCGCTTCTTGTTTTTGCGTCGCTATAATAGCAGAATTGAACTACTTTTTCTGCGGTATTGCTTCTTAGCAAGGATGCAAGGTCATTTCTCTTATCGAAACAAAAATCAGTCTGTAAAAATCTGTGCACACTTTCCATAACGGAATCAGTTTGATGAGCAAAAATAATGCTTTTCAAACGCTTTATCGGAAGAGGCTCATTGCTTGTCTGTGATCGATTTCAGAAATCTGTGCAGCATACTAACAATCTGTGAATCTGGCATCTCTGCTTCTCAGAGCCGAAGCAAAGATTTCATAATTATGCTGCAAAATAACAGAGGTGCAAATGATATTTCTCTCACTAAAATCAACTTTTCGCTTTGACATTGTAAGTTAAAAATGGTTTCACAAATGGAAACTAGATTTCCCTCGCATTTTGACAGTTGGAACTTGCAATCATCTAAGACAAGACCTGACATCTGGGGGGGCTGCTTTTGTTCCAAAATGGACCAGTTTCTGATTGGCTGATTTTGATGTTGACACCTGCACATTAGGCTCTCTGACAGCTCACTTACAACCACAAATGCAAATGAGATTGGTTTGTTTTCATCAGGAAACGCATGCATTAAACACGGTTCAGGCGATCAATCAACTTCCGTCGACGTCCAGATTATTTTTATTAATTTTTTTAGCCGAATATTGCTCACGTATCCGACGTTAAAATGTTCCGTGAACTTGACGTAGTGTCCTTTCATATGAATTGCTTACAATTAATGTTGTTGTTCCGTAATCGTTCCATGCAGCTGATAGTCACTTGATGCTGCGTGTGAATCGCTTTTACATATTGTTTTGTTTTCATCAGGAAACGTGTTGGCCACTCATTTTTCAGTAGGGCCGCCGTTCATTTTTCACCGGCACTTCCGGTGAAACTCTCAACGGGTGAGCACGTTGCATCGTGTTAGTCCGGGGAAAATTCGAGTATTTCGCAAGAAAGAAAGGATTTTCAGCCGTACTTTGACGATTCGACGCAGCCACACAGCGAGATTTTCGCTTGTAGTCAAGTGAAAAGAAAGTCCACTGGACTATAAACGAAAATTAACTGGCAATATAGCCTTAGTTGCTGTGCCATCAATTCGACGTCATCTCAAGGTGACGCCAACCAGAAAGGAAGAAGAAGAAGAAGATTTTTCACCGGGCATAGAAACCTCAATTGTGAAAAGAAAAAACTTTTGCAGGGTACGCGAGCAATGATGCCAAGTATAAAGAAAATCAGAAAACAAATTTATTAAAATGTATAATTTTAGCTCACCAATGAAAATGAAAATTTTTGGAGAATGTTTCACTTTTTTTTCAATCTCATTGGTAATAAATGATTATAGTGGCAGGACTGTGTAATTAAAATAGGCATCAAGCCGTTTTTCTTTTTAGTGAATTAAAGTGTAACCAAAAAAGATTTGTTAAATAAGTGTAAAATCGAAAGTGTGTTTAGTTTTACGAGAAGAATTAACTGTTGTCTTCCACACTGTGGTCGCATTAAGCATTTCTATCCAAATCTGACTTTTTCCGGTTTCCAAAAGATCCGGTAATACGTCAACAATGGATTCGATTTTTCGTTCAACATGAGATATTTCGTGTTTTGTCATCAAAGTTCAATTAATTGTTTTTAAGCATTAATATATAATAAAGAAAAGCATTCACCAAAACATGTTTAAAAATTTAAATGTAATATTATTTTCCTAGCATAGTTATTAAAAAATCTGTAAATATGGCTACACTGTAGCCGATACGTTGGTATTTATTCAGACCCTGTCAGCTTGGAGCGAAATCAATCTTCAGTTCAACAACGCCATCGCACGGCATCACATTCAACATTTCATGTCAATTGTATGGGTGCGCAGCCCTGCTATTTTGGCGCGCACGAATTTGACATTTCTCTCCCCTACTTCTATGTATGAGATTCGATGCGGACTCACCTGAGGGCGACATGCTCGCAAAAAAGGATGTTGCCAATGATTTGTTCGGGAAATGTGAGAGCTGGATATCTTGTTAATATGATGTCTTTGATTTATTCCACAGGGCGAAAATGACGAGAAGGATGATTCGGAAGGAAGAATAAGAAGCCAGTTGTCAGGTCTTGTCTTAGGCAATCATTATCCTCGCACCAGCGATGCCAGATTGGCATTTTTCTGGAAAGGTCTCGAAGCGGTAAAATTTTTTTGCTCGTCAGACAAAACTAATTCCCGTAGTTCTCCATTGATGAACTCGAATTTCCATAGATTCTGTAGAAAAAAATTCAATTTCCATAGATTTTGTCTCCGGATCCATATGTCCGTAGAAGATCTTCGGATCCACAGATCTACGGAGATTTTCCTAGATTTGACATCGCTGCTTCGCACACGTTCACCTTTAGCTGTTAAACACAATGTTAGATCGCCCATATTGTATCCGATTTCATCGCACACTCAGACAAAATGATCTTCGACAGTCAAAGGAACGAGTTATGACTCAGACACAAAAACAAGGGTGGCAAAAACTCGCTCATAAGATTTGATTTTTTCTATTCATCAGCTCACCACATGATTTACGATGCAATCCGAAAAATGATGGTAAAGATGAAAATCATCGCTGATTTAAACAAACACACTCACCTATACAGAGCACCGCTGACATCAAATTATGATGGTATTGATGGTTCTCAGTTTTGATTTCATAGCATTTAACTCTCATTCCTAGTTTTAAAAGGTGAGTACTGAGTTTGGCATCACTGTACCGAGCTACACCGGTGAGTGTATTCTTAAACCACAGAGCTGCCAACACAACCCAGATTTTCGGTTTTGTTTTTGCTGGTACTCAAAACGAACACAAGCGTTAATGTGCGAAAAAAATGTCGAACCGTAGTGTGATGTATACCATAAACGATTGAATTTCATGTCTCGAGCTAAACACAACTGGCTACTGAAACGAATGCGTTCTCCAGCATGCAAGAACATGTCTTGAGAAATGGATTGAAATGGCATCGATTCGAACATTGGCCGCCCATGGCAACTCTGGTGGGTGGGGAATACAAGCGAGACAGTTTCATAAGAATCTGATTCAATGTGTTGATGTACAAACACATCAAATCACAACTCACAAATCGTCTCTCAGTGGGTTCTAATATTTGATGAGCAGTCAGCGCTCATCTGCTGATTGCTTGACACCACGATGTTGAGACGATGTTTTCTCTATACGAATGGTTACCCAGTTACTCAACTCGTTTAGTGATGCTTTTGAAACCGATTTGCAGGTGAGCTGAACTCGGTGATGATGAAGTACTGAGTTGATTATTGCCAGCCCTGCACAAAAATAATACATGAATTCCATAAGTGTGTCTTATGATACAGAATTCACAAAAAAATTTGAAAGCTTACCTTCAGAACTTGTTTCTTTACCATGTTATGTACCAACTGTTTAAAAAACAATTTGAAGATCAGTTGGTTCATACTGAAAATATCCTCAAAATGTTCCCATACTGAAAACTAATCTCGTCATATATATATTTGCGATTTTAACGACTCGTGGTTCCTATGACAAAGGAATAAACGTGAAGTTTTCACATCAACATAAAATTAGTCCATTATGACACATTCTTGATGCATGACAGAAAAATTTTCTGGAATAATAAAATTTGTTAGTTAAATTAATTTTTTATCGCTTTCGGATCCGAAATCATTCCTTCTTCGTTCACATGTTTGTCATGACTAAATCAATAGAAAAAATTATGACATTTTCACATTACGGACTATTGACACAGACTAACAGACAGGACACTCAAATTAGATTCTTCAATCATTTTAACGGTCATTTCGAATATTCCTTTATTTGGGACAGTACTCACATGTGTCATGATGACGCCACGTTACCCTATCAAAAACATCCTGTCTGTCATCTAGACTGTGTTTATTTTTTTCATTTACCAACAGAGTTGCCATTCATACAGAATTACCTGTAATGTATTGATTTGTATACGTCCATGCGAATTTCATGCAGGATACAGATTTAATACATATTGCCAAAACTATATACATAATTGTGCCTATTTCTCATCCTCCAACGCAAGACAAAATCGAACCCGTTTTGTTACAATATTTACTTGCTTCTGGTCTGCCGCCACTTAATTTCTGGTGAAAACTACCAAAACAATAAAAAATAGTCTAGATGAACAACGTTGAGTCAAATAAATGGTTACCTTCAAACATCGCGAAAAAGTTAAATATATTATCAACGTAATCCAATAATTTATTGTGACGATTCATTTTCAAATATTTTGATGAAATCAGGCATCCCTGCAAGCAGCTGATCGGTGTTGACAAACGAGGGGAAACCAACTAGTAAAAAAACTTTTACATAACACAAGGGGTGTACAGATAGTAAATAGTTCGCGCAGTACAATATAGGTGGAGCTAGTGCATCACGAAAAATTATTTTATATAAGAATTTACTCATACTGTCATGTCTGTTAGTCTGTGCTATTGATGCAATACATAATGCGTGTAATTTTAGCATGCATAGATAAACTGTTTTGAAAACGAAAAATGAGAAATTCTCTTGAATTCCACTATGAAATTTTGAGATAGTCATTCACACATTAGTTCCAATGACCAGTTGAACATCGAAACTAATGTGTGAACGACTTTCTCAAAATTTCATAGTGGAATTTGAGGGGATTTTTTATTTTTCTTTTCAAAGCGGTTTATCTAAGCATGCTATAATTTATGTAGCTTCCTAAGCAACTAGAAGTTCCAAAATTACTTAAAAACTCCAACTTTCTTGCTGCTTAAGAGTACACGCGGAACTTTTGAGAACTTGAATGGACGGATCAAGTTCCAAGTGAACTTTCTAGCTGCTTAAGAAAACACATGGCAATTTTTGACAGTTCGAAGTACAGAAGTACTTTTGGTAACTTGAAAGTACAGACCCTCTCAGCAGGCCGTTCAATTTTGTTGGTTTTTGAGCGCTTGTTGAACGACATATTGCACGAAATATTCGTTCAATTTGCTGGAACTGTTTGATGTTGTTTTATCTCTTGCAAAAATAGTGTGAAAATTAGGTGTTACCTTTACATAAAAAGGAAATTTTGTTGTTATTCTACTTGAAGTAGAAGTATTGTGCAGGTATGTATTGTTAGTTTAAACAAATAAGTGGAAAACACTTCAGAAATTCTGCAGTAAAACTAGTCCAACGGGGCTCCAACTCCTCATGTTAAAAATGGCTCAACAATGGACCTCTGTCTGCCGGGTTTGTTGAACGAAGAAAATGGCATTCAATGTTCAACGGTCTGTTTCATAATCGGCAAACGATGGTCCCGTGTTGGCCTCCCGTTGAACGATTGATTGGACTTTCATTGGACCAATAATCCAACGTATTGGACCAATGAAGGACCACCGTTGAGCGTTTTTTTTCTAAGTGGGGAACAAGTTTCGCTACATAGAAGCTGAGCAATGTATTCTAGAAGCAGCTTAGAAGTTCGTTCGGGTGCGTCGCGCGAACTTTCAAGTGTGGATAATTACTTAAAAATGGGCTGCTTAGAATGCTATTGATGAACTTTGAGAGCTGCTGCTTATGCCAAATCAGTCCCTTTTATCTGAACTTTTGGTTAGTTGGGTTGCAGCATGTAGCAACAAAGTTTTTGACAGATCACACTTTTTATCAAAAAAAATGTGTTCAGCGATGAAGCTCATTTATGGTTGAATGGATACGTCAACAAGCAAAATTAACGCAACTAGAGCAGAAACATTGCAAAAGCTACCAATGCATCCCAAAAAAGTCACTGTTTAGTGAGGATTATGGGCTGGTGGCATCATCGGGCCGTTTTTTGCCCAAAAATGAAAGAATTGGACATGCCTGACATGTGGTTTCAGCAAAACGGTACCACATCCCTCACGGAACGCGAAAGAGCCGCCTCTCAATTTAATCTTAATTTATCTCACATTTTGGTCCCGTCAATTGTTTGTGTAGATTGTGTGATTGAACGCCTTTGGACTATTTCTTGTGGGGCTATGTTAAGGCGGAGGTGTGTCAAAATGATGAAGAAACATCTTGTTTGCGATTTTTGTCAGAACTATCGTTAAACAAAATAAATTCTAACGTTTTGCATATTACAAAGCATCATTCGAACAACATTTTGCCCTTGAGAAATAAGTCGGTGAAGAGATATTTTTGAGAACGCTTCTTAAAAATCATGATTTGCTGTGTCCACTGTATCTCAGCGTAGACCAATCAGAAGTCAACGAATCAAAGCAACGTAGATAGAGTTGATGTTTTTCTAGACCTCAACGTAGCTGTAGACATTGTACCTATAAAACTTTCTCAAAGTAACAAATAACAATAAGGGAAACGTTGAGGTCGAGTATTTCACATGTAGAAAGTGTGTTCAAAATTTGAAAAACATTGGTGAAGTAGTTTTTGAATGACGATGGACACGGACTTTCAAAACCTGCTTACGAGAAAAATGCGTTTAAAGTTTTTTGTCTACAAAATCGAAGGAAACAATTTATTACTCTAGGGAGCCCGTAGGGTCTAACATTTTCAAAAAACCATTTTTTTTCTTTTGTGTGTTTTGTTTTAATGAAACATTTCAAGAATGTTATATCACTTTTTTATGTTAAGTCAATCGAAGCAGAAATCTTGGGCCTTACCTCTTCGCAGTATGATATAAGCAAAGATAAAGACCCATAACTTGATGCGATTTGCTCCGATAGGATCGGAAATTTCACAGAATAATCCTGAAATATTTTACTATAAGAAAAAACAAAGAAAAATATTTAATGGATTTTTCAAAAGTCATGTCTACAAAGATAAACTAGCAACGACTGACGCACTGAAAGCAAATGTTGAAGCATTTATTCGTGAAATATCCGCCGAAATGTTGGAGAGAGTGTGCTAAAATTTTACCTTGTGCATGAGCCATCTAAAGTGAAGCAGCGGCCAACATTTGCATGAAATCATTTTCAAACATTAAATTATATTGATCGTTCAATCGATTTCAATAAAGATTTTATCATTTTTTTTGTATATTCTTGAAAATCAAATACTATACCTATATTCTATATTATCCGAATCAATCTTAATGAATTTTTATCCAAAATGAGCCGAAATTCGTGTCAGAAATTATCCTAATAAAACAAGGAAAAAATGTTTTTAATTAGACTGTGTCAACGACCAGAAAAAGGCAATATCACACCAATAGGTGGATTAAGAATAGGTTTTTTTCCTTTCCCGTAAGTGTTCGTTTCCTGAACAAACCCTGTGAGAAAAACTCGTCCAATAAGTTGAACCGTTGGTCCGATGAATAATTAAATAAATCGTCCAACGAAAAGTCGATTCCAGGTCGGTAGAAAACGAGCTACACTTCGGTCGCTGGCAAACTACGGTTGGTTGAATTGAGTACAGACAGAAAATTCGGCATCCTTGTGCTAAGGATATAATGGCGCACACTTTTTCCCGGTTTCCGCATTCAATAAGCGGTAAAACATACCGCCATCTGTTGACCGATCACAGAAAGCTCTCAGCTTCGAAATATCTTGCGAACAAGCTACCACACAAGATTACTGATTTGCAGAGATGCCAGGTCTGCAGATTTGTCTGTAAATCTGCAGATTTGGGGTATAGTGCTGCAGGCATTTTTTGTTGTGCAGACTTTTGCAGACTTTTGAAATTCTCGCAGACTTTTACAGACTTTTGAAATTCTCGCTGACGTTCGTCTATATTTACAGAAAAATTTGAAATTTCCGCGACCTTTTTTTTTTTTTTTGCTCGCCAAATCAGTTTTGCATGTCATACTTTATAGAGAAATTGCTGCCAGCAAGCCATACTTGCTGACTGCAGATTTTTTTTCAGATTTACAGACCCTGTTTGCAGACATTTGAAATTTTTACCTGGCATCTCTGCTGATTTGACAATCAGCTGATTGTATGCTAACAGAGTTTTATTTTCTTGATGGCTGGTAGTAAGTTCATTGACTTATTATTCTGCAATATTGGGAATTTCTTAGTGTATATTTTTGTTAATCATGTTAAAATTGTTTCTATCTAACTGCCAAGGTGTTCAGACAAACTACAGGTAATAATTCGTATAGTTTTGTTTCCAAAATAGAATCGAATTGGTTAAAGAATTTTGAGACACAGCATTCAATTGCATAACCTCAACTCGCTTATTAAGAGCTGCACTGTCCCGGATTAAATGTAGTTCAAGGCCATTTTTGTTTACAGTTCATCTCAAGCAAGCCGAAATCGAATTCACCTGTTAGGGCGGTCGCTTCACACTTACGTCGTCCGGCGTAATGGACTGCTAGAAGTGAGCAAGAGTGTTACTAGAAATCCGTCAAGACAATCGGGACGTAATTTCATCTCCGCTGGAGGCAAACAGGAGGTGGTACGTGCCGGGCCCACCAATTCCAAGATATTGAAATTCGTTCTGGGAGGAACTGCCGTCAGCGTAACAGTCGGTTACACATGCCGTCGGTGGTTTGCCCATTGTGACGCGGCCACCGTCGCTGGTCGACTGGCAGGCCAGCATAAAATCAGCACCCATGACACGATCAAATTCGATTGGCCTCGATTCTGGATCTATTTGCGACCTCACCTAGCAAAACTGATTGGGGCGGTTTTCGCTGCCTTGGCAGTGGCCTATTTTAACATTCAGATACCGAATCTGCTGGGTGTCGTTGTGAATACCTTGTCCAAGTATGCTCGAAGCGGTTTGAAAGAGTAAGAATGTGATTCGAAGAGGTTATAAATGTGATTATGTTCGGGTTTATTTCCAGCATCAATTCATCGACCTTTTTCAACGAAATGAAGTTACCGTCTCTGCGTCTGTTCGGAATGTATGTCGCTCAAGCAGCGTTCACGTTTGTGTACATTTTTCTACTGAGCCAAATCGGCGAACAGATGGCTGCTAAAATTCGACAGGATCTTTTACAACAAATCATAATCCAGGATCTGGAATTTTTCGATGAAATTCGAACGGGAGAGCTTGTAAATCGGTTGACTGCCGACGTGCAGGATTTCAAATCCAGTTTCAAGCAGTGCATCTCCCAAGGACTGCGATCAATCGCTCAGTTGATCGGCGGTAGTGTCTCTCTCTTTCTGATCTCCCCTCAGTTGGCTAGCATTGCTTTGGTGTCGGTTCCGGCGGCGGTGGCAATGTTTTCCTTCCTTGGGAGGTCGCTGCGGGCACTCAGCAAAAAAAGTCAAGCACAATCGGAACGAGCTACTTCCGTGAGCGAGGAGGCACTGTCCAATATCCGAACTGTCCGAGCGAGTGCCAGCGAATATGCTGAGGTGGAACTTTTCCGCCAGGAAACTGACAAAGCAGCCGAACTATCGGAACAGTTGGGTGTGGGAATCGCAGTGTTTCAATCGCTGACCAATTTGTTCCTAAATGGGATGGTGTTAACCACGCTAGTGCTGGGAGGACATTTTATGTCGACTAGTTCGATCAGCGCTGGAGACTTGATGGCATTTTTGGTGGCTTCGCAAGTAAATTTGGTGTTTCTCGTAATGTATCGAAACACTAATCATTCGTTTTTTTTGCAGGGTGTTCAACGTTCGTTGGCTCAAGGTTCGATTCTGCTCGGATCCATGATCCGCGGAATGACCGCTGGAGCACGTGTTTTCGAGTACCTTTCAGTCCAACCAAAGATAGACTTAAAAATTGGCGAAATCATCCCGGAATCACGGGTACGGGGAGAAATTCGCTTCGAAAACGTATTCTTTACGTATCCTTCGCGTCCGAACCAACAGGTATTACAAGATTTTTCTTTAGTCCTCGAGCCAGGACAGACGGTCGCTCTAGTGGGAGCCAGTGGCTCGGGGAAATCGACAATCGCTTCGCTGTTGGAAAGATTTTACGAACCAACCGACGGCAGGATTACCATCGATGGTCACAATCTTGCGGAACTGTCTCCGAACTGGCTTCGCGGGCAGTTGATAGGATTTATTGAACAACAACCGGTCCTATTCGGAACGACTATCTACGAAAATATCCGCTACGGACGGCCGAATGCAACCGAAGCCGAAGTGCTGGAAGCTGCCAAGCTGTCTCAATCGCATCAGTTCATCAGTCAATTGCCGGATGGCTACCAAACACCCGTGGGCGAGCGTGGAATTCAGTTGAGCGGTGGTCAACGGCAACGAATAGCAATCGCTAGAGCACTGCTGAAGCAACCTACCATTCTTATTCTGGACGAGGCAACCAGTGCACTCGATGCATCCAGCGAAGCAATCGTACAGAAAGCTCTGGATGCTGCTGTCGTCGACAGGACCACCTTGGTGATCGCCCATCGATTGTCCACCATTCGAAATGCTGACGTTATTGTGGTACTAAATAAGGGACGAATTGTGGAAATGGGCAATCATGACACGTTGTTACAGAAAAAGGGTCACTACTTCGAGTTGGTGAAGCAACAGGAGCGGCAACTGCAAGAGGATCAACAACAAAACCAGCGGGCTTATGGGTAGAAATATCATATGAAAGTTAATACCTGGAGTGATAGTTTTATTTAGGCATTGTTGTTAGGAATAAAGATTACGGTTACAGTTATAAATAATTGGTTGAACAACAAACAGCGTCTTTTTTTTTTCTAATGACAGTAAATCAAGCATGGAAAAGTGCATCCAACTCGAAACGACTTTTTCATGTAAGCTCTCGTACAATAAACTGTCCTTTAGAGTTGCTCATGTAACATGGTCACAGCGTCGAATACATTGGCAATCATCCGGAATTACTCAGGGTAGCCATGCTGGATCATTAATAGTCTTATTGTACTTCAACGACATGAACTTCTCGCCTACCGATTTCTACTGATGTCAAGATATGTTATAATATTCTCCCACGGCTGAAACTTTTCGCTACTCAGGTTTCGCGATGAGAATGGCTAAACAGTTGACATTTGTATACTGCTTGAAATCCTTTCACTGTTCCCCTTGACCAACTTGTCAGCAGCAATTTTGCTGTCAGTTCGGCAAAAGGGATCGAATCATGGATTACCGAGTCATCAGTAATCGAGTGTAGAAAGGATTTTGGTTTATTATTGCACGAAACCCTTATCACGGAAGCCAAGTTTGGGGAATGAGTGTATTTTATTAATGCTCACTTTAATTTAAAAACAATCAAATCCCGAAAACAAATAGCACAGATAAAAATATTTGTTTCTAGTGCTCGCCCTACCTGGAAATAAACAAATATTCAAAAGTATATATAAAAAAAACATTTTGATGCCACTTTGCTTTTCACGTAATACTGAAATCTCTTTCATTCGCAAAATTCGGCAAAAAAATGCGCTTTACCGAGATATCAGAACTTTACACTAACGAATTTCGGCAATGAGCATGTGGATTACTAAACAATCAGTAAAATTTTGTGTTGCCTATCTAATTCGGCATTTCATTATGGCGAACTCGAGAATCGGTTGGTGGTCACCTATTGGTGTGATAATGCCTTTCTCTTTTGTTTCAAACAGTCTCATTAAAACATATTATTTTCGTTATGCCAATTTCTAGGCCCACAGTACCCAATTACTGAAAATACTCTGGCGTTTTTGCTCGATACGCTTTGTGCGATGATTGGTTCATTTCATGTGTTTGAAGTATTGCGCTTTATTTTAGCACAGAATTTCACCTTCATGCACGTTCATACAAAACATTTCAGAAAAATTTGAGTTGGTTTTGGATATTTCATACTACTGAAAATTTCACCATAATTTGCTGAACATATTTTTAATGGTATGGAGAAGAAATTATGCTGCTTTTTCAAATACAACATGAGATATTCTCGATTAAGTTCTACATATTCTTGTATTTGGTAAATTTTGAAAAGGCGTAGAAAATAAGTTAAATTAACTGGTGACGTAAAACTTCATATTAAATCATCACAAACTTTACACATTCGAGTGTGGAGCTTGCCTCATACTCTGAACCGCCAACCTTTGTTTCGCAATATCAATTTTCTATCAATAATTTACTTGACAATGAATCCGACAAGTTGTACAAATGTTAATCGTTAATGTTAACATTAATCGCAAATTCTTGGAAATTGGGGATTCATTTGGAAACACTTCTTAAAACATGTAGGACGGAACTGTACATGCTTATTTCAGCAAAATATATGTTACCTCTTGATGCGTTTCATGCAGCAACATAGTTTTTGCACCATACCTTCGGAAATATCTTCAGTCATTTGTGGTAAAATTTTCAGTAGTATGAGATAACCACATATAACTGCAAATTGAATTTTGTTAAAATCAAAGACATCATATTAACAAGATATTCAGCTCTCACATTTCCTGAACAAATCATTGGCAACATCCACTATGGCGAGCATGGCGCCCTCAGGGGAGTCCGCATCGAATCTCGTACATAGAAGTAGGGGAGGGAAATGCCAAATTCGTGCGCGCCAAAATAGGAGCACTGCGCATCCATACAATTATGTTATTCAATTCTTTAGCATGATAACAATTAGAGATTTTACTTATTATCAAATGACTGGAAATTGCGAAGCAAAGAACTTGGAATTTCAAAAACAGAGGGATTTTTTCAGAAAATCTAATCCCATACAAACTAAAAACATCGGGCGCATTTCACTATCAAGCAAATAATTTGCAAGTATCCATGAGACCCCAAAGGAACACGAAAAGTTTGGTGGAACTAAAATCTAAATTTCATAATTAGTATTTTCGAGCCGGCTTCTACAAGTACGTCATTGAATTAATGGCATATTAATTCCTAAATTAAATTTAAAACTCTTTGATGGTCAAGCGATTTTTTGTAGATTTTTCAATTTCTGAATCAGTTTGAACATTGCATTTTTAATGTAATCGGTCATGTCTCCTACAAAACCCTGTATTTTGTTGCTCTCGTGTATTTCGTTGTATATTTGCATGATTACAATTCTGCAAGTAAAGCATTGAAAGTGCAACAATCAACTTATACGGACGATTATTGATATTCGATGTTTATTCGTACTCACGTCATCCTGTTGACATTACCCACCAAGCCTTTTCCCAACTTTATTGACCAATCGTATGAAATTTCATTCATTTAAGAAGCACTTCAAATAGTGCTTTTGCGTTTCCCATCATCTTCAACGCCAAATATGATACAATTGATGATATCACTTTATTTTGAACCAAATTTGAGAATCCCCTGGACATAGTTGGTTAATGTTCATGGTTACTTTGGAATATGTACCTGATCTCCAAAACCAAAAGAAGTAATTGGGGTAAAACAAATTTGGAAGAAAATTCTTGCAGAAGAATTGCACAATTCCTACCCGTCGAACGACCAAAATTAGGTTAAAGACGGGTATAAATATACGATATAAAAAAAAACACAATTCCTGCAGATAAATGCACAATTCTGTCTATGCTATTGAAGAATCCAACCAACTCTTTTGCGATCGCTGCGCTGCACGAGTGGCGAGCTTTGAACTAAGCGATGGTGATAATTTTCAGATTTTGCTTGAAAATTCGAAAAAAATGCCGGATTTTTTTTCTTATGAATCAAACACTAACATACAACAACGTCTGAAAATTTGGTAAATAAATCGATCATTCATGATTCAGTAACTTCTCGTGGTATGTTTGATTGAGACTTATGGAGAAATCGTAAGATGAAATATCAAATTCGAAGAAGTGAGGTTGGGTACTGTTTTCATATTTGGAAAATTCTTTGTTTTCATGGTTAGATTTTGAGATTAATTAATAAATTATGATCAAAAGCTGTATGATTATTCTATTTACTCATGTTTTAACATCTAAATCAAATCTGTATGTGAACTGAAAATTCCTAATTTCAACCGAAATTTTCAAGTGTATAGGACAATTTTAAATCATATGTTTGATGACAACACGTGAATAATCACTTTTTTGCCCATGTTTGTAGGGTTTTGCCATCTGCATTCGTTCCAACTCAAGTAAATTGAAAAATTCGTCCAAATGTTTTCTAAATACATGGGATATGTCAAAACAATCACCATAACGCTATCTCGATGGAATCACCACAGACTAACAGACAGGACACTCAAATTAGATTCTTCAATCATTTTAACGGTCATTTCGAATATTCCTTTATTTGGGACAGTACTCACATGTGTCATGATGGCGCCACGCTACCCTATCAAAAACATCCTGTCTGTCATCTAGACTGTGTTTATTTTTTCATTTACCAACAGAGTTGCCATACATACAGAATTACCTGTATTGTATTGATTTGTTTACGTCCATGCGAATTTCATGCAGGATACAGATTTAATACATATTGCCAAAACTATATACATAATTGTGCCTACTTCTCATCCTCCAACGGAATACAAAATCGAACCCGTTTTGTTACAATATTTACTTACTTCTGGTGTGCCGCCACTTAATTTCGGGTGAAAACTACCAACACAATAAAAAATTGTCTTTATGAACAACGTTGAGTCAAATAAATGGTTATCTTCGCGAAAAAGTTAAATGTATTATCAACGTAATCCAATAATTTATTGTGTCGATTCATTCTCAAATATGTTGATGAAATCAGGCATCCCTGCAAGCAGCTGATCGGTGTTGACAAACGAGGGGAAACCAACTAGTAAAAAAACTTTTACATAACACAAGGGGTGTACAGATAGTAAATAGTTCGCGCAGTACAATATAGGTGGAACTAGTGCATCACGAAAAATTATTTTTAAAAGAATTTACTCATACTGTCATGTCTGTTAGTCTGTGGAATCACTCTGATTGGATTCTTCAATTATGATAATAGAATATAATATAATAGAATCCTTTCAGGTTTCCACCGGTTACCATAATCACAAACGGAAAAGACCGAATGAAAGAAACGGTTCGGAAAATTCAAAACTGAGCAGAAGGTAAGTAATAAATAAGTGTTATTTTCTGGTTCCGTGTGTATTATTTCGATCATCGAGTTATACACCGAATCAAAAAAGTACGAATTTATACAAGTCTTAACTCAATACAAAGATTTTGATCAAAAAATTTTATAAATGGTTTGGGTTTGGTCACAATTCGACATTGGCCTGTTAAAAAGGCGATCACGATAGGCTCTCGTGCAAATATATATATATATATATATATATATATATATATATATATATATATATATATATATATATATATATATATATATATATATATATATATATATATATATATATATATATATATATATATATATATATATATATATATATATATATATATATATATATATATATATATATATATATATATATATATATATATATATATATATATATATATATATATATATATATATATATATATATATATATATATATATATTTGTATACAATATAAAGATAGGACTATTGTAAAAATAGTCATCTCATTAGTAGAGTTGCCATATTATTTTACGGATTACTCGACCAGAAACTTGAGTGATTCGCATTGTTCAGATGCCTAAGCCCAACTTCTCTGGTAGAAGATAAAAGTTAAGTTACTAGAAGATTTCTGCTTGCTTAAATGACCTTTTGTCACGTCTCACCTTTCCGTTCTATATATTCACATCCTTGCTCTCCCTTGAGTACTATCATTCTATAATTTTCATTTTCTGTTTCTACAAAAAATGGTCTCTGGTTAGGTGAATATAGCAAAAAGAAAAAATGTAAACTGTACATTTAATTGTTTCTAAGAAAACATATATGAGAAAATTTTATGATTTGAATTTTTACGATACTTAACAACCTATATATTCCATTGAAAAAAACCTGTTCACAATTAATTGAATAGTGTATAACAATATATTAAAATATTTTTCAATACTGAACTCCATCTCCGAAAAGATGACTTTTGCGGGGAAAAATAAAGGTTTCCAAGGAGTAGTTTGCGCCCCCTTGCAAACGTTGCGCCCGGGGCAACGCAAAAGTAGTTTTTCCTCTATTGCTATACAAATCTCCGAGTGAAAAAAACATCATTTTATTTAAAAAAAATTAACTAATTGGAGTGATATTTCTATTTTGAAGTTTTGCTCATCAGTTGAAGAGAAAACTGCTTTTGATTTTTCCCTAAAATTGTAAGTAATAGTAAATTAAATTAAATTGTAAATTATTCCCCTTTAGAATAGATTAATCGTACAGTCACGTTGCAGTGAATTTCTCCATTTATGGCTACTTTACTGCTAGCGTGTACGATCAATGTACATGTGTTAGTGAAAACTTGTAGCTGTCACGGATCTTTCACTCGTTTTGCATAAAACTTGTTTACTCGACTTTTTATGCTTCGTGTGTGCCTCTGCACCAGCGAGAAAGAGCCACTCGTATAGCACCCTTTCGTTCATGCACAGTAGCTTTTGCTTTTGGTTGACTTGCTGGCGGTCCGCACATACAGCGATTGGCAGTACCTGGTTGAAATGGTATTCCACACGGAAAATTGTATATAGCGAGTAGAGTCAGAGGCATCCGCTTGCTGTGTGTGAAGGCGTTCGCGTTTTATTATCATTTTCCCTTCACAGACGGTGGAAAAAGGGAAAACTTGCGCGTTTTCGCTATTCGGGACAATGAATGGTTCGCGTTTTGCAATGTGAATAGAAAAACGGCAGCCCCGGAAGTGGCTTCAAAGTGCTAAAGTGTCGGTGGCAATCGTTCCGGAGTCTGACTAGTTTGGGTGTGAGTCTGAAAAGTACCCGAGTCCGCAAAGATCTTCTGTCAGTTCATCTGCTACAAAAAACAGGACACAGGAGCTAGATTGGGTCTATTGTAATTCGTTTTGAATCAGTGTTTTTCGAATGAAGTGATTTTTTTTGTTGGGTTTCGATTTAGTTATCTGGTGGTTTTCATTTTGGCTAATGCTAGCATACAAAAAGAGGTGATTTTTTCTTGGGTTGAAAGTTGCTCGAGGCTCAAGTGTTGTGCAGTGCTGCCATAAGCTGAAATGCAGTGTTGGTTGTGTGCGTAACGTAGGTGTATTTGAGTGAACAACAAGCGACGGTCGTTTTTATCCATCATCGATTGGATGGGGAACAATATTTTGACAGATTCGTGGTGAGTGTAGTTCAGAAAAGTAATACCTTCATTCATAGGAAGGTACGAAAAGATGCACCAATGGCAGCAATTGGACAAAAACTTGAGATTGTTTTGTACAAAACTTGGGTCTTGAGCAAATAGTAATGGCAAAGAGTGGTCTCCTAGCGAAGTTGCGTTGAATAGCGATGTGTGAATTAAAACCGATTTTGTTTCTCCTCTTAGCAGCGACCAACCAAAGTCAGTGGCCGTAGGTGTTTTGATCTCGAAGCAGTTATGTGATATGTTGGAATGGAAGTTTGTGTTGAAATGAGCCAACTATGAGGGAAAGATCCGTGGTCATTAGAAAGTTCCAAATGGGACTCTAGATGCAAAAGTTAGGCAGGAAAGTGTCAGCAAAATTTTAACACAACAGCAAGTAGTGCATGCTAAAAGTAATAAATACACCCAGCTAATAGCTGTAGTTAGTGCGAGAGAAGACCCGCAGTGAAAAGGCAAACAACACACAGAGGCATCACCAAATTCCCGTGTGCGTGCTCCACCCCGAACGAAGTAGTGGAGGTGCTCAGTGAGAAGAAAGCAAATTGGAGAGATCTCCCGACTACCAACGTGAAATAATAATTGCTAGGTCAACATGGGCAACTGTTTCAGCAGTAGCGCTAAAACGGACCCCAAAGAGCACCACCAGATCGGGGTCGGTGCGTTCGACAATGACCCGGTGATGCCGAACAATCAGGTGGCAACACCACCGCAGGAACAGGCCACCCGGCAGCCCCCGCCGGCCATCCCCGATCCGGGCAACGATTCCATCTCGACGGCCAAGATTTTTGTGGCACTGTACGATTACGATGCCCGTACCGACGAGGACCTGAGCTTCCGCAAAGGGGAACACCTGGAGATACTGAACGATACACAGGTATGGAAAGCCCTTTCGAGACGATAGGAATACTCATTGGGTTCGGGTTGCTCCTAAATTTTGCGAAAATGAAATTCAAGTTCAAGAATTGTTGGAGTGATAAGCGCTATTCGGATGTGTCAAACAATGTCATATTTCATTTCATCTACTGAAACGGTTAGAGTTTTGATGAAAATTTGTCCTGTAACTCGCCATGAATATTCTAAATTTAGAGCACCTTGATAATTTTAGTTATCATCAATGGTTTGCTATTTTTAATAAACTGTCACAACGAATTTTAGACATCTTCTGACATCATAGATTATGATGAGTTATCTAACATCCGGAAATTGTTTCAATCATCCGAGCTAAGACCGATTCTTATCAACTGAGGATTATGTGACGTACTTGGAATCCTTCTAGTTCCATAGCTACAGGTTGATTAGTCCGATCAGTTGTAGGTATCTTAATTTCAGCTCTTATCGTCAATTTGTCTTGGATATGAGCTACCAAAATCTAATGTGGTTAGGCGCAAAAAAATCGATACGTACTTGAAAATCGCTAAATGTCAATTCAAACCTGGACAGGAAATTGTGGTGAAAAAATGTGCTTATTATCTGGGTCTTCTGGGTTTAAATACACTGAACTGAAACAAACAATCATGCCTATGTGAATCCGTTGTAGTAATCTTCTTCCTCGAGGTTCTGTACTCGAACCCCTATTATTTCTCTCATCTGTTTATTACGTGACAATGTTCGATTTCATTTCAAGTGATCTTGAAAAATGTGAAAATTTTGTACAAAATTGAAATACGAATAAAATACTTAACTACTCCATCGTTCATCTCCTGGTCGAGGGTTCATATTAGAAACAGAGTCGGTCTCGCAAAACCCCTTTTCGGATGTTTGGACTCGAACCTGGAAGAAGATATATCTATCAATAAAAATATTATCTGTAGAGATAATATCACAACTTGTTTTATGCGGCATTTAAGGTTCTACTTACAATCTCAGAAAAACAGCTATTGTTGAAAAACGCTAAAACAGTTTCCTACTGCTCGCTACTGCTTGATGAATCTTCAATACAAATACATCAATTTGTTCAGAAAAATGTTCTGAACCAAATGATATTTCGCTTTTGAATTTCCGCTCAAAGACTGTCAATGCCTCATTCAACGGTTTTTGTATGGGTTTGACAGCAATCACCAGAATCATTCTGTCAAGTTTTTTTTTCAAACTTGAATAAAATCAAAATACCACTTTGTTATAACCTACCATCACCTTTTCAATTTGTAAACCGTTATGTCAAGTTAATATAGATTCAAATGTGGCAACCTTGCACGCTATACAAAATTGAACAAAGCAGGCGGTTTTTGTCCCGGGTTGGCGGTTCAATGCATAGGACGCTGGTCTTACAAGCCAGTTGTCGTATGTTCGAGCCCCGACCTGGAAGGATTCTTAGTATCAGTAGAATCGTAGCATCAGCGTTGCAATGGTTCTGTACACTCGAAATCGGCTGCGAAGTCTGTTGAAACAGAAAGGCCAAATTCCACAAAAGGAATGTAATGCCAAGACTTTGCTTTAGGCGGTGGTGTTTTCTTCTTCCGTACCAGCACGTACCGATTTTGCATCATTTTGTATGATAGTTTGAAAGTTTTTATACTCATTGCCCTATAATTTCGGAACCCGATGTCGCATCTGGATGAAATTGCACAGTATATTTTAAGACAATGAGAGTTTAAAATTGGTTTAACCATTACTGAGAAATCGAAGGATTTGATTTGTTTCTTTGAGACCTGCAATTGGTTTCTGAGGACTCATAGAACCTTGGAAAGGTTTATAATATGATCGATTTGTTCAGCAAATCTATGGGTCACAAGAATGGGAATAATGAAGTCTATGTAAGAGCAGTCAAAGATTGTTGATGATAGGGGAATTAAATTTAGTTTGAACTTTTGGCGCTGATAGACTCCTAACTTCAATCATGTAATGATTTATATGGTCCATTGTTGTATCGATATCAGCAGAATTTCTCAAAATAATTTCATGGTGCACATCGATGTGAGATCTGTATGTAGTGTAGTTCTAAGGTGGTAGCAGTGATGTCCGAGCTCAGCACACGAGCTACTCTATATCTGCAGTGTGTGCCTATTAAACTCGTGTGCTGTGCTTTTCAAACCAGACCCATGAGCGTGTGCTATTTGTGTTGTCCACCTACTGACAAGAGACAATACAAGAGCGGACACTGTGTGCTTAAAAATTATATTGTTAAATAAAAAACAAAAACGAACTCTCAACTCAGCACGTGAGCTAGCACATGAGCCAGCTCACGAGTTAGCTCCCCATTCCAGCTCATTAATTCCGTATGACACTAAAAGACCTTTTCTGTTTAAAACTTGAATGGAATGTTTTGTGAACCGGGATTTTTTCATCTCGCACTCCGGGAAAACCGGCCAATTGAAATCGGCAATCTGCTTGCCACCCTGAAATAGTTTCGAGCTAGAATTAGAAAACTTTTAATGTGGAACACATTTTTGTTTTCTATATAGGGGTGCAAATTAGAACCTCAAGAAAAATACACGTAGTAATGTGGTCAGGTTTTGAACATCTAAAGCTCAGTCAATTTTGTATCAATTATTAGTATCATGTCACCATTTGATTGGAAATATTTCTACGTATTGATTTGAATGTTCATAGCCATGTATTTTTTATTGTATATCATTGAAAAATTTTGATTAATAGCTAGCAGTGTCCTATTTTGTCTGCAAAAAATCTCCGGCATACCGGATTTCCCTGCCATACGACGCTTTTGAAGGAGTGTGTGGTATATCAAAAGGAAAGCATCGCTCTGATTGGTCAATTGATGCAAAAGCGAAGCTGTTGGAAGCACGCGAATCTATAAATAGAAGCGAAGTTATAGCTAACGTTTCAGTGCTACGCGTAGCTTGTTAGAGGTAGGTTGTTGGTAGACAGCAAGACAAAAAGTGCCATAAAACAATTTGAAGCTTTAATTGGTATGCTCTTATCTTGTGCCATGCAAGTTCGGATGAAATTCCATGTTATGCCGTTTCGCCTGAGAAATTGACAACTACCGCATGGTAAATTTGGAGTGCATAAGATTAACTTCCAATTTATATAAGATGAACTTGATTGATAATGAGAAAAAGTTTATCGCTTCAACCGAAATCGCAGAATGGTAGTAACGGTAGAGAAACGCTATAAAAATAATTGCTTGCATACAAAACTTGAACACAATCTTGGCGAAAAGAAGCTTAAATATCGATATCCGTATCGCTAGAGTGTACAAACATATAATTGCATACATTTGGGCTTTTGATGTAATTTCGTCGGCGACAAAACAAATACGAATCACGACAAATAGAGTCTATATTCTGGGTTCGCGTGTTCGGTGTTGGTTCCTAATAAAGATCAATCTAAGCAATCTCTCGTGCATTTTTCGAATTTAAGTGTGACGATTGATTGAACTTTTTGATTGTAGATCATTAGAAATTTTGGTTACTTTGTTCCACATCAACGGCTCGAACAACCGCATGGGGCTGATCCTTGTAGTTTTTTTTATGTTTTTTGCTGTACGGTCTAAATGAAAAACTTTTTACTAAGTTTCGATCTGTTTTTAAGTTCATTTGGGAGGGGTGCTTCGTTAACTTCATATGAACTTAGCGAAGTACTCAAAAAATAAAAAAATGTGTGCAACATTTGAAATTGCTGTAACTAATTAGCAACAAATCATTCACTCATTTTCGTTATAATCGGCGATAAGTGTTGTAACTGATTTTTTGTTAGAATTTTTTGCAAGAAAAACTACAAGGCTTAGCCCAATGGGGTTTTTCGAGCTATTGATGTGGAACAAGGCAACCAAAATTTCGAATGATCGATATTTTCAATCAAACACTTCAATTAATCGCCATGCTTTTAAATGCGCGATTGCACGAGTCTCCTTCGATTGATATATCACACGCGGTTTTTTTTTATATGCGTTTGTTACGCGACTTTTTTACGATGATTCCCGAAGCTGCGCGTTTTTTTTTATGCGGGTCCCCGAAGTTACGCGTTTTTTTTTTGCGGTGTTGAGAACCAACATCGAACACGCGAACCCAGACTCTGTTTGTCTTGATTCGTGTTTGTCTTGTATCCGACGAAATTACATCAATAGCCCAAATATATGCAATTATATCTATGTGCATACTTGCGTAACGGATTTCGATATTTAAGCTCCTCTTCGTCAAACTTATATTCAAGTTTGGCATGCATGCAGTTATTTTTATAGCGTTTAGTTCTCTACCATTACTACCATTCTGCGATTTCGATAATTGTTCGAGTTCATCTGATTTAAATTAGAAAATAATATTAAGCACTTAGAATTTACCCTAGGATTTCTCAGGTGAAAACGACATAATAAAGCATTTCATCAAAATTCGCTTGACACAAGATCAAAGCAAACCAATTGAAGCTTCAAATCGTTTTATAGCGCTTTGTGTCTTGTTGTCTAGCAGCTACCTGTCTCTGACATGTTACACGTGATACTGAAATGTTGGTTATTATTTTGCTTATTTATAAATTCGCGTGTTTTCCTACTGCTTCATTTTGGCATCAATTGACCAATCAGAGCGATGCTTCCCAGCTGATAGATCGCTTATTCCTTCAAAACCATCGTCTCTGTAAGGGAAATCCAGCTCACCAATAATCAAAATTTCAATCATATACGAGGTATGTTCAAAAAGTACCCGGAATTCTCATTTTTCTAAAAAAATATTTATTCATTCGTCTACATCTATATGGTCCCCTTCAAAGTAATCCCCCCTAGATATAATACACTTATGCCAGCGTTTTTTCCAGTCTTCGAAACACCCCTGATAGTCACTTTTTGTAATGCTCTGTAGCACTCTCAGCAATTCTGCCTTTATCTCTTCAATCGATGAAAAACGCTGTCCTTTCATGGGTCTCTTCAACTTTGGGAACAGGAAAAAATCACACGGAGCGATATCTGGTGAATAAGGAAGTTGGGGAATGATTAAAGTCTTGTTTTTAGCCAAAAAATCACGAATAAGCAGAAGCAGTTTTGGAACGAATTTTGCTGCCACTCGTTTTATGCCCAAAACATTTGAAAAAATATGATGGCATAAGCCAACTGATATGCCAACTTCATCAGCAACTTCTCTAATAGTGATTCGGCGATTATCCATAATCATTTTTTCCACTTTGCCCACATTTCCATCGATTATTGACGTGCTGGGTCGACCGGAGCGTTCGTCGTCTTCAACGTCTTCGCGGCCATCTTGGAAACGCTTATACCACTCGTAAACACTTGTTTTTTTCATAGCAGACTCACCGTAGGCTCTCTGTAACATTTCGCACACTTGGTTACACTTTATTTCATTTTTCACGCAAAATTTAATACAAATTCTTTGACTCTTCAATTCTTCCATTGTTTAAACTAACAAAAATCGCCGAGCTCAAAAAAACACGTCTACACCAGCCGCTACAAGACAGAATGTAAACAATGAATACAGCTGAAAATTTCACCGTACATTAGGGACATATGTACCAACACAATAAAAAAAAATTTGACCACCGGACTCTCCAGACGCGCGCAATTAAAAAATTCCGGGAACTTTTTGAACAGACCTCGTATATATTTGAAAATACGTGACTTGATAGATTTTAATCGAAATTTAGAAATATTTCCAATCAATTGGTGAAACTGTATTAATAATTGGGGTGTGGGGCAAGACTTCCCATTTCAGCGTTTCCAGGTACTTTTTGACCACTTTTGCGACGTGAGGCCGAGCATTGTCGCCGAGCATTGTGACTTTGTCATGTCGCTCTTGATATTGTGGCCGCTTTTCTTTTAGCGTGCGACTAAGGCGCTTCAGTTGCGTTCGGTAGCGATCTCCTGTGATGGTTTCACCCGGTTTTAAGAGCTCGTAGTAAATCACACCGAGCTGATCCCACCAAATACACCGGTTACGATTCGATGTAAAAACCTCTTACGATTTTGTCTTTGAAGCAGTTGCTCACATACAAATAGACGGCGCTCGATGTCCCTCGGTCTCAACTCGTACGGCACCCAGTTTCCTTCTTTCTGAATCATGCCCAGGGCCTTGAGACGTTTCGAAATGGCTTGCTGACTCACTCACAACGATTCGGCGAGCTCTTCTTGGGTTTGGCACGAGAAGCAATGCTTCTAGTTGTAAGGTTTTTTCTCTTCCACCACCATGTTTGTCTTCGACATCGAAATCACCATTTTTAAAATGTTGAAACCACTTCCGACACGTTCTTTTACTCAGAGCAGCATCACCGTAAGTTTCTGAGAGCATTCGATGCGCTTCAGCTGCATTTTTTTTTCGAATTGTAACAGAAAAGTAAAACTTCCCGCAAATGGCTAGAATTGGGCACATAAACAGGCATTTTCGAGCGTGAATAATACGAAAACAAGAACAACTGTCACTGAAACGGCGATGACAATTCGTTAGGCACTGTACACACTCACCTTAAAGGCATTATCATCTATGTATTTTGACCAGCTTCAGCCGGTACAGCCACCTATCGGAAAACGGCGGAAGCAAACACCGGATAGAAAACAAAGATGTGTTCCACATAAAAAAATAACCCTAACTTGGCAAGCCGACTATATCGACTATACAAAGTGAGATCCACATAGATGTGGTCATGGTCATGTGGCCGACTGTGTCGATCGAATCTACGTATTTCGTTCGAATGTACAATTTTCATTTAGTATTTCGCCTCTTGTTCGAATTTTTCATTCAAAAAACATTACTGCATCGAGGTACAGAATGGTAATTGCACTTTCGAACAAAATATTCTGATTCATTCGAAATACAGACTAGTGGTGATTGTATCCAACCCAACTAATTCGTTCGAAGCGGAATCAATTGAATTGATGGAAAAACCGACCAAAATATTTGCGTCCGACGAGAAGTATGTTCGTGATTTTTCATCACGACAACACTCGGCCGTGTGTTCTGCTTACCGCTTGTTTGGAATGATGCATGACACTCTAACTGGAACACGTCTCCATTCAATCGAGGGGATCAAACGCGGACTTTGCAAAGTTAGATTCTACTTGTTTTATTAGTTACGCTATCAGATTATTTCAAGCATTGATCAAAACTGAATTTCAAACACTATAACTTACGTTGAAAATACTAGGCAACTATCGACTTCTTTGGCATAGTAAAATATAAATCGACCCAGTGTCAATGAAAATCAATCAATCAACACGGCTTACCAGTGGCGATTGTCACGCGATCCTTGTGCCGCACTTCTTTGCTATTGACAACGAACGGATTACTTTTGCAGGTTAATAAGTCGATAAGCTTTTTAGCAGCCTGTCACCGCAGGTTACTGCAAGTTCGTCCTCAATTCAACAACAACACTTAAACAACTAGAGTATTGTGTTGGTTTTTCGCACACTACCTACCATCGAAACATCGCATCCTGGTCAATTATTAATTCGCTTGCACCACCCAATTAAACCCTTCCGGTTGGTGGCCGGTGCAAATGTGCAGAACGAACGGTCCGGCCGAGAGTAACAAAAAAAAAAAAAGAAAAACAAAAGCGAAAGCTCAACAGATAACGTACGGTGGAGACGGAGACAGACGAAACCTCCTGAATTAGGTTTTATATAATTGTTATTCGAAAGCAAAGTACTCGGACCCGATAAAGATTCAATCACAGGAGCCTTCCGCTCCGAAAGGTGAATTTTACTGATCAAATTCTTTTCCGTACCTGTGGATGTAAACCCATTTTGAAGATATTTTTCATTTTTCAATGTCCGTTGCAACACGTAGCTATGCATAATTCATAGCCGGGTTTCCCATCTATATCTCCTATCCCATATCTCATCCGACACTTGAGCGGGGACAAGCGAAACGTCGTGCAGCGTTTCGGAAACGGAACAGTATGTTGGTATTGACGCACTCACAAGGACACAATCGATGACCGAATAATTCTGGC
Source organism: Malaya genurostris (assembly GCF_030247185.1). NCBI lineage: Eukaryota > Metazoa > Arthropoda > Insecta > Diptera > Culicidae > Malaya > Malaya genurostris. The sequence goes on along the minus strand of NC_080572.1, from coordinate 269,762,631 downwards.
GATTTCCGCTCTAGTGGCATTAAGTGCAAGCGAGGCGGGACAGGCGAGTGCACTAATCTGCTACTGCCCCAGATACTCTGTGGCCTGTGTTCGATTGCTGATATTACGTAAGCTTTCGTGGCTGATTTTCGAGTTATTTATTGATACCGAGAATGCTGGGAAATGCGGTTCCAGGATGTGGGGTTGTTTGCCATTAGGGGAGACCGGGGCTAGACCGGACACGATGATGTGCGCTGTAATGTCGGTCTTTTCAGTGCTCTTAAATGTTCATTTAGAGCTGAATCCAGTGATTATTGAGTGCAGTCGATTACGAGAAAAGTAAAATTATTGCGTCTCGAAAATGAACCTTCTGTGCGGGGCTAAACCGGACGAAAAAGTAGGGCTTAAACGGGCACATAATTTTCGACTTGAAATTCTTAACGGATTCTTGAAACACACCTAAATATTGATACCTTAATTTCTATTCTACTTCTTATCACTTATTGAAACTAGATTTACTATAAATTAATTATATGCAGCGAAACTGGTTACTTTTTACAGAAAATTAATACATTCTAAAAGTTCAAATATAAATCTGTAGCTGAATGTTGAAGCTCCAAAACGGTATAGTCAACTTGGGTAAAAGCTTAATTGTAATGGATGCTCCAAAAAGTGTTCGGCTTAGCCCCGATCTCTCCTACTGTTAAAATAATGAAATTACTAACAACTAGAATATGATTTTCGCAGGTGGACTAGCTGATTTTCCGTTCTACTAAACAATCTTGAAGTAATCCAGTTTCTTTATAGGACGCCCCAAAAATTGCTTCTTCAAATAGTATTCCGCAAAGTGGTCACCTGGGCCAACTGATCTTTGTTTTACTTATCAATGAGTTTTTTATTTGATTTCGATGTGAAAATTTATTACGATCTATCTCAATGACGTTGAAAGAAATTACACTGAGGTCCTTTTTCTAAGCGGTTTTTATTTTACACTGCTTTTTTACGCGACTATCCGAAGTTACGCTGTTTTGTACGCTGGTTTTCGAAGTTAAGTGGTTATTTAACGTGAATTTTTAAAATTTTTCGGTTTTAGAGCTGAATCCAGTGTTTTAGAAATGCATGAAACGTCGAGATCTGGTGTTATCCCGGAAATTTGTTTTACGTTAACTCTCTCATACTTAGAAAAAGTTTGATTTTTTCAAAAAAATACTTTTTGAGATTACACCAGATCTCGAAGTTCATGCATTTCTAAGACATTGGCTTAAAAACAAAAATCCGGGTTCGTAAATTTCAAAGTCCAAGTATCAAAGTCGATTCCATTCAAAATTTTTTTTGGGAATGCATCAGATCTGGACGTTTCAAGCATTTCCAAAACATTTGCCTTTCAATTTTTTTTAGTTTTCAGTTTTTTGTACACGGATTTCCGAAGATACGTGGATTTTAGCCATTTTTCTTCCTTGGCAAAACTCAACTTTATTCATCAGCATAGTCTCCTTCAAGGGCAACCCAATCGGTCCAGACAGAATCTGCTTCCTTCGAGCAATTTTTAAGCCTACAAGCAGATAGTAGGGGTTATCCTATTTTGTGCATTGGGCACATAACCGATTTCTATACTTTATGTTTCGTCTTCGACTCGTCAGTACATAACAGTTTATGTTGAACTGTTATGTAACCTAGCAGCTCAACATAAACCGCTAGGCAGACATAAAGTTTCTGCTACTTACAGAACACTTTTTTTTATATTTGCACCGAAGTGCAACGTCTTTACTGTCGTGCCGAACGTAAACGAGTTTCGACTTAAACTGGCCGATTCAGGTGATGGTTATTTAGGGGTTATCCTAACAGTTCAACATAAACTGTTATGTACTGACGAGTCGAAGACGAAACATAAAGTATAGATAGTAGTCGCTGGGAGCCATAGCCGGTGAATATGGTGGATCTGACAAATCTATTTCATCCTCCGTTTCGATGCTGCAACCGTCATTGTACTTCCAAAAACGTTCCTTAATGTGCTTGAAAATTTTTTCCCGTTTCCATAGAATATGCTTGTCCGGGAAGCCGTTCGAAATCTCTCTTGACGTGGGTTCTATTACTCTATACTACACAAGCAAACTCCGTCAGCATTTTCATGAACAGTTTCCGCAATTCTACCCATACCGACTTGTTTTGCTGATCGTCACGATTTGGAGTCACCACTTTCTCATAAGTCAAAAATCCGGTTGGATTTTTAGCTTGCATGCGGCATTTCGAATGCCGGAGAGGTTGGGGTTCCGCTGGAAACAGCTAGCCACTATTCTCGACTATTTTTGCGACATCCGGTTTTTCCATTTCTCTTCGATTCTGTCTTCATGGTTGTAGACAAACGATGTCCGAATTATTTTATTACGTTGGTGATAGCCGGTTTGCCCACATTCAACAATTGGTCTGCGAGTAGCTTGAAGTTTCGCGATGTGCGAGCAAAATTTTGGCTCGTTTTTTTTCCTCTTACTCCGATGTGTGAGCAAAATTTTTTCGTTTTTTTTCCTCTTACTCGGAACCCATACTCACAAATGTAAAGTAACGATCCAAATCAACCAGGTGCGTACCCAGAAAAAAAATTCAGCGGTTTTTCAGAATATAGGGGATACCGGGGCTAAATCGGACACTTTTTAGACATTAAATATAAAACATCAATTAAAACTGTTTTTTTTTGTCCAAGCGCGTTTACAAAGTCAGTCCGTGAATCGAAATAATAGCAGGATTATAAGATGTTTAAACTGTCCAGTTTAACCACGTGTCCGGTCTCCCCTAATAATTTCTAGAGTTTCAGTAGGAAAATTATATTTGCTTTATCGCATAATATCGTTTATTCAGAACTGAAAATCTAATATAGTTATGGATTTTTATGCATTTTCATACGATTTTTAATGCGATTTTTTGCTAATTTTCAAAGTTTTGCTGCTTTTCATGCAAATTTTTTACATTATGCGGAATTTTTATGCCAGTTTTCTAAGTTATGCGTTTTTGCCTTTCTCTATAGGAAGGTAATAGAATTGCTGGAGAACCCGACTTTCGAACGGTGCCTCGGGGACTTAACCCATAGTGTTATATATCAGACGACTCAGCTCGAAGAGTTCGAAAAATGTCTGTGTGTGTGTGCGTGCCTTTTTTAAAGATTCTCTTACCGTTCAATTTTCTCGCAGATTGCTCAACCGATTTCAACAAGCGTAGGCTCGTTTGAAAACTGCTATTGAACCATTGATCTAGTTCGAAGATTCAATGGTTGTTATTTCTGGTTTCGAAGATATAATGGTATTAGTGATGTAAACCGATAAAACGGATTGTTGTTTTCCCGCTCAATTTTCTCAGAGATGGCTGAGCATATTTAAACAAGTATGAGATCGTTCGAAAGCTAACACATGGGCTGAATAATCCCGAGCCTAACAAAGAAAACACGATTTTTTTGTTTCAAAATTAACTTTATTCATCAACGTAATCTCCATCAAAAGCAACGCAATCATTCAAGGGCCGCTCTAACATTTCAATACCACTTTTGTAGAATGATTTATATTTTGCCTCAAAATAGGCCTCAGCTTCAGCGATAATCTTTTCATTCGTGAGAATTTTCTTAGCGGTGAGCATTTTTCCAGGTCTGTGACCAACCAGTAGTCGCTGGGAGCCAAATCTGGCGAATACGGTGGATGTGGGAGCAATTCGAAGTTCAATTCATGTAGTTTTGCCATATTTTTTTGGTTGTGATTTACTTTACTATGGGGCGCCTTTTCAAAATTAACCCTCTGAGAGAAGGATAAGTTTTTCATCGTGAGTATTTCTTGTTGTATTTAATTTTTGCTACAAGCCCTCGGAAATATAATCAGAATTTATAATAATGAAATTTTCAGCTGTATGCCATAATCTCAATTAATTTAAAATCCGATTTTTCTGAAATGTTTGGTATCAACAAATATCGAAGAAGAAAACTCATGACGCCTTCATCGTACCTGGGTATGTATAAAAGGCTAACAATTGATATATGTCGTTCATTCTAGCCTGCGCAGTTGACTGAGCAGGAAGTAAAGCAAGTGCATCATTCCGGTTAATTCAGATCCAAAACTCAGTCCCAATATCAAGAATTCAGTTAAGTATTGAGTCAATTGCGTTTACAGAGCCAGTTTCCCTTAAAAGAAAGGCGATTGCGTCATCCTGCTGCTGGTCGTTTGCATTGGAGAAAATCAACGAAAAGTGGACAGCAATGGGGAACATTACGCATAATCAGCCCTTTTTATGGCTTCAAATGTTATCTAAAGAACTATTAGAATTACTGTTGAAATATGCAAATAAGAAGTGAATATAATTTGTTTAGTGAAGGTTTACAGTCTGATGGATTCTGATTAGAAAATTGTCGCATTTTTCTCGCCTTTTTTCTAAAAGGATTTTGTGTGTATTGGTTTGAATGCATTTTGTTGACTTTAGAGTGTGCTAGTGGTGTCAGATAATTTATTGTTCATTACATTGGCAGTCACGGGTTGACGGTTCAATGCATAGGACGCTGGTCTTACAAGCCAGCTGTCGTATGTTCGAGCCATGCAATGATTCTGTACGCTAAGAATCGGCTGCGAAGTCTGTTGAAACAGAAAGGCCAAATTCCACGGAAGGAATGTAATGCCAAGACTTTGCTTTTACATTGGCATTATATTAGAGGAACATTTTTGTATGATAATGAATAAAGAAGTTTTATTATAAAGAGCTATACCCCTAGGCTTTGGATGATGAGCTACAGGGTGCGTACCCCCGCTTGGTGGATGGGGGTGGGAGTCAATTTACACTTCGCGTATTTACAAAGTCTGACCATACCGAGATCGATCGTTAGCTTATAAATTTAAAAGATGAAAATTATTGTGTTGTCTGAATCGATCACGGAGTGGACAGGACTAATAATGCTTGAAATTGACAATAGGTCATTAGGTGGTTTCGAGCATTCTTATGCCTGGAATTGGTCACCAATTTGAATTATTTTGATCCAGTTGGGATGAATATTAATATATCATATTCGTCCTGAGCTTGGTGAATTTAATTCTAAAAGGAGGACTATTGTTATCAGGAATAGGAGTAAATTGATATCCTATGAACCGTTTAAGAACTTTCAAACCTTTCCGATCCGGCTCGGTATCGGTAATGTTTACAAATTGCAATGATGACGAAACTGATTAATCAAGTGTGAATACACTCTCATATCGGGAAAGGTTTGAATGTACTTAGATTTCTCAAACTTGGACACAGATGTCACCTTCTAACTAAGAGTGTGAGATGTGTGTTTCTGGAAGAGAGCGGTTCACGTGGACCATTTCATCCAATCACACCTAGTATTTCTTCACGAAATACATGTAGTTCTTGTTTCCTGGATGCGTGCTCAACACTAGAAGGCCCAACACTTAGTTTAGACCTAGACTGCTCAAAGGCAGTCAGAATGATGGAAAGAGAGAAAGTCAATAATATAAACTGTGACAGAATAAATAAAAGCTAGTGCAGTATTCCTAAGTGCATATATCGGTAAATAAAGAATTAAAAAAGTTCACAGAATTTCACGCGGTCCTTCCATTGTTTACATATTGTGACTTTCCTGGGCAATCTAGTGTTAAATGCGCATCCTTACATTATATAATTTAACAAGCTTACTAACACCTAATTTTCTTTTATTCTTATCACGAGAAAATATCAAAATAAAAGATTATAGACAAAAACGATATGGATATACTAGGATGCTACAGGAATACCAAAAGGAAATTGAAAACAAATCAAGAGCCCCAGTGAAACGACGAAACATTGGTATGTTATTGTAATAAATCTTTTGATGACATATTAACTTTTGGTAAGTCACAATATTTCTATTTTTATTATTACTTTTATTATTATCATTATTATTATTGTTGTTGTTATTGTAATATTATAAATATTTATTTCTTTATTCTTGATAAATTATCACGTTGAGATATTAACAGGTTTCTCCGGCATAATAAAAAAGCGATGCAATGGGGAAAAGGAAATGTAACGTAACTTCGACAAAGATAGAATTAATCAGAGCAGATTAGAATGGATAGTGTTAGTAGATCAAACATATCTACATCTGTTTAGGAACTTTAAAGTAATAATCGTTTGTACCGCTTCAGACATATAAGACTATTTAGGAAAGCAGGGACAAGACCGAAGCGGATACAATGCGAAATTTGCAAAGTTTCATCGACGAGGACATTTAAGACACAGAAGCAGCTGGTAGGATGACAAAATACGAATACGACAGAGACGCACGACTCAATGATTGACTGGTTACAGGGTGAAGCACACACTTCCTGCTCAAGTGACAAATTCTCTGGCGAACTTGCAATAGAAGATACTCGTATCTTTCGTTGCAAATTGATAGCCGCAAAGGAATCTGTCGCTTGGGTTACATGCTGGAGGATTTCCTCCTTCGTTACTAGTGTTCATTTGGGCACCATAGCCTAGTTCGTCTGGTATGGAAAGTGTGGATCGTTGTAACCACCCCCCTCGGCCAGAGCAGCCCATAAAGGGAAAAAAAAAAAAAAAAAATAATGAATAAAGAAGTTTTATTATAAAGAGCTATACAAATTATTTTGTATTACTCAATCGTATGTCAGAATGTTTGATGTAACTAATTCGTACTTTAATTGAAGTGCATCGTTTCAAATTCTAATAGTGAAGAAGGGGAAAGCTAGCACAATTCACACACTCGATTAACTAACTGATATTCGGAAGTGTACAAAAAGCGTGCCAGTTTTATTCGTATTCATGTCATCCAGTTATGTCCCTGACATTACCCACCCTTCTTTTTCTATGTGATCGTTTCTTTGTAGTTTCAGCCTTCAAACGCTCCAATAACACCACATAATAGTTACTGTTAATGGTATTACCTTTCTCAAAATAGTCTATAAATATTACACCACTAACATCCCAAAATTCTGAAGCCATAAACTTTCCAGCCGATTGTTCTGCTTTCGGGCGCTATGGACGAGGTTCACCAGTTGCTGTCCACTCAGATGACGATCGTTTTGATTCTGGAGTGAAGGGATGAATCCATGTTTCATCCATTGTCACATATCGGCGCAAAAAATCATGAATTTTTAAGACACTTGGCAATATAAGTTTTCTGTTTCGGTTTTTGGTATGCAAATTTTCAAAGTTATGCGATTTTGCCTTTCTCATATAGAAAGGTTATGCAATCACTGTGAAACTGACTCTTGATCCGTTCTTCTCTACAAATGTCATATAAAATTCGACTCAGTTCGTCGAGTACACAAAATGTCTGTGTGTGTATGTAACTTTTTTTTGCAATAATTTTTATCGGAGATAGCTGGACGGATTTTCACAGACTTAAATTGAAATGAAAAGTCTTGTGGTTCCATACTAAATTTCTAAATATTGTTTGGATTCGACTTCCGGTTCCGGAATTATTGAGTAAATGCGCAAAAATATGTGGAAATAAGTGCACAAGCTTTTTACGAAGATGGTCAAATCGATACTAACAAACTTAGATTCAAATGAAAGCTCATACTAAATTTTCGAATGTTGTTTGGATATTACATCCGTTTCCGGAGTTATGGAGTAAAATGCGCAAAAAAAATAAAATATTTGTACTAACTTTTCTCAGATACGGCGTGACCGAGTGCCCCAAACTTAGATTCAAATAAATGGTCTTATGGTCCTTCACGAAACTGCTGAATTTCATCTGGATCCAACTTCCGGCTCCGGAATTCTTGGGTGATTAGAGTAAAAATTAAAATTTTAAAATATTTACTCACTCATCTCAGAGATGGCGTGGCCAATTTTTAAAAACTTAAGTTTAAATAAAAGGACCTCTAGTGCTTCACGAAACTTCTGAATTTCATCTGAATTCGACTCCCGATTCCGGAATTATAGGGTAAAGTGTGTCAACAATGGTAAGGAGTGTATCGAAAATAAGTTATCCACATCGCATTTTTTGGACGCTTGAGGCCTAATTGTTTTGAACTCCTGCATGTTCCCAACTGCCTTACCAGTCTTCTTGAATACCTTCTTCATGATTGCAAAGTAAGGTTCGATGGATCGAAGCTGAGGGCAATTTGGTGGATTGATATTTTTCTCAACGAAATTTATACCCTTTTCCGCAAGCCAATTGAGAGTAGTTTTGGCATAGTGAGCCGACGCTAAATCCGGCCAAAACAGTGGAGGTGTACTATGCTTCTTATATAAAGGCAGCAATCTCTTCTGGAGACACTCAGATCGATAGATTTATGCATTTATAGTTCCGGTAGTGTAAAAACAGGTTGACTTCAAACCACAGGAACATATTGCATACCATACCAGTACCTTTCGACCGAATTTCTCCACTTGAATCGACCTGTCCGCATCGCTCACATCCTCCCCAATGACGACAGTAAAGTATTGTGGACCTGAAAGGGTTTTTGAGTCCTCCTTTACATAAGTCTCACCGTCCATCAAAACGCATGCATGCGGACACTGCAAAAGACTCGAATACAATTTCCGGGCCCTTGTTGCTGCTCACTTCTTCTGTTCTACACTTTGTTTCGAGATTTTCTGTTTCTTGTAGGTCTTCAGGTGATTTCACCTCTTGATACCCTGGATCATTCCGACACTCGTTCCTGCTTTTTTGGCCAAATCACGTATTTTGACATTGATTTGTTCTTCATGATTAGAGATACCGCTTTCTGGTCCAGTTTCGGGTTGGAAGAACCGGGTTGTCTGCCTCTTCCTGGTAGCGCATTCGAAGAATAGTGTTCCCCAAACTTATGAATGCTATGGTTTTAGCACTGGCATGATGAATTCCAAACCGCTTCGCCAATTTTCGAATAGTAATACCCTTCTCACTTAGCCATGTGTCTAGAACCTTAATTTTCACTTCCTTTTCAATACGCGACATTTTGAAAACGCAGAATTTCATCCGCTTGAACATGTAAACAAACGAAAGCTGACAGCCAAACGCACAGCATGTTGCGACCTGAGCATAAAAAAACCGTCACAAATAAATGCGTACAACACAAATGTATGTGGAGAGCTTATTTTCGATAACTCCTTATACCGTCACTTAGAGCGGTGAAACAAAAAACGAAAAAAACATTTCTAAACTGGCGTCAAGACTACTTCAATTGGTAGCTATTATCAGTAGATGACCAAACAAACCGATTCCGGCTATCCTGGTTCCGGGTTTCCGTCCTGTGGTCCCATACATAATTCCTAAATTTCATCCGGATCCGACTTCCGGTTCCAGGAATATAGGGTAAAGTGTGTTAAAAATTCTATACCACCACTTAAAAGGGCGAAAAAAGTAAACAAAATTCAAAATCGGCCTCAAAACTACTCCAATTGATAGTTTTTATCAGTGGAGACGAAGAAAGGCATCATTGCACCACTTGGTAGATTAAGACAGGTTTTTACGCAAATTTGCGTAGTTATACGGTACTAGGTGGTTAAAAAAGACGAGTACAATTAAAGAATTGTGGAATTTTCAAACTACTTCAAACCGTGAAACTGCTCTGTCATTGAGCTACCCTGGAGGCAATCCGATGAAAAAACCGCCGAGAGATGTACATTTGGTACGTTCGGATAGATTTTTCTGTAATTTTTCACTCATGTTGAGAGTAACATTTCCGACTGACACACATTCATTGATCCATGTCCCTTTCACCTACGTCCTTTGTCACTTCCATATCAACTTTCAAAACTGAACTGTTGTGTGTGTAGTGGCACGAAGTAACTGTATCATTGTTTAAAATAATTGATTTAATTTCATCCGTTTCAAGCTTATGTCCTGTTCGCTTTATGACAAACTCAATCCAATGTATACTTTAATTGCTGTTCATCTTTTAATTGGTGAACGTTGATGAATTCGATCATCGATAAATTCATTCATAGAAAGTTTGTCTGAGTTCAAATTTTTTTTATTAAGTGTCAAAAATTATAAAAATAATGTTTGGTAGTGAACTAATTTGATCATCCAAAATGCATCAAACCTTGTTGATGCTTTCAATCATTCTTCAACTTGTAGAACCTTGCCACAAGACATTTTGGAACATAAACAACATGCCCACGGCACGCATAATAGCACGGTCACGAATGTAGTTTTTTTTTTCAATCAGGAAGTTCAACGGTAGTTGGAAGAGATGGTGCTGAACTTGCTTAGTATATACATTTCGTATATGTCACGTACAAAGGGTCTGGTTTTTGTTAATAGCATCAAACACCGATTGCTACACTTAACAATCGCGCGAAGTATTCGAAACAAGCCGGCATTTCCGGCCTCCGAGTTGAGTCAATCAAACCTGACCAATAGGAGCAACCTATTGACAAAGTGAAGAAAGAAGCTCAAATTTCGATAAGACGATGAACCAACCTCATCGCGTAAGTCTATTCCGATACACACAGCCCCACAGGGACGTATGGCGGTGAAGCCAGGTAAAATCTTACCTCTGAGCATCCACCGCGCAAAGAAGAATCCATTACAATGGACGGAGATAGAGAGGGAGATAGTGAGCTGTGGAAGATTCCAAGGGTGAAAAATTCGAAACCCGAAAATCTAACAGAATCGATACGTCACCGCAGTTACGACAATAATAACACCGGATTCGGTATTGTGTGTGTGTGTGCGTGCGCAGACCGTGCACCGGCGTGATGCGAAAATGTGTTCGTAGTATCGGTCAAAGATATTCGCTATCTACTTCAGAGGGTAGCGAGGGGTAAGTGATAGGACAGCAATTCAGTTAAGAAGGATACAGTGGATACTGTTATTAAAAAAAAAACTAGATGTAAATTAATTTATAGAATCGCTGTGAGACCTTATCTCACTGAACCTTAACTTCCAGCATTATATTATGATTAATATTCGAACAACATCAACATGCCCCGTTGTCCCCACGACAACCCTCGGTGGTCGATTTTCGGTTACAGGTGATGATTAAGCTTTGCCTCGTCTTGCACAGATCATCCGCCTATTAAAAGAGAATTTTACATTCAGTAAAATACAAAAAAAAGCTAGACTATCATGATTATTTATGACGAATAAACAGCGTACAAGCATTTTTTGTGGTGCTGATTGTGGTGCAACTACCCTAGCCTTGCTTGCCGATAAACGAATGCATGATGGCGGTGGTGCAGCTTTCGCTTTCCTGCCACCCGGAATGGATGAAAATTCAACAGATCTGATGGGCAGAAATACGACTGACTTGACGATGCTTCGTACAGTGGATTATGTGCTGCTCCGCTCTGCTTTGAATATTTTTTGCAATATATCTTGGCTTACGGCTTATCAGTACTGATCCACGGTCGACTCCGTTGATAAAGAATCCATAAAATGACGATAAAGTAAACATAAGTTACAAAACTAGTTGATGTTGATGTTTTTTTTCTGTAACTTCTTGGAATAGCTTTATATTTATGAATTCATAACATAATGCGTTCCTTTGATTGATGTTTCCGATACATACCGATGACTAATTTCGATTTCCCCACTTGGACATTTGATAATGTTCGTTGATATTTTTTTTCTTCGAACTGTATTGTACGTATGTAAAAAGTAATGTAAAAAGTAATGGAACGCTGAGTCTGATTTCATCGCTTCTAAAAGTATATATTTCTGCATTTCTAAGTTTTCATATTGACAACTTCTTAAAAACTGCAAATTTGTCCCTACGGTAAAACAAAAATTTTCTTATATGAAAAACTTTCTTTTTTCAGACGAACTAAAAGCAATATTTCTGATTGATTTTAGGTGATTTTTCATAGCAACTCTTTGATAGAGGTTTTGTGTTAAGTGCAACGATTTAGATACCTTCGTTTAGATTTTATTGAACGAGTTTTTTATATATTTATTTCATGTTATTAATCTGAGAATCATCTTTCAAGGTCGAAGAATCATAAGCCTAGTACAATTAAAAGTTGGGTTACTGATCTTATCACTAGGGACGGCAGAAATTTCAGAAATTGTTTTGACATCATAAAAACCTGTTTTAATCCACCTAGTGGTGTAAAGATGCTTTTCTCATTTTCATTTTATCCTGTATATTACAGCAGAAACTTCCCGAAATACTACAATTTGAAATTTCATTGCATGGCTAGTACTATGGATCCTACTGACACTAAGAATTACATTAATATACTACGTACGAGTTTAAGTTGAAAATCTATTCAATCATGTCAAGTCAGTTCTGTCAAGTCAAGTGAGCTACATTTTATTACATTTAATTACTATTGTTGGTATTTCCGCAACCAAAAACTGGATATCGGCATAGTGACGTTCGGTTCATTCAACCATACACTAATATGACCTACCAATTTATTTACGATTCTCTATGAAGATTTGAATTTTGGAAAAAATGTACTAGTAGTCGAACTTGAATAAAATTCAGCCGATCTTTTATGGGATTATCAATGGTTGGTTTATTTGGTTACAGATTCTCATGGTCGGGAAACTAGAGAAATTAACTAGCAAATATAAAGAGATAGCTTATGAAAATTTCTTGAAACTGCCATTTTTACACTAAGCACCCTACCTCCGGAAGCAGGGGTTTAAGCCGAATGAAAATTGGAAGTTTGTGGAAATCGGTTCAGCCATCTCCTAGAAAAGTGAGTGCCATTATTTCCACATTTGTGGTGCATATCACGACATAATTCCGGAACCGGAAGTCGGATCCAAAAAATTTTCAGGAATTTTGTATGGGACCACAAGACCTTTCATTTGAATCTAAGTTTGTGAAAATCGGTTCAGCCATCTCCGAGAAAGTTAGTGCAATAAAACGATACATACACACCTACGCACACACAGACATTTTGCGTACTCGACGAACTGAGTCGAATGGTATATGAAACTCGGCCCTCCGGGCTTCTGTTCAAAAGTCGGTTTTCACCAGTAGTTTTTTTTACAACAGTTGCGAACATGCAGTTGAAAGAATAGTAGCAGCGTAAAATAATTTTGCGTGCGTACGTTTAAAATCCTGATCTCTCTTTTCATACCATCGGCAGAAAACAGGGAATTGTACGCGGTGCGTACGATTTTTGAGGACCAATCGATATTTAATTTTTTTTTTGCAAAATTTCTTATAATTTCATGAAATTTTACCATTATTATTCTAAGAATCCCCATTAGCGACAACAATAGGCAACCCAAAGTGAAAAGAATCCCAACCGGGTAGTTAAGCTAGCTTTAAGGAGAGATCCAAACAGTTGTGTGAAGAATGTGGCGAAACAACTGCATTTGAGTAAAAGTTTCGTGCAAGACGCGAAAAAACGTGAAGGTGGCCTACAAAGTTCAAATCAAAGCACCGAATCACAATGACCGGCAGAATAACAGGGAGAGAATAACACTTGCACGGAAGTTTTTCACCCAAATGTTGACAAAACCGCATTGTCTCGTTATGGATGACGAGATGTTCATGAACCCGAGTAGAGTGTGAGATCAAAAAGAAAACTCAATTTGTGCTGTTCGTATATATCGATTACTTAATTTGCTATCGTTTTGGTCGTTTTAACGGTTAAAAGATCAAAATCAAAGCAAAAAAAAATGCTGTGTGACATCAAACTGAAAACTAGCTTTGCTGTCAGTGAAAGCACATTGAAAACTTAATATGATGTAGATTTTCTCGAAATGACACGTCACGAACATAAGCTAAAAATAGAACAGCCAAAGCAGATCCGGGATAGTATACATTTAGGCGATATTACTCGCAAGCAAGAAAAAAGATTTTATGCAATCTCCACACTACCGCGAAGAGAAATCCGGTTTCGAACTAAGGTGATTTGGAATGCGAACTTTTTGCGATTGCTATGGACTGTAAGTGCTAGCTAAAAGGAGATGGAAAATGTTCGGTTATATGACACGCAGTGTTGTTTCACAAAGTTGTACGCAGGTAGGTTCAGTCAATGTACACTCGTTGCGTCGCTTCTATCCCGCAACCACCTTGAATAGCAGTGTGGCTATTTGAGCACAGTATAAAAATGTTCTCTTTGTCCTTCTCATATTCAAAGCTGTAGCATTCAAACATTATAACATTAAATTAAGTTATCTACCTCACACAACTCGTACATGTAATCACTTTGAAATGCGAATTTAGAGGCTCTGAAGACCAAACGTTTTACAGATAAGTCTCTTACAACACAGGGAACGTGTATTTATAGGAATTCGGCAATAAGGTATCCCAGATCATTTATTTTTTCGAGTAATTGGGACAATGAACGATGAGCTTCTGACCACAGATAGAACCAGAATCTCTTCAGTAAATTTTTAGTTCTTGGGTAGGCTTATAATTTACGATCATTTGATGCAGAATTAGTCCTGTGACTCAAAATTATGAAGATTTAGTCAGACGGTTTCTTTGGAAAAGTATATTAAAGTTCCAAGATTGATTAGATGATTGATAAAAAACTTCTTATAACAGTTCGGCTGAAAAGGTTGTATCGTTTAATAGAAACACACATTTTTTTGCCAAAATTCGTTTTTATTATTCAACATAATTGCCATCAGAGGCGATACAGCGATTATAGCGATCTTCAGACTTTTCGATACCATTTTTGTAGTACGATTTGTCCTTTGTCTCAAAATAGGCCTCAGTTTCTGCGATTACCTCTTCATTGCTTCTAATTTTTTTACCAGCGAGCATTCTTCTGAGGTCTGAGAACAGGAGAAAGTCACTGGGGGCCTAATCTGGAGAATGCGGTGGATGAGGGAGCAATTCGAAGCCCAATTCGTTCAATTTCAGCATGGTTTTCATCGACTGAAACAAAACTTTTTTCTTCTTCAAATGAGGCCGTTTTTTTGAAATTTCGTCCTTCAAACGCTCTAATAACGCTATATAATAGTCACTGTTGATGGTTTTTCCCTTTTCAAGGTAGTCGATGAAAATTATACCATGCGAATCCCAAAATACAGACGCCATAACCTTACCGGCCGATTGTTGAGTCTTTCCAAGCTTTGGGTTCGGTTCATCGCGTGCAGTCCACTCAGCTGACTGTCGATTGGACTCCGGAGTGAAGTGATGGAGCCATGTTTCGTCCATTGTTATATATCGACGAAAAAAATCGGTTTTATTTCGATATAACAGCTCCAAACACTGCTCAGAATCATCAATTCCTTGATGTTTTTGATCGATTGTGAGCTCACGCGGCACTCATTTTGCACAAAGCTTTCTCATATACAAATATTCGTGAATAATATGTCCAACACGTTCCTTTGATATCTTTAGGGTGTCAGCTATCTCGATCAACTTCACTTTACGGTCATTGAAAATCATTATGTGGATTTTTTTCATGTTTTCATCGGTAACAGCCTCTTTTGGACGTCCACTGCGTTCATCGTCTTCGGTGCTCATATGACCAGTACGAAATTTTGCAAACCACTTACGAATTGTTGCTTCGCCCGGTGCAGAGTCTGGATAACACTCATCAAGCCATTTTTTGGTATCGGCGGCACTTTTTTTCATCAAAAAGTAGTGTTTCATCAACATACGAAATTCCTTTTTTTCCATTTTTTTCGCAATAACAAAAGTAGCTTCACTCAAAATGTAATATCTCACAAACTAATAATCAGATAGCTGTCAAATTTATGCACGTATCTTTTTAAGGTTGGTACTAACTGAAAATGGTATGGATTTAATTCTAGTGGCGCCCTCTCATAGAAACGATACGAACTTTTCAGCTGATCTGTTAGTATCTAGCGTTAGTGAGTATATAAGTTCTAAGCATTTATAACTAGGAATGAGAATTGTTTTGAAGAGTGTCTTCGACACAGTTTGTGGACTGCTTAGGAATAGAAACATTAACAATATATTTTCTTGGTGGCTCCTATTAGCCACTAAAGTATTATTAAGAGTTAGCTCTAGGTTCTGAAATCTGAAACATTCAATGTTCGATGTTCGAACTTCGTAAACAATGAATTTTTCCATAAATATAAAGTTATGGGTATTTTCAGAACGGGTTTGGCGAGTAGATTATTTTCGCCATCCAGGTCCCCGATTATTTCTGGATGCACTGAAAATAATGGTCTAAAAACTTTGGAATGAACTTCGCGACCTCGTATGATTACAAATATCGAAACATTTTTTTTAAATTGAACACAAAAATTGTTACAGGAACGGATACTTAACGTATCTAGAAGGCAATCGATGACGTCAAATATATTTCTCATATCAAATTCTGGAATAAGCTCCTTCTACGGCAGACGATCAGCGAGATGGGAATGCCAAAGCCACTATTCAGATTGACCTGACCGATGATCGCCAAATTATCTAATGCCTCCCAGACTGACACCAATATTCTCGTGGTTAGAAAGAAGGAGCATTATTTGCGTAAAAGTTGAAAAAAATATTGAAAAAAATCGGTTATGGTTGCGGTCAACTGCAGGATCTCTGCAGGATGTCAAAGCATTTTTGTAAAAGGCAACATAGGGATTGAAGGGATAAGGATTTCAATATTCTCATTTTTTGAGTTTCACAAAACTTTTCCCTTTAAACAGCAAAATGATAACATAATGTGATATTAATTGAAAATTTGATGAGTCAATATAATTTTAGGATTTCAATCTGATGTTTATATCATAATTAGATTTCAATTTGTTCTCATTTTGATGTTAGACTTTACTCGATAGTTATAGGGTAAAGTGTGTTAAATATTGCACACCGTTACTCAAACCGGCGAAACAAAATCCGTAAATAATTTTCTAAGATATCATCGCAGCAACACAAAACCGGCAGACACCAGTGCGAGAGCGAGTTTCTCTCGATGACCTGTCTGAAAATCAAAGGTTAGCACGCTGCTGGGGGATTCGCGTTGGAGCAACAAACGGTCGCTCATTCTCGTTTTGCGATCCGATTTTATACGGGCGTTGTTAATTGCGATAGAATCATTTTACTATTGCCGCTTATTCTAACTATGTACATATAACCTTTATATAAGTTGTGTCAATGGAAATGTATGTGAATGCTCCACACAAGAGTTTTGAAATATTGCAATCTAGAATGAGAATCATCAAGTCGAATCATTGATTCGATTTTCTGCGATAATTGTCAACTTGCGATTCTCTCTTGGCAAATTCCACACAGCACCGATCATTGTCAGACTGTAATTTTTTTTAAGGGCCGTGATATACTCAGAGTATAAAGTGGAACGAAGAAATGTAGAAAAACTTTCTCACGGTTCATGCATTGAGAGCCACGAGTTCTTGTAGCATCTTCTACCGAATTGAGAATGTTGTATACAATATAGATAAATATCGAGCAGCTTCTATCAAATTATCGGCAATCACCAACACTGAATTTTTTCCCCGGTATTCTAAATGGCGTACGTGTGTTACGCATGCGCTTGAGGAGGCCTATACCTTCTTATGTGACATTCGGTCAGGATACAAGATTACCGTGCAAATCACTTGTTACCTATGACAATCAGATGGCCACATGTCAATATTGCCAAAAAGCTGTTCACTACGGTAAGCCATGTGATAAACCGGACAAGGAGACAACTATACCAAAGGACAATGGTGCTTCCTTCACATCAACCCCAAGCAACCCCAGTACACCTGTGACAGTCACCAACAACAGGGAAGTATCCCCTTTAACGAAACCATCCAACGTAACCCCTATAGAACAAAGTACACCAGCTGCAATTAACAGCTCACCATCTAACCAACCAGCAACTGCAAACAATGTACAACAGCGCATCTACAGCAACTAGCAACGAAATCAACAACAATACCACCGATGCGGCAATGGATGACGAGACGAACCACGAACAAACTGCCCCTCAATCCTCGCAGGAGGAAAATGGAAGCTCCTCTCCGCCTAGAAAAAGGATGACAACGAGATCCAATACAAAAAAAAAAAAATCTTTTATTTAAAAACTCAGCTAAATCGGCCACGTAAAGCTTGTACGCAAATAGGCCTGAATAAAATATCTTTTAAATAAAAAAAAATTATCGGCAATCACTAACACTGGCACAAACAATCTCTTGGTTTCTTTCAAAAATCGAAGAGAAACTTTTTGGATAGAATACCACAGTATTATATATAAGAAAGGCATTATTACACCACTAGGTGCAGTAACACCGTTTTTTTTTCGTCATCCCGTTCATATTTTGATCGCTGCACTACTTTTCAAGGATCAGACTCGTCCAATTTGGATGGAATTTTACACGGTTTTTTTAGGGGAATTTGGATATAATCATTGAAATATCCAAGGACACCAGTCGATAAAATTTTATTCGAATTAACCCGGTGAACGACCGCAACTAGGTTAAAACCGGGTATAAATAAACGATATAATAATAATAATTTAATCGAATTTCGCTGATCGGTCGACCTGACTCGTTTCAATGAAATGTCTAAACAGGCGAAGGAATGTGTCTTTGATGTTCATGATGACAGTGTTGGCAAGCAAATGTCTGATTCTCGTAAGGTATCAGTGTTCACTAAATCCAATCAGTACCTTGTCCAAATATGAATAACAACGAAATTGTTTTGATAAATCATATTCCTTCAAAACGGTAATGTTTCTATCGCTCATATGTACAACGAAAACAGTACGACATGTGCTTCTCGAAACAGTCTTACGCCGCACCGGAATCTAGCACAAATGGCTTTGTTTTGTTTACCATTTATCATTCATAAAAATAATGCACTAACCTCATGCAATCTTCTCCTCGCTGTTCCTAACTAACTATATCGAGGCAATTTGCGTCGTTCGATGTACCCAGACAAATTACCCTTGCTCCTGGACGGTGGTTGCCTTTGCCGGTGGATGAGTTCAAGGAACGAACGACCGAGACGTTAAATTTCGAATCGTTGTGGTAATAGTCTTTGCCTTTTGCCACATTGGCAAGCGTGACAAGCGCCCGGAAGTACGCCACCATATTCAGCAGCCAGACACACCGACGGGTCTGTGGACGGATGGACGGATCGGATCGCACACCGAAAGGGCGCACATTCACACAACGCCCGGCAGCCATCAATCGGACCGCTACACGAGTACAGTTGCAATCATGATATTTGTTTTGTTGGTGTTGTTGTTGTTTGGACGGAACGGTACGGCACGCCCATTTCGTTCCCCCGCACCGAGAACCGTAGACTCGGAGTAATTTCATGTCGTCGGTATATGAATGAAGCCATCAGACTCCGGCTTGGTATTTGCCAACATCAGGAAACCGGCATTACTACGATGACGACGACGACGACGACGACGACGACGATGACGAGGACGAAGAATATTCAACGTAGTGCCATTATCAGTCGGGTGGATTCATCGCGTGTTGATTGAAGTGCTCGGCATGATGGTTTAAGTGAATCGTTAATGTCTCGTTCGGATACTGAAATTGCAAACAAGAGCGAACAGTGAAAAAAAAGGTAAAACGGTTCATGTTTCACAAAACCAACCGTTTTGTTGGTTCGATATACATATGAGAACTTCGGAACGACATAACCGCCAGACAGTTTGTCGCACAGGTGGTCTCGTCGTCTGTTAAACTATCTTATCGCAAACATTCACATTCTGTTGTGATCTTCGCGGGACATCGCTCAGTTTCTAGATTGAATTTTTAAGAGCCCCGCATCGTGTCTGAATGAAAATCACGTTCGGCTGCGAATGAGCTCAACTCGGAATCTTACCCCAGTGGAATGGTGGTTCCATTCAAAGATTGTATCATTTTTACTGAACTGGAGAACGTGACAGAACGACCTCATGACGTGCTCAGTATTCACTTGTCGTGGAGAAAACCGAGATTGCTTCCGTTTGGGGACCCACTCTCTGCCTGTCTCTCTCTTCTTCTCCGTCTGTCTTTCAGACAGAAAGTTCATACCAATTGTGTTGATGTGGGAAACAATTGAAATGCATTGGTGTGCTGCTAACTGTCCTATGAAGCAGCATGATGATAAATTCCCTTTCGCAGTTGCATCGTACGATTCTTCGAGAGACCGAGCGACTCGACTGGTTGGTACGGGTTCGTATAAAATCGAACGCAAGCTTCCAGTGGGTCATAAAGAATGTCAGGTACCAAACAAAGAACCATTTTATTGTCGCTGCTTCGAACCTATAAATAGTGTTGTTACCCAAGGTCGACCGTAATAGCGTAGCCGTTTGTTAGTGTATTTTACGTTTATTTTTTTTTTATTTTTGGGTCGATTCGGTTCGTTTCTTGTTATGCGTTATTATGCATAGCATATTTTTTTGGGATACCTTTCATGTTTAGGTGAGCAAATAGGTCACTATTCAGACTACCGTTAAATAATTCATTTTCTGAACGAAATCATTCACCTGTACAATGCTGAACTTTTTATCTTCTTCGAGTGCCTCCGTCCTTTCCCCCTGAGCCCTGTGGTAAATTAACAAAAACCAAACTGATTGCAACAAACGCCTACTTATTAATATTTTCTTTTTCGGTTTTCGCTTTCGCCCTCCTTTAAAATCAGAGTCGTTGGTTTAACTTTTTAAGATATTCATTTTCATTGGTGGCGGCCGGTGGTATTTGCCTTATGGACAACCCGAAATTCAACCCCCAGTGGTTGTCGAGAGCCAAGTTCAGCCGAGTTCGGAACCGACTGAAACCACCCGCGCCCGCGTGTTGCGTTTTTTCCAGTATTTTGACGGATAATCATCATGGTTTGGTGGAAACTTTCAACTGGGAGGGCCCCTCCGAAATTCCTGCATATGTTTGGTAACACTTCAGCCAAATTTTACTCAAAATCCAATCGGCCTGCTTCAACTGTTATGGTTCGGTTGACACCTGAAGTGTTTATCTAACGCGTGGACACCGGCGCTTCGCGTAACAGATTGAAACATGTTAACAGTTGTAACTCAATATTTTACGTGAAGCAGTTTGTATTGATTACACTTTGAAAGGGTTTCATTAGATGAATTAATGTGTTAGGGGGTTGTACCATGTTAGGTGATTGCTTATATTATTTGGGGTTCGGCTTATAAATATTAAATCTTTATCAGTTCTTGTAAAATACATGTTAAAAGTACACACTGATGTATCTAATTAAACTATTTTGTTTCCATAAATACGTTTATTTCATAGGCAATACACATAAGTTTATCTTCGCCGTGGCATCCACAATACATAGTACTTTAAAGCCAGAGGTGGAAATAAGCCCATTTTGCGCATGAAAATGTGAATCAAGATTTCCGATTGTGAATCAAATAACCAAACACAGTGAGTTAAACAATTTGGTAACTACACTAATATTGCGATTATTTTTTAAAATGTGGGAACTGTATATTACACAGAGTAGCAGCAGACCTTATGCATACGCGCTCTTTTTATTGCGACAAATTTGTTCTCATTCTCCGAAGACAACCATGCGCAGGCGAGGAGCTTTAGCTTCTCTCACAAAAACTGGTTCGCGCATTTATGTACCGCGGCAGAAATAAATGTACAGCACTTCGTACGTTCTCAGCGCATTTTTCGAAGACCGATATTCGAGTGCTTCAGTTACATGAGAATAGGTATCGCAACCTGTGCTAATTAACTCTCCAATAAGTCCCCGATCACAGTATAACATTTATACAATTTTGTAAGAATATTAAACCCTACATTTTTGGGCAGTTGTGTTTTCTGAGACTTGTTTAACTACTTTCCTTGGCGTACGGCATAATATCTTGAATTAAATAGAGTAATCTCGTTTAACCCTCCGGCGAATGACCATTAATGGTTAAATCCGGGGTGAATTAAAATAACAATGTAATAATAATAATAATAATAATAATAATAATAATAATAATAATAATAATAATAATAATAATAATAATAATAATAATAATAATAATAATAATAATAATAATAATAATAATAATAATAATAATAATAATAATAATAATAATAATAATAATAATAATAATAATAATAATAATAATAATAATAATAATAATAATAATAATAATAATAATAATAATAATAATAATAATAATAATAATAATAATAATAATAATAATGATAATAATAATAATAATAATAATAATAATAATAATAATAATAATAATAATAATAATTCACTTTAATGAATTTTGATTCCGAAAAATATTTTACTAGACATATATTATCGAATAAGATCAAGATAAAAATATCTGAATTCTATACAATTAGATTAAAATGAAAGGTTCGTCATTAATATCTAGTATTCAAAAATCGTGGAAAGTTTCCATGTAAAAATCAATACATTTGCTCTGAAAGTACCGGCTAAGATTTATCCGGTTATCCTAATCAAAACTTTTTATCTGGTTCTTGCACTAAAAATGGTTCTGAACGTTTTCTGCTCTGGAAAGTTCAAGTCCGATGTTGGCATACAAAATATTAGTTCAGTTTTCATATTCAAAACTACTTAAAGGGAGTTTCAACGATAAGTTTCATTTATCAGCTGTTTTTATAACGCTTAATCACTTTTTGAAATCTGCTATGTTTCAAATAGTACCACACGCAGAGATTTTTCGATAAAAAGATTTAAAAAATTATGTTTCATTCATGTTAACTTGAATATGTGTATTGGGCCGCAGATTTTTTTTTAGATTCAAAACAAAGTTATTATGAATTGAATTTCATTCAGATTCAACTTCCTATTGAGCAATTCCAGAATTATAAGGCTTTTAACCTCATGGTAATTAAACTCTTTGGATCAGAAAAACTCCACAAAAAAATAATAAAATCGGAATATAAATGAACACAAAAAGGTTACAAATCTTCAAAACTTGTCTCACACATATATTTTAAATTACCTTCTATGTCGAATGAATGTATCGAATCAGGAATTTATTCAAAAAATATTACGAATTTGATTTTTATGCTCATTTTATAGAATGTTTTGCTGAGAATCTACGAATAGTTAAGGCATCATTTTTCAAATTTTAGCATCTAATTAGAAAGCGACACCCATATGTAAAAGATCCTGCAGTTGAATTCTTGAACTTTACAGGCAGTGAAAGTGTTAACTTCGAAGACACTCTTGAATCAGGTCTGTAAAAATCAAGATCACAAAATCATCAAAACACATAACATAATCGGTAGTGATTTTGAGCTACTATTTCACTGATTCCTGTAAGATCAAATCACTGGACGATAGCCCGATTTTGCGGTTCAATGCATAGGACACTGGTCTCACAAGCCAGTTGTCGTATGTTCGAGCCTCTACCTGGAAGGATTCTCAGTGTCACTAGGATCGTAGCATTAGCCATGCAGTGATTCTGTACGCTATGAATCGGCTGCGAAGTCTGTTGAAAGAAAAGGCCAAGTTCCACGAAAGGAATGTAATTAAAGGACTTTGATTTTCGATCAGCTTTGAGCATTGTGAAAGAAAATCACATATGAGCAATATCAGACATGAATGCCGCGGTGAGCGGTGCAAAAATTAGTGACAACAATAGTCTTATAGAAATTTTTAACCAATGTTGCACATATTCTTTGTGTAACTAATTCATTCACCGATCCTCGGTGCGAATATCCTGTCGTCGAATACGCCCGTCTCGAACAACGTTGAACTATTCACTGCACGTTAGAGAGAAGGGTGAAAATGAATAAGCAATAATCGTAGAGAACCCGAATATGCTAATACGTTCTTTGCTGCTTGTATACATCGTGCATGTTCGTTTTATACATTCGTTTGTCATTCATTCATTTACTTTACTTTTCGAATTGGTTGGAATAGCGTCACTGCGATGATCGTTGGATTCCATTCTTCGCGAAACATTCTTCGTCTAATAAATGCATCATATCTCGTGAGGTAGCAGCAATGGGGGAGTGCTGGGATATGGTTAATCACACACACACACACACACACACACACACACACACACACACACACACACACACACACACACACACACACACACACACACACACACACACACACACACACACACACACACACACACACACACACACACACACACACACACACACACACACACACACACACACACACACACACACACACACACACACACACACACAAGACTATGGTACTAATGTAGGGGAAACGTCTTAATTTGCTTGTTTCAAAGACAGCACGAACGTGTGTCGCGAATTAGGTTTTGGCGATGATCGCTGCATGAATATTCGTTCCATATTCGCGTTAAATCATTCCGGGATATGTTCAATGCGAATAACAACTACAAGGTAAAAAACGGGGACGGGTATAGCGTGTTGGGTAAGTCGATGCCTTTCACGCAGCCCACCTGGGTTCGATTGCCAACCCCGCACATAGAGTCAGAAAGTTTTTCTGGCCCGAACGGATGAATGACCTTGAGGTTAAAATCTCTATAGTAAAAAAAAGTACAAGGAATGGATCTTCGTGCGAACAACGAAGCAGCGTCGGCTTCGTGTGCACCCGAATATGCAGACAAGTCCGAATATCAGAGCGATTATCGAACAAAGGCGAAGGAAAGCGAACGATGATCATTGACGTTCGTGTTGCATTTTTTATAATCGAGCAACATTGTTTTTAGCTATGGAAAACGCGTATCAATGAGACTTTTAAAATCATAGAATTTAGATACAAACCGTGTTCGATTTCGCAACCTGTTGCTTAATTTGCCGAAGACGAAGGGAAATAATAGCAATTGGATTGGCGTAGCAAAATACTGCACTTCTGTTACTTCTGTGCATGGTATTCAAGCTTCAAGCGTTTTGTGATTGGACATGTTTTTCTTATCATTATAATTATTATTCATCGCAGCATGTATGTTAATATTATTAGCTGCTTTTATTGATGACATCACTTCACCACGACGATATCACTGAGTAAATATCAAATACATCACGAAACATGGAATAATCCGTATCCGAGAAAATTACGCGGTAATCAGTTTGGACGTTTACGTCACTTATACCATTATATCACCGGAACCATATGTGACAGCCATTTGAACTTCAAACCTGTTTAATGTAAACACAGAATAGAATTGAAAAGAGCATAACTTTGTCGACATGTTGATTCCGGTTATCCGGCAGTGATACTGATAATGATGGACATTTTTAAACTCTAAGTAAAACCAAAATGTATCTTATCAAAAATCATTTGTTTCAAAATTAATTATAATATCTACAATGAGTATGTGATATGAAAAGATAATACTGACTATTTTTATTTACTTTGAATCAAAAAAATTGCTTATTTCCACCCCTGCTTTAAACCTAATACATTTCGAATATCATATTAGTATGTTGGAATTCATTAGTTAATCCAAAGACTGTTTTTCTCAAGCGATTTGCTATTATAAATTACCATCAATAAAATACATTTATTTATAACTATTTAGGCTTGTTTGTTTGTATCAGTTCATCACTTTTATTCATTTAATATAGCTGGCTATTGGTAGAACTCATGGAAGAGAAAGGGGTCTAACATAAAATAAAATTTAAATTGGAACTTCAATGGACTTAATGCAATGATAAAGAAGTTTCATGTAAGAAAGGTCACAACAAGCAAGAATGTCGCGAACTGGGACATTGGATAGTCTACCTTGGGTACGCAAGGAATTTATTAGTTGAGATCTGACATCACGATACTCCACGCATGTCCAAACGACATGTTCAATATTCGCCACCAGCACAATGATTCGTTTCGGAAAGTCCAGTTCGAAGGAGATGTGCATCCAACATGTAGTGATTGGACATGAGTCTGGACATCACGCGAATGAAGCCCCTACTCACATCCAGTCCCCTGAACCATACCTTAGTCGATATTTTAGGAAAAATTGAATGCATCCACCGACCTAGATCATCTTTATCCCAAGAAGCTTGCCAGCTGGCAAGTGTTCTTTGGCGAGACGCGCTATAGAATTCGTTGAAAGCAATCGGTCTCTCATAAATTTAACCCTCAATAGCACCACGTTTGACTAAAATATCGGCTTTTTCATTGCCTGGAATGGAGCAATGAGCCGAGACCCAAACTATTGTGATTTGATAATTTTTATTCAATATGTCGTTCAGATACTGTTTTATTTTGACCAAGAGCGAATGGCTTCAATTGCATCTAGAGTATCTTTTTAGAGGACAAAATGGTTTGGAGATAATGTGACGATTACACTCAAGCTATAATTAACTGCTGCTAACTCTGCTATATAAACAGATAATGTGGATGTGTCGAAAAATAAAGTTGAGTCAAAGACATTAAAGATACTGATACAATTTTGCTTACTGAAAATGAAACCCGGTCAAATCCAGATAAATTTTTGAGTCAGAGATAGATTCTTGAAAAAATAACATAGCAACTCTGCTAGAAATAGATAATTAGTCTTTAGGTAGTTTCTATCTAATCGTCTTAACAAATTTGGTCTGACAGACAGGTGGTGTCAGTAATTTCAAGACATGCGGTGTTTTGTTTTACATACACAGACACGTATAGACTTTTTGCTATTTCGACGAACCGACGAACGAATGGTATATAAAACATCGGGGCCCTCTGGTCGGTTTTCACAGTGATTCCATGTTCTTTCTATATGAAAAAGGTAGAAATAAGGTGCCAGCAAAGAAATGGTTTGATAGGCATTATCCGGGTTCAGATTCTTGCAAAACTACCGTTATTAACAGAGATGCCAGGTAAATATTTCAAATATCTGCAGACAGGGTTTCAAAAGTCTGTAAAAATCGGCAGTCAGCAAGCATGTCATGCAATTTCTCAATAAAGTATGACACGTATAACTGACTTGGCGAGCAAAAAAAAAAATCTGCGAAAAACTTGATTTTCAAAAGTCTGCACAACAAAAATGTCTGCAGCACTATACCCGAAATCTGCAGATTTACAGACAAATTTGCAGATCTGGCATCTCTGGTTACTAACCATTTCTCGACCATAAGATGTCCAGGACGAAATATGTCAGTACAACATAATATTTTAGCTATTGTGGGTGTGGTTTATTTGAATTTTCTCATAGAATTCGAACTACGATCTACAAGAGCAGTACTTCAAACTTATTCTCATATGAGGCGTAAGTAAATGCTGATTTAGAACTTAACCGCATTTGAAATTATGCCTTTAGTAAAACTACAATCGTCAAACTTTAACCAAATACACGACCGTTTCGTCCGATTCATAAAGTAAAACGAATCAACAATAACTGACTTTTATAACTTCGATATGTCAAACGCTGTGAAACTGCTCTTGAACAAACATTTGTAACCTTCGAGGTGAAAAGACAACTATCAGAAAATCTAACTGGGAATACATTCAGAATAAAAAAATTAACAAAATCAATAAAATTATTGGAATTGTTAAGAATATATTTTTCGTTAGCAATATTATTCAATCGAACATCATCCGATTTTTTAGAATTTGTACTAATTATTATGAGCTAATAATTCTTTATCGGTTACGATTCTTCTTCGATGCTTCAGTGCACAGCAGTTCAAGTTGAACTACTAGTGCAATTTAGCAGTTCAACTAAAGTCGTTTACTCTACATAATTATCAAAATTTGTATAGTTGCAGTAAAGCAAATTTTCTTCTATGATGTCTCGGTTGAAAAGAAATCGTCATTGGCGAACGACGACATAATGGTAACCAATAAATAGTTCTCATTTAGAAGTGTTTTGGTTAGAATTAACGATTGCGTAGAATGTTTTTTTTGGTTTTCGCTTCGACTTCGACTCTTCGGTGAAATTTAGTAGTTTAAAGCAGACATAATACTGTTCATACTGTACTGTAGAGTTGCATTGAAGAGCCGGAGACGAAACGTAAAAAGATGGAAAATAATTTAGAACCTTCAGGGCAACATGATTCGAAACTAACTTCAGCTGTTTACCAATTTTGTTCTATGATCTATTCCAGATATAGAATGTTAGCCAGATTTACATCAACTGAACATGGACACGCGTGTTCATGACATGACACCAATGTAACAAAATCATCATGGCCTGGTAATAGCTGAATCACGTAACTGAAAACTTTATCTTTTGTGAGACACATTGAATGTAAGATAATTGTATTGCATGCCCGGAAATTTACTGTTTTTCGCTATACTTCCGATGACAAAGTTCTTCAGTTTTTCAACCCCTCCGTCTGTCTCCTAAGGCAAGGCAACTGAACCCAATCAGCAAACTCCCAACACAGCATCGTTCCGATACTGATGTGCGCTTTCGTTTTTTGTCTGGCTCTATTTCCAGGGAGACTGGTGGCTGGCCCGCAGCAAAAAGACACGACAGGAAGGATACATTCCATCAAACTACGTTGCCAAATTGAAATCGATCGAAGCGGAACCGTAAGTACCTTACCGATGTCTATGTAGGATAAAATTGTTTTGCCGAACAATACGCGGATATGTGCTCTCTGCCCACTCAATATAGATATGGCGAGGGGTTGGGAAACCCCGTTATAAATCATTATCAAAATAATAATTAGACTGGTTTGGCTCGCATGTCGGTCGGTCAAAAATCGATTCGACATTGTCGTCGAGGTTACTCATTTTACCGAGAAACATCCTGTCGTTGGCTTCAAATGATTTGCTACTAGGAAACCGCGAGCAGTGTCCCTGCCGAATAATGTAGCGTCGATTAAATTATCCATTTAATTGTTTCTTTTTTTTTGCTGAGACCTTCCCCGCATTTTTAAGCCAATGTCAATCGTACGTACTGCTTATACAATGGGAATAACTTTAATTAGAATTATAAATTGTTCGAAAGAAAATGGGTAGATTTTACTTTGTTCTAAAATAAAGAATATTTGAATTTTTTTGCATGCACGAAGCATCCCACGTGCACTGTGAAGGGTAAGGGCTTCATATCAAACAGCATTTGTTCGAAGAAAGTTCTTCCAGCTACACTACTCGTATTCAGAAGACCAACTGGCGTATTCGAAGTGACCATCCGAAAACCAAAAACAATTTCCCATTAAGACCATCATTAAGTCGACAGAAAACGACTCATCTTGCCTGGCCCGATCGTTTAATTAGCTTTTACCGCACAGAAACAAACAACAATGAAGGCTCGTCAAAAGTTGGAAAGAAAAATTAGCGCCGTTGTCGGCTGTGGACGCGAGTGGGAAGAAAGTTTTCGACATGCATCGAGATTGTTGCCGGAAAGTGAAAACATTCCGCCCGGCCATCCATGGCCGCCGGTTGTGTGTGTGAGTGTGTGTGTTTGTGGTTGCAGCGATGACTGAACCACCGGTGATCACTGTTATAACAACTGAAAGCTGTGTAGCGATGTACCGAAATCCGAAATCTGTGTAGTAAACGACTGACGAATTCTACATCTGTCGTTTGCTTTGGAATTCGGTTAACTGAGTATGAGTAAGCATTGAGAAAAACAATTTGGCTTAAGATTACTCTCCTTAGTGTGCTTCATACATAAATGCGTAGTGAAAAACGGTATGCGAACAGCGTTTCTACACAAGCAATTGAACTATTTCAGCTATCAGTTTCTGATACAATCTAGACGTTGAATGCGATCGCAATCATCCGGTCTCTTTCTGATAATTTTCTTGAAATTTTAGTGCGTCGTGGAATGACATTGGATTCAGCTACATTAAATTTTTTTGAAGTTATTTATTTATAGGGCCAATTCCAATATTTTAAAACAGAAAATAGAGCAAATTCTGGATAGACTTGCTACTGTTTGAATAAAACTTTGCACACGTCGCTGACAAACATTTTGTTTTGCACAGATGAAGAGACCGATTAGACTCAAAACTGATTATTGAAATCGGCGAATCAATTTTTATTCAAGAAGTACAATTGTATGTCAAAACGGGTGTAACGCTACCATCTTTCATTTTTTTAAATTTTTAATCAATTTCAATTACGATTATTTAGAAAATTGCAGGATTCGGCGAAATGACCCTTTCGGCGAGATGGCTTTCGGCGAGATGGCTTTCGGCGAAATGGCATTCGGAGAAGTGGCCCATTCGACGAAATGACTCTTACCCATATTACAGACACATGCAATGACAACACATGCAAGACTTTAGGATGTTGATGAAAAATAATCATTTAAACACTAGAATATGATTGTGTAGATAAAAAGTAATAAATTTACCCATAGTCACTTTTTTCGTAGAAATAGCTATTCTCGATAGAATAGTATATGAAATTTAACAAAGTCAGATTTTGTTTTCAATTGCACCGTTTGAACAAGTTAAACAATTGATTTTCTACGTTTTTTCTTGAACACAAAATTTAAAACTTCTGAGCATCAAAGATTTGAAGAAAAGGCATGCAAAATAAATTCGTTCTTTTCACAAAACAAAATGGAGTAGAATTGAGCCTTTTTTGCACAACAAATGGTTTGCCATACTGAAAACTTGTGCAAAGTTTCATTAAATCGGGGTATGTTATGTTTGATGATTTGTTACTCATTGCTGAAAATGGTTTGACTGGGAAAATACTGATGATTGAAATAACATACCTACAAAACTACGAAAAAGTAATCCTGGTATGGAGTTTGATCCTGCGATTTCCTTACAAATTGTCTTGCTAGCAGATAGTCAAATAATCTTTCTACAGATATACCGACCTCCAGTTTCCGGTTCCAAAATTACCGAAAATAGTGGTCAAAAACTCTGAAACCGAACTTGCTTCATTTTCTCAGAGATGGCTGACCCGATTTTCCCAAAATTGTTGCTCATATAAAAGGTCTTATGGTGCTATGCCTATGCTATTGTTCCATGTATATCTGTCCCATATATACAGAGAATCCTATAGGATATGGGACAATTATGCGTAGTACGGCAGTATGGCTGCTACTGAATTTTGTCCGGATTTGACTTCCGACTCTGGAACTACAGGGTGAAGTGGCGACGATGCCAACAAAATTTAACGGAAAAAATTATGTGAATTTCGCTTAAAACTGTTCACAAATTGTACAGGCTAAGCTTGTTTAGGCCCAAATAAATGTTCTTGTTATTCTAGATTCAATTAAAAGTTTTGTGAAGAATCTCTTAGTAATATCAATAAAAATATGAGTGATTTGAGGAAGGCATTCTTACACTACTAAGTGGGTTTGAGCAGGTTTTCATATAATGTGTGATTAAGTCGAAAGTTTCCAGGATAAATATGTCAATAAAACTGAGATTGGGTGTTCAAAAAACGCAGATTAAAAATGTTTTTCGTGGGAACCATACTCTTTTAATGTTTTTTGCCACCTACATGTAGCCCAAACCAACTATTAAAGTTTCAAGACCTGTAGAATTAGCCCCCTTTCCAGAAGATACAGAAGTAATCGAATTTAAAAAAAGAGTAATTTTTGAAAAAAAAAAAACGCTTTTAGAGTGAATTAATAAAAACGTCTGATTCCTTTAAAACATCAATTTTTGGCCAATAAATAATTTTTTTTTACATTGTTTGTCCAAAGTTATTTTGAAGTATTTCAATAATTAGTAACTGAACTAGTGAAAATGTCATGTGCGCTTAGCTTCAACCAGTTACCCTAGCGGTACCAAAAGCCCCAAATGACTCCTAAGAATAGTTGGTTTTAGTTGGAAAGGTTCGCTTTCTATTTTCACGTCGTGTCTCCACTCGCAAGACTATAATTGATTATTATTAATTTTTTCTCACGAAAATCCATGGTAATGGTAACTTTAATAATATAGATGAATCCGCATAGTACTTTTAGCGGCATGTTAAATAAATAAAAGAAAATTACTCGCGATGATTGACTATCGTACTCCCGATGATAGCTGATGGTAGATTTTTGTTTAGGCTACGTGGCTTACTCCAAATTAATCGAAAATATAGTATTTTCTGTCGGTAGTCGGCTGCCCAGATCAACCAATAGACGAATCAATCAATTTTCTCTCATGGAAATAATAGGTAATCTGAAGTCTAAAAATGATTTGATGTATTCAGTATAATAATTAATACATAAACTATTTGTTCAAATGAACCATCGAATGATTTCAATATCTCACCAAAATGCATCTAGCGATTTGCGCTAATCGTATTCACTGATTTGAATACTGCAGTTACCAGATGATGAAAACATTGAACCTGTGATTTGTCAATCCCAGGGCTTACCATCTAGAATTTCTCTGCCCAATTTCAACAGATCCCGATCAGATGAACATGAACTTAGCGAGACACCTCTCGTCGATGATAACGCAAATAGGTGAATAATTTGTCGCTGATAAGTTGCTAATTAGTTACGGTAATTTTGAATTTGTTGCTTAAATTTTTGTGAGTATTTCGCTAAGTTTATACGAACTTAAACGTGTATTGCAACGTCATTTTAGTATTTCAATAGTGCACCATTGAAAAATCGGTTAGAATTGACCTATGTATTCACGAGCCAATCACAACATATCATAATGATGTCATCCTTTTGATTTCTCTAACATACTCTATAACATTTTTCTGCTCAATCAACGCCTGTCTTCATGCAGAGCGGATGGGTGAAATATTCGTTTTGTTTCCCGCTCGATGAACAGTCATCTGCTAGTTTTACAGTGTGCTCTGTATCGAACCGACTTACACTGGGTGCGGTTCAATTTTGTCGTACTTATGCATTTTTAATGTCATCGTGATCAGCCGTGTCTCATGAATAATCCTGTAATTTTTTAGTTTTGTTGTTGATAAATATATTAGAATGTTAAACGAAGCAACCCTACCAACTCATCTTGAAAACAAATGGAAACCCAGTGGATAGTTTGTCGTTAATAAGTTGCTGCGGTTATTTACCTTAATTCTGAATTTGTTACTCATTTTTTTAAAAATTTTTTTGAGTGCTTCGCTAAGTTCATATGAAGTTATCAAACCAGCCCTTCCAAATAAGCTTGAAAATAAACCGAAATCCAACTCGAAAAAGTTTAAAAAATGGTGCAGTAAATTCAAAATTACCATAACTAATCAGCAACAAACTATCCACTGGGTTTAGATTTGTTTTCAAGCCTATTTTGGAGGGGTGATTCGTTAACTTCATATGAATTTGGGCAAGTACTAAAAATATAACAAAAAACGAGCAATAAATTGAAAATTGTCTTAACTAATTAGCAACAAGTTATACACCTATTCGAGTTATCATCGGCGAGAGATGCCTCACTAAGTTCATGATCATCCCGATCAGCAACGGATTAACGGACCAAGGATGGACACTCAAGCATAAGCATTTCAATAATTAGTAACTGAAGGTACACAGGACAAACTTCGAAAGCAGTACAATTGACTCGATATCTTGTGTTACAAAAATGATCAAAAATGTGGTTAGTTTCACCGATCGTTCACAGTGTGCATTAGTGTACCAAAAATGGTCCATATCTGAGTTACTAATGCGTGCCATTTGAGCCAATTTGTTCTGATTCCTGCTAATGCGTTAGTTATTAAAACATTCAGCGCGTCAAAAAATGCGCCTTTAGTAAAATTTGAGTTTGTTTTCATTCCTCATTAACCCATTATGGCATAGCGTACGATATATCATTCACAAAAATATCTGTTTTTCAAAACATGTTTACTGAGGAACTGCAATACCTAGCAGCTTTACGATAACAAAAACAGAAAAACTACATTACGCAACTTTTTATAAATTGGGACAAAACATTACCAGAGACTTCAAAAAAGGTGTATCTCGAATCGATATAATGTGTGAAACAATGTAAAATTTGTTACTAACATTTGTTTAATATGGTGAGATAATTTCGTTTAGAAAAGATTCCTAACAGTGATTTTGCGTTTCCATTGATCTTCAACACATATTATGATGTAACTGATAATATCAGTTCATTTGATTCAAATTTTTAAAATCTCCGTGTTATAATGGGTTAAAGACGATCGAAATAGTAGACCGCTTACTGCTGGGACGACAGAAACAAAGAACAGTATAGTGTAGTGAAGAATAAGACGATTCGGAACCTGACGAACAAAAGGATGATGAAACTTCAATTCTCTCTTATGTGTTTTCCGATCGCCACAGAAAGTGGTCATGTAGATCTTATGTGTTTTCCGATCGCCACATAAAGTGGTCATGTAGATCGCTAGTCACCTACGAAAACCAGCAAGCCACGTGTCAATACTTTCACCGTTTACTATAGAAAACTTTGTGAGGAAACGGTCAATTAGACATTTCGACGCATGAACAATGGAACTTCTCTTACGCAAGTCCCACAGTACTTCGGAGACAGAAACCAAAACCCATCAATTGTTACCAATAAACAACGAAACGAAAACAACAGCAACAATTTCGACCTCGAATCAATGTACAATGGGGCAAATAGAGCACACGAGCAGATTTCCAATTCCTATCCCAGTGAACTAGTTATACAAAAATAAGATAATTCGGCTCCATTGTATCAAGCATTGTAGTTGATTTTAATTAACGAAATAAATGT
This sequence comes from Malaya genurostris, assembly GCF_030247185.1. Classification (NCBI taxonomy): domain Eukaryota; kingdom Metazoa; phylum Arthropoda; class Insecta; order Diptera; family Culicidae; genus Malaya; species Malaya genurostris. The sequence goes on along the minus strand of NC_080572.1, from coordinate 269,728,391 downwards.
TGCCGCCGGAAGCCGAAGTTTAAAAATGTTCAGAGATTCCAGTCAATTAAAAAATTGAATGCTAAAATTCGATTTCATTGTTTTTTCTATTTCTATTCGACTAAGTTCTGACGAGTTTAGCGGGAAAAGAGAGTTTTCATCACAGGGAGTGCGATGCGGTCTCCTGGTGCTGCTCTCAAAAAAGTATAATTTCAATGTGTTGTTTGATGCGTATAGTTAAAAATTTTGGTTGAAATAGTTATTTCGAGTGATAGTGCAGGTGTGACAAGTATGTCTTTAGTAGTGAGAGTGCTATTTATTGAATAATATTGATCCGCTAAACTAAATATGCTCAAGAGGCGGATACTGTGAATTTGCCGCCCCAAAATTCAACTATGTTAACCTGTTAACCGATCGAAGCGCCGTCTGCATGTCATTGTCGGTGTTGTCGGATTTCTATGGAAATCGAATCGATATCGAAAATCACATTTTGTTGAGATCATATTGTTTACAAAACATATCCGGATCTCTTTCCCTCCCTACTAACAAATCTCCTATCCCGTGATGCTGGTGGTACGCGCGGTCTCTATAAACAACGAGTATCGGACTAACATTCCTTTCTTTCCCTCAGTAGCACAGCCTTTGGTCGTAGCCAGTGTCGTTATTGATAATTTAATAAAAAGTTAGGAGTGAGTGGGTATGTACAGTGAAAATGATCTGCTTCTCCCAAGCTTTATTTTCTTGGTTCATTGTACATTTCCACTCATTCGGCCAATCACAAAGTGCAACTACGGGCGATCTACTTCAGCTCAGCTCAGTTCAGCTCGACTAAGTTCTGGCGGGTTTAGCGGATTTACTTCATTCGATACAAAAGCGACATTATTAGCTTCGTCACTCCATCACCGGTTACGCGCAATGGCACGATGCCAGATCTTGCCAAAAAACAGTATCACCTTCGTGGAACTGGACGAAGGACAGCAGGCACTTCTGGAGGCATTCTTCTCTATATATTTCGCCGTTCATGGTGCCGGTCGTTATGAGCGGCTTACTGAATTTACTGCACCCACAGATCACCTGCCACACTAAGTACTTCTAGGCATCATTAGTACTTCTTGTAAACTCTTCTTCTTCCAATATTTCTCCGCAACATCCAGGTAGGTTTTGTTCACGAATAACTTGGGTACAGCTTAGATCCCTTCGTTAGCTTGAAGACATGAAGTCCGACCCGCTTCATGTGCTTGTTGGACGAACCGGACGGACTAGCTGTCCTTTTTTACCTCGTCACGAATCAAAAGGTTCGGATTAAGCTTGAAATGAAATCCTTGCGTTCACAGGATTACATTTCTTCCTTTTTTTCCGCTGTCATCAGGCAACTCCTTGAACGATTTCACCACACGGGACACGGTCGAATTGTCGATTCCCAACGGTTTCACGATCCACCTGTGAGACAGCCCTAGATTTTCCACGCACACATTTTTGTTGAAACATTTCTTGCTTGGAAGCCATCTCGATAATTCATCGACAGGTTGAAACGAAATTTTGCACATGTTTTCTATAAATCTTCATCAAAAAGTTATACACAAAAGAAATTATACCATTTATTTTTTGAGTACAGTCGTTAGTTCCCCTACTTGATGTTCTTGACCAAGTCATTGACCGTTGCTATTGCTATCAGTATGTCTTTTCATTCTGCTCGGGATGTTTCCTAATGTTTGTGTTGATGTTCTAATATTTTACGAAATTTGTAAGTACCCCAATCAGTGTGCAACGACACGCATATCCATTGTATTTTTCATAAAAATTGCATTCCGTACCAGCCGGTAACCAATTCAGTTCGATTGTACATTCGCTCGTCAGGTTTGTTACGGTTCAATAATTTCTATTCAACATTAACTGCTCTGCTAGATGATTGCGATCGTGATCACCTGTTTGTTCAGTGCTGCGAAAATGGAAGTTTGTTCGATATTTTTGAGCTCGGCGCTTTAGTCCACAGAGAGCAACATTTGGCATATCGATTTCACAAAATAGTCCCAATTGTTCCCACAAAGTGTGCGATCATCAACTTAACTGTATATCTTAACGTTTTGATGTCGTCATAGTATAACCACCCAGTTTCTACTTTTTTTCGAATAGTGCACATAAAGTAAATAAATAGATCATTTCGCGGTGGGTAAGGCGAAGTGCAGTTGATTCGATGAAAATTAATACACTTTCATCCTCTATTACGTGGAGCATTTTCTTCGGACTTCTTTACCCTATTCGCAATGCATGGACAATGATCGGTGAAAAATTGCAATTAGACTGCTTACGAGTGTTCATTGGGTAGTAGCAACAGCAGCAGCAGCAGAAAAAGAAGCAGTTCAGATGGAGCATATCCAGAGGCGACCAGTTCGAGTAGTGAATAACAACAACAGTTTGATGTCAACATTTTCATTTATTTACTATTTATTAACTTTGCTTTTACTTACCATTCCGATTGAATGGTACTTTTGAAGCCTGTAAATGTTAGGTTGCGAAAAGGAAATGTAAATAAATATATTACTTGTTTCGATATTTTGATTACAATTTGCTTCATTTGTCAAGCGCGTGAAACTAATGTGTTGCATTCAAATTCTCGTCGCCCTGGAAAAACTAATTACTAAGTAAATATATCCAACTTGAAAAATGTGCCTATCTACTAAACCCGAACAAGCACTCATCATCGAACTATCTTCATGTCGTGCCACTGGCATCTGACAACATAAACAATAATCACAACAACAAAAAGGAAAAAAAAAACCTCGATAAAACATGACTTCCTATAACGGGCACCTCTAAATCGCACATGAAGGATGGCATTACGCTCTAAATAGCCGGTAAATGTACCACAAAAATTGAACCGCACATTGCCTCTGACATACGACTACTGCAACAGCAGAAGCAGCACCGCGACGGTAGCACAGCTCTTTACCGCAATTCTAGAGCTGAAAAGTCATAGTTTTATTTTTACCCTCAGCGCGCACGTCACTCGCGATCCGTTTTAATGTTGCTACATGTTGAGGCAACTTTATGCTTCACTCGGCCTGTTCAGTCTTTGTCGAGTGTTTCCATTTTTACGAGTTTTTGATTTCTCATTTGTTTGGCACTGGCAGCATATTCCTCGGCGAGGGACCACCATAAAACCGCCACGCCACTGTTTCAGTTCGGTCGATGCTGTCAGTCGACCTACCAACCAACCAACCAACCAGACAGGCAGGCAGTGTATTACGCCTTTGGGTAGGCAAGTCTTGTGCTGTTCCGTACCGTCGCTCGTTGTCAGTGTTGCTAAAGTAAAATTTTCCATCCCATTTTTGTTTATTCGCAAAATAGTTTGATGAATGAGTTTTTTACTGCAACGAATGAAAAGTTGACATTTTTACAGTGATTGTTCCAGTTGGAAGCAGGTTAGTTTTAGTTACAGCCGTAATAAAAAAAAACTTTTTTAATCCACCTAGTGGTGTAATGATGCCTTTCTCATTTTCATTTTCTCCTGTATATTACAGCAGAAATACCCCGGAACACTACAATTTAAAAAAGTTTAGAAAATTGTTTTGAAGATTTCTGTTGCATAATACTACTACATTGATACACTACATTTGAATTCAAAGTGGTGAAAATGTATTCAATCTTATGTGAGAAAGTGAAGTGAGCTTAATTTTATCATATTTGATTGTCGGTACTTCCGGAATCGAAAGCTGGATATCGGCATAGTGACATTCGCTTCATTCAACCACACACTAATATGAACTACAAATTTTTTTACGATTCTCTATAACTTTTTGAAAGATGATTAGTACGATCGTACAAATATTTTGCATTAATTATGGTTTCGGCTTTAGCGGTCTGTTAAATAAGAACGGCTGTTATATACTGCCCGACGTTTCGACCACTGGTTATGGTCTTTTTCAAAATATTTGTACGGTCGTACTAATCATCTTTCAAAAATCATCATGGCGAATATACAACCAAGCTTCTTCATGCAAATACAAAGACACTATGGCCTATCCACAACACAACTTTTAAAACAGTATGCACTGCTTAATACCAAGTTATGTAAAATGATCGTGCGAAAAGATTTTCTTATACAATGTCGCAAAAATGGAATTTTTCCACCACACATAATTAACTCACTAAAATGCGTACACCCACTGTTAGAAGATCGTAGTCCGTACATCCGACAATTACAAACGTTGATCGAACGATTCAAAAAAGGACTGCTAAACATCGAAATAAAGCATACTTTTTACAAGATCAAGGATTACAAACAGAACCAACAACGCATAGAACAGTTAGTAACCAGTCAAACTGGAGAACAACTTATAAAAAGTTTCGATCAAACACAAGCACTGTCTAACTCAGACTAATGCGTGCACACAAACAAACCACCAATGCAAAGCTTACAAAACTGCTAACAAAGTCAATCGAGCAACAATATGTCATACCAACACTGAATGAAAGGTCAATACTAAATGCAACCCCTATCAACGTACCACACGATGTCGAGGTCTTGCTCAGTCTAGGACCAAAATTTGCTTTGCCTACACAAAACATAAAACCATGCCAACTGTATCACCTGTTGGCAGATATCGAATCCATACTGACCACACACCAAGATAAACAGGTTCAAGATAAAAATCGCTGTGCCATAGTAAACCAAATACAAAACTACATAACTCGCAATAATAAATGCCAGTACAAAACACCACTGCTAAAGTTTTGTGAGAATGCCACCAAAAGTTTGAAAACGTTCATACATGAACACAAAAATACATACATTGTGGAGTCAGACAAGGGCAAACGGATGGTAATTATGCAGGCAGACGAATATGACAGAAAAATGTTACAACTGTTAAACAGCTCCACTTACAAAGTACTATCCAAGGATCCAACTGCCGTCTACCAAACCAAAAACAATTCGTTTGTCACACGACTGTTAAATCTAAAACTAATAGACAAAAAAATGGCTAAACATCTACATAGTTCTTCGGCAATGTGCCCATCAATCTATGGACAACCCAAAGCACACAAACCAGATTTACCACTCCGTCCCGTAGTACCCAACACAACGGCACCTACGTACAATTTGTCAAAAATGATAGCGAACATTCTCAAACAAAGCATACACAGCAATTACACCATCACCGATAGCTTCAAATTCGTTGAGTACATTAACAATATCATCCTCCCACCTGATTACGTATTGGTATCTTTCGATGTTATATCGCTATTTACTAACATACCTAAGGATCTAGTAATACATGACATTATTATGCAATGGGACCAAATAAGCAAACACACCAATATCAACCTTGATTTATTTCTGGAGATCGTCGAGTTCTGTATCAACAGCAGTTACTTCCGTTTTCGCGATAAATACTATCAACAGACCTTCGGCACAGCTATGGGCAGCCCTTTATCACCCATTCTAGCTGAGTTGGTTATAGAAAATTTGATAAACACAGTTAAAAAGGATCTAACGTTCAACACACCTATACTCAAAAAGTATGTGGATGATTTCATACTCGCATTACCAAAATCAGAAGTGCAAAATACACTACAAAAGTTCAACAGCTATAATCCCCACATACAGTTCACATTAGAGGAGGAAAGTGATAACAAACTACCGTTCTTAGACACCTTGGTAATCCGTCAAAACAACCAAACCATATCAACAAAATGGTATTCAAAGCCGATATCATCCGGACGACTACTAAACTACCATTCGTTTCACCCGATGCTGATGAAAATGAACGTAGCAACAAATTTTATTGAACGAGTTACCAAACTTGATACAACTCAGACAATGGACCAACAAAAGCACACCATATTTCAATATCTCCGTCAAAACAACTATCCCGCATCACTCATAAACCGTTTGATAAATAAAATTCGCAAAAAAATCATCATCAACCACTACACCAAAAAACAATAGTCAAATCATCAGTTCATTAAATGAAAACCTTCCTGCTAACCCCGATATAACCACACTACCAACAATAGCCAGCTGTTCCAGCACTGATCAACGAAATACCATATATAGATCCATACCACATATCAATCAACTCACAACAGCAATATCAACATATTTGAAAAAAAGACTATCCGTTCATCAAACTCGCACCGAAAACCATCCATACAACAAATAAATATTTACCACCGATCAAAGATCCAGTTCCTAGACTCCAACAGGCACGTGTCATCTACAGCATTCCGTGCAACACATGCGATAAATGTTACATAGGAATGACTTCAAATCAACTAAAAGTGCGGCTCAGTGGACATAAATCAAATATAACCAAATACTTAAAACTAATGTCAGACAGACCTGGAGACATAGATAGCGAAATAGCAAAATTAAAAGAAAAAACCGCACTGGTAGATCATGTCATACGGTACCAACATAATTTTGATTTAAGTCAGACTAAAATCATAGATCGTAGTTTCAAATCCACCTCTTTACCCATACTAGAAATGTGTCATATTGTAAACACTCCTAACACTATCAATCACCGCACAGACATAGACGGTTTAAGTACTACATACGCAGGCGTACTCCACACAGTTAAAACTACCCACTCTAAGATCTCTAGATCAAAAGCACAACAGAATGATAAATTATCATCTCACCATTCTCGCTCAAGCTCAGTCACGCAAATAAGTTCACTGAATTCAGCACCATCTCATCATTTACCCACCATCTTTGAAAGTGACGTTAGGTAGTGCATAGTGGTAAAACAGGCTAATGTTCAAAACAAACGTTATTAGTGCAACGTAAGAAATCAATTTAATTGAAATATTTTAATGATTGTAAATGAACAGGTTTTTGTGATCACACATATGTTCTTTGTATATTTTTTAGAAAAGTGACGAAAGAAGCTTTGTTATTATGTAAACAACCGTTCGTGGGCATACGATTTTTAGACGAGGAACGATAAGATAGTGAGTTTTTTAATATTTTTGTAATATCTTTTATAACCAATAAACTTACAGTTTCCCTTGAAAAAGACCATAACCAGTGGTCGAAACGTCGGGCAGTATATAACAGCCGTTCTTATTTAACAGACCGCTAAAGCCGAAACCATAATTAATGCATTCTCTATAACGATTTGAATTCTGAAAACAAATGTACCGGAAGTCGGACTTGGATAAAATTTAGCAAATCATTTATGAGACTATCAATGGTTTATTTGGTTACAGACCCGCATGGTCTGCGAACTAGAGAAAATCACTAGCCAATATAAAGAGATAGCTTATGAACAAAGTATTCTTGAAATTGACATTTTCATGCTGAGCCCCTACCTTCGGAACCAGGGGTTTGATCCGAATGAAAATTGAAATATTCTTATGGCATCTTAAGACTTTCCATCTCCAAGTGATTTATTATTATTTACACATTTTTGATGCACATCACCCTGTTATTCTGGAACCGGAAGTCGGATCCGAATGAAATTCAGGAACTTTGTATGGGACCATGAGATCTTTCATTTCAATCTTAGTTTGTGAAAATCGGTTCAGTCATCTCCGAGAAAAGTGAGTGACAATATTTATCACACATACATACACACATAGACATTTGCTCAGCTCGTCGAGCTGAGTCGAATGGTCGAATGTATGTCGATTCAAAAGAAGGTTTTTGCAGTGATTATATAGCCTTTCTATATGAGAAATGCAAAACTAAAATCACACCTTCAACGGGTTATTTCACGAAATTCGACAAATTGTTAATTTTATTTGAAAACTAGTACGATCAGTTTATGTTATTTTAAATCATGGTTAAGATGGTTTTTTGGCCAATTTGTTTCTCGCAAAACATTTATTTCGCGTTAGCGGCCAACGTTTCGGTGGTGGGACTTCATCTTCAGGGTCGTTTTGCCGAACGATTGACATAAAAAATAATTAAAAACCATTCGGTCCTTTGGCGGAATCATTTATTTATCTTTAAGTTTTCTAATAATGTGAAAGGTTTGATCGAGTTACATTAATTTTACCGAGTGAAAGTAGGGTGGCTCCTGAAAAAACACTTTTTTTGTTCTAACTTTTTTGTGAAACGTTCTACCGAAAAGTTGTCTTTAGAAGAGTTGTTGAACTAATCATTGCGCATAATTTTGCTCAACCAAGCTTTTTCATATAAGCTGGTAGTTTTTGTGTGTCTCATTTCTCGAATGTACAATGTATGGAACACTTGTAGGACTAATTTTATACTATTATTTTGCTGAAGGAAGTATGTTTATACGTTTAGGCGTTTAAGAGTTATGCAATGTTTTTGTGTTTTTTAAGGTATTTTTAAGACTAATTTAAATATGTTAAAGAAAAAACACCCTTCCAATTTTCTCTTGAATTTTTACTTATATCATGACCTTTCAGGAACCGCATAGGATACATTTTTATCGATCTGGCATCTAATGAATATTGATATTTGAAGGTTGGTTAGTTTTTGACAAAAAAAAACAATCATAACTTTTTACTGGTAGCTCATATGAAAAAGTTTGGTTCAGCAAAATTATGCGCAATAATTAGTTCAACAACTCTTCTGAAAACTACTTTTCCATACAACATTCCACAAAAAAAGTTAGAACAAAAAAAGTGATTTTATTGGGGCCACCCTTCTTTTACTGGGGAAAATTTATGTAACTCGATCAAATGAAAAGCTAGAGAGGTACTTTTTTCAGCAAAGTTGCTCGCAATAAAATTTCCGACAACTTCATTGTACAACGAAATCATTTTTGAGTTCAATTAAGAAAGTTAGATTTCAGATTTCAATCTAAATAAGGACCACCCTAGTAACTTTTTTCAGTAACGCCATTTGATTACAAAATGCGTTTGTCAAGGCACCAGCTACAAAAAACTAATATTTAATAGAGAAAATATTTTTGTCACGCTAATTTCCCGTTTCGGACCACTGTGCATTGGTAGCTCTTGCAATGCTTCTGGCTGATCTTCACTCCAGATGCGACAATTTTGCTTGTTGACGTTTCCATTCAACCAGAACTGAGCTTCGTCGCTGAACACAATTTTATGATAAAAAAGTGGATCTTCGTCCAACTTTCCCAGCACTCATACATGAATAAATTATAGACCAAACTGAACAAATTTGACAATGACACAAGACAGGATTCACGCGTGATCTGTCGAAAACAGTGTTGCCTAAAAGATACCAGCAAAAGCATCACCCTTTATTCTAAATCACAAGCTATAAAAATAGTATGTTTGAACCTACTCTTTATCTGAGACATAAAGTTATCAGTTCTTTCTTGAATGAAATTCCCTGTAATAACAAGATTTTGCTTTGCCCTGTGAAATCGTTCGAATGTGATGATGGATTCGTTGATAGTAGTATTTTATAGTTGTTTAGTTATTTCTCAGAAGTACAAATGGGATGCTTGAGGCATGTGTAACAGAAGGTTTTTATTCATTTTTAAAAAAAGATATGAAAAGATAAGGTATTCTACATTAGTTCTACGGTGCCTAGTGGAAGGTTCTTGTCCATTGTCTTTGGGTGTAGATGTTTGTTTCTTTGCAGGACTTATCGTACTGAACAGATTAACGACAATGATGACACGTAGCCAGCTGGTTGTCGTAGGTGACCAGTGATTAATATGGGAGTCTAGTGTTTTGTCGGAAAGACATTCTTGATTCATTCTAACATACGATAACTGGCTTATAAGACGAAAACCCTGTGCATAAAATCGTCAACCCGGGCGATTTCATTAACATGGTTCTGAATTAAGTCAGATAATAAATAACTCAAACTCTGAAAGAAATTTATTAATTTGTTTCATACCAATCGTTTGAGTATTGCCAAAAATTTGGAATTCCTGATAGACGAAATAACAACATACAAATTTTGAAAATATTCATCTTTGAAAAATATGTAATACTACTTATCATTAGTCATGTTTAAAACGGTTCTCTAACATCGAGGCATTTATGCCAGCCTGATCATATTAGTAACCTTCGTAAACTGTAAGTAAAGTCCTGGCATTAAATTCCTTTTGTGGAATTTGGTCTTTCTGTTTCAACAGACTGCGAAGTCTCAGCCCACTGCGAAATCGCAGCCGATTCTTAGTATACATAATCATTGCATGGTTAGTACTACGACCCTACTGACACTAAGAATCCTTCCAGGTCAGAACTCGAACATATGACAATGGGCTTGTAAGACCAGCGCCCTATGCATTAAACCGCCAACTGTAAACTGTACGTAAATTGAGTTATACGATTTGTTCAACTGCAGTTGTCTATTTTTTATGTCTTTCTTAAGCAAATAACATCTGTCCTTGGTCAAACTCCACCCACAGTTTCGACACTAACATCCGCCCGAATCTCCCCATCCCTCGTCTGTCCACCATCTTCATTGGAACTAACAAGATCTTTCTGCTGTCACTAAATTTTCTGCTTCCCCCTCCCACGTTTTTTCACCATCTCGATGTCAACTAATTAGATCTTTGTCGTTCTTAGTCATTTTGTTCCCATATCCCCTTTTTACTCTGTTCTCCGTAATATTTACTTCTCTGTATATTTTTTTTTCCTTTTCCTCCGTAACATCATCATCATTGCCCACGGACGGCCGCTGTAGTCTATGAGATGAATATGGGCCACCCGCCTGGTATTCGTAGCCTGGGGGTGTTCCCCGCGAACCCACACGGACAGAAAAAAGCGGCTAATACCAAGATACTTACCAACGTGTTACATTCAGTACGTCGGCCGGTGCCGATTGCCAGCTGAAGGCGGGATCTGCCAAAGTCATTACATTATCTTAATATACTATCCTAGTTTTAAGTTATTTGTTAATTAAAATTAGAAAAAGCCCTTGGCATCTTAGAGCTTAAGCAGTGTGCCTTAATAAATTATATAATTAAAAAAAAAAAAATCTGTCCTTGGTCGAAAAGTCACTGCTGTTGCTGTTTATTCTTCAGGTTTGCTCATGGTTTATATCTCGAGACCGTCTTATTGTTCTATACACTGTATTTTTCTTTTTTTCTATCGCCGATACTGTAGCGACACGTCTGTTTTGAATAAGGTACGTAAGCGAATTGAAAACGAAAACTTGATTTCTCTGTCCATAGTTACAAATCGCTTACCAAATCATAAAATAACATATCAATATAGAATCGATTTTCATATGTACATGCTTACATAACTTCGATTCCAGATTTATTCATGTGCACAGAATTTTGTAACGTACATCTCTTTCTACTCTGATGCCAGTTCATTTCTCTTTCACAATATAGTCTTAGAGACAAAAATTCAACTCATCACAGAAGAAACGAACGGCCAAGAACTTCTGCAATACAAACGGTATTAAATTTTTATCGATATCCTGACTGAATAATGAGTGATTTTACACATGAACTCTTTCTTTGCACAAATAAAGACAACCACATTATCAAAGGATACCGTTAGGGTCAAACTTCGCACAAAGTTGTAAACTTCCGCTGACGGTGATCATCGTGAGAAAAAAGCATTGTACGTATTACTATTACGGACGGTAAAATTGGTCATTTGCAGTGGATAAGCGCCTAACGATTTATCTTAGACATAATCGTAAAAAGTATGCTCAGATAATTTATCCTTTAATCCGAAGGAGGAGGGTTTTTTCTACTATACCTTAGTTCGGCTCATGCTGCATTACGAGCAGTGACATAACATTCAAAGAAGGTCAGCCTCTTCATTAGATATTCAGGTCCCGTGGAAGGGCTCCACTAACCTTGGATTACATTTGTAGCCGTTTAATTGCTCGATGCGACCAAAATAGACCCTTGAAAGTGGTCTTCCTCATCTAAACTGAATAGCCGGTGCATACTAAGCTTCATTTATCAATAAGATCCAGGAAATATTGTTGGATAGAGTTACGCAGTTAAAACCAACAGTCAATTATTCCAGCACGGATCATCAGCACGAAGATGCGCCGGTGCGTCGCCAGCAGAAACGTGACATTCGCGTGACTGTGCGTCCGGCGTCAACCCAGAGGTCAAGCAACTGTGCGCTATCGAATTCCAATAGGTGCTGTTTTGATCGTGCGTCATCGTCACCGCTGATGATGATGCTTTTCGCACAATCGAACCTGTTACCGGTCAAAATAGCCAGTTTGTCTCAAGTCCCGTCGAGTGGACTGCGCACATTGGTCACTTTAATGAATTTTGCATGCACAAATAATTTTTTTTTTCATACCAAGAGCTACAGACGGAGATGCTTAAAAGTGAATCTCTGCGTTCGTGGAATACCCACCGGTTTGCCAATTCACAACAGTTTATCGATTGAAACCGGTTATGAAATATTCCGTGCGGTCGGGATGGAGAATTTTTTGTTGTTGTGAAGAAACTATGTCAACTAAATCATATGCGTGCGGGGGAGTGGAGCAAACTGTTGGATTTACCAGGCTAAAGCTCGTTTTTCTCGGTTCGGCAGACAATCATGACGTGTTCTGAGACTGTGTTATCCGTGAATTGATGCGATTTAATATTTTCAATTCTGCATGGAAGTAGATGTTGAGTGGATTGTCAAAATGGTGTATTTTTTTGTCCAAATAATTGCTATTGTTAAATGAAATTGACACGCACAATAAATAAATCAAACATAACAATCTTCCATGAACAGTATTTTATGAGGATATCAGTTTCATTGGGTCACGGACTTTGTTAATGGTCAGTAAGTACATCGTTGATTTCCGAATATCTCTTTGCGATTTACTTCCCTAACTGGAATAGCCTCAACTAAAAATAGTCGTGGTACATCGCACTTGGTGATTAATAAAATAATACGTCCCGCAGTAAAATTGCGATTAAATCCTCCGACTATTTTCAAACTTCTGACTGGCGCCAGCCATTCCGTAGAGTCCATCCGACGTAGTCAGGGATGATAATAAATATAACCAATTACACCAATCGCATGTGCACTCGCTTGCACCGTTGCAGAACGGATTGATTGATTGATTTTTGGTGTGCTCTGTTGGGTGAAGCTTGTTTTTACTGAACTGGATGCTGGTGGTGGCGAGTGTTTCCTATGTGTGGAAAGGATTGTATTGTTGTTTGAAATTTTGAAAATTAAACCTTCTTTATATTGTGTAGTAGATAACCTGCCTATTGCAAACCTGTTAGTGTTTGTTTGTTTGTCTGAAATGAAATTTACCTCTAGAAAACGTTACGAACAATAAGCGCTGGAAATTACGACACTGTGATCAAGGTCACTCGTTAATTCGATTAATACGGCACGGTGCCGTATTCGTTTGTCAGTAAACGAAATTAAAACATAACTAAGAAATAAACTGAACCTCGACGTAGTGAAAGAGCTGCCACTTATCACAATTAACAATGACAGAAAATTTTCAGAACCTCCTTCAGCTTGAATGAATTATACTTGCTTTGCTATAACCTTTCTGATGCCGACACTTTCTGATGCCGACACTGAGCAAATTTTAAAGGATTGGTTTCTTCGTTGGTGTCTGTAATGGTGTAAATATATTATGTGTACGCTCTGAGAAACCGATTCCTTCGTATGTGCTTATGAGTCATGGCTACCCGTTTAGATCTCTGATGACATACGAAAAACAACTGACTACATGTCAATATTTTCAGTAACCTGCTCAATGCGGTAAGCATTGGGAACATCGCGCAAGTATTGCAAGTTCATGCAAGGTTCTATGAAAATTTGGATGAAAAGATAAAATACTTAGCGACTTTCTTCTAGATCGTTGCTGTTCAAATTATTGTTCTACTAAAATCGCTTTTTAGTACAATGCACTGAAAGTAATTTCAACTTTGCTATCTTCATCTTGAGCAGTTCTGTAGAATGATGTTAAATTTTTTCTCTAGAAGCCTTGGCGCTTTCTACCATCAAGTTTAATTTATCTACATTTAAAAACAATAGCACATTTGCCTGTTGTTTCCAGTTGATACAATAAGTAGAAAGAGAATTTTCAATATACAATTAAGTTTTGAGAAATGTTCTTGAATCTGCATAATGCAGTTTCATTGTTTGTAATGTAACGTAATGTTTTTATATTTTCATAAATAATAATAAATATTTCATCATTGGAGGATGCTTCCAAAATATTTTATATCAAACATGAATAAAAATTAGAGAGTTTATTTAGAGACAAACTAACATAACGTTCTCAATTTGTAAACAGTTATAACTTCAATCCAAAGAAAAATTCCATTTTTTTTCATCGTTGCTCTAAGTGACGATTTGAAGTTTTGAACACACTTATGTCGTTTTCGTTTTTAAATTGCACTACACTGGTGCAGCGAAAACTGCACTGAAACCGTTCGTTTTTACCAATTGCACTACACCAGTGCTACACTTTTTCTGCACCGATACCACTGGTGTAGCACTCATCAAAAGTTTGGTGTAGCTCTGTGCAATGGAATCGTTTATTGTAGTCAATGGTTACTGTTTATGTTTTCGTCATTTGTGTTCGTTTATTGATGCCTCAGTGTAGCACTGCACCGGTGTATTGCAAATTAAAAACGAAAACGCCATTAGTTCCAGAGCCGAAAAACTATTCATTTGAGTCTCGGTTTAGCCTGAGAAATTGAAGTGAATTCGGTTTTTTTTTTTAATTTTTGCCTTTCTCTATAGAAAGGTATTAGAATTGCTAAAAAAATGGACTTTCGAACGGAGCCTCGGAGACCCATATTGTTATACACCATTCGACTCAGTTCGACGAGATCGGAAAATGTCTGTGTGTGTGTGCACTTTTCGAAGATATTTACACGCGCTCAATTTTCTCAGAGATGGCTAAACCGATTTTAATAAACTTATACTCGTTTGAAAGCTACTGTCGAGCCATTGATCAAGTTCAAAGATCAAATGGCTGTGACTTTTGGTTCCGGAGATATGATTGTATAAGCGACGTAACCGACAAAACACGTTGATTTTTACCGCTCTTATATATAAGTGTGCCAATATTTTGGGCTCATCTCTAATTTCGTCAAGCGCTGTTGTTCAAAAGTTTCAGCACCTCGAAAAAAGTCCTCATGCACAATTTGAGCTAAATCGGATATGAGTAAGAGATGCTGCCCGGCGGTTAATGTTTGAAAATGGTCGATCTTGAAAAATCACCATAGGGGGGAGTACATTAGATTCCCGAAATTAAATTTTTTTTATGATATTTAACGTCTTAGAATTGCATGAAACGTCGAGATTTAGTGTCATCTCAAAAAAATTTTTTTTGAAAATCGACTTTCTGGGAATTTTGAGATATTTTATGAGTCCCAGAAAATCGATTTTTCGAAATTTTTTTCTTCAAGATGACATTAAATCTCGACGTTTCATGCAATTCTAAGACTTTTTCCATAAATGATGTGATGTGTAATATTTCAAGACTATGGAGGTCTTTTTAATGTTTTTATTTTTAAATTGTCGTTGAAACAATAATACTCCTTTCAGTATACTTAGCTTATTTGAGATTGTTAGTTTGCGAATATTGAGAATAGTATCGTTTAAAACTACTATATTATTTCAATTATCTTCGTTTATCATTTCTAAGTTGAACTAAAAAGACTTCCCTCCGATAGAACTAATTACCATATTTCCTTTAAAGTGTTACTCGGTTATCAACCCCCGTTCTACATTGTATGTCTGTGCATTAAAGTTCCCGTTCTCAACCGTCATTACCGTCATCCTGTGAAGGAAGCAACCCTTTTTTCCCTCTTAATGAGACCAGGCGCAAACAGCCGTAGGATGCATTGAATTTTTTATAGAACGGCTGCCAGAAAGAACCGCTAGTTGGAAGCCATTTGCCGCTGTGCGCTACTGTACGAGAAGGGAAATGAGTTTGGTTTGCTCCACTTCAGTCCTTTGATGTTGACACTTTAAACCATGTGGGTTTTAGTACCACGATTTAAAAAAAAAGAAGCGTTGACTGTTTTCATTTCTGGAGAAGCTGGATGCTGCAAAGTAGCTTTGAAAATATCATTGAATGGAAACGAAGATAGGGAATTTGATGTATCAAAAATGTTAGGAAATATAGTCAAATAATGCGCAAATCTGTGTTCAAAGTATTGCGTTGTTTTATCCGTCACATCCATCGGACATCGCAGCTGAATTGATAAAAACCGATCAAATAAACACTGTCATTCGAGATATTTCTCTCGTATTGAAACACTTTTTTTTGCATGGCTGCCAAAAACAACTGAGTAAATTCTAGTCGTATGTTAAAGACCTAGATCATATGTTTATTTTTTGCGCAGATGCCATCGTAGATATAAGCCAGACGTCACAATCAACTTATATGAAATTAATATTGGGGTTTCCGATTCGAATTTTTGTTTTATTCAAATTCAAGCAGGTCAAGTTTTTTTGCTTACTGATATTATGTTTAAGGAAACGAAAAATATATACTCAAACTTCAGTATTCAAATCGGTTTTATTAAATATGACTCTGTAGTTAAGTCTTATGGTCAAGTTAACTAAACGCAGTGAATATTGAAAATGAATATCTTCATAAGCGTAAGTGATAGTGCACCAACGCTGGAGTTTGAAATTACAGACGGTAATTGAAATTGCCGTGAATTACCGCGTTTCCATTTGTATACAAATTTCTCTTATACTGTCTCAATTTACATTTTTCCTATGTTGTGCCAAATTTTTATGTTGTGCCATTCGACTCAGTTCGTCGAGATCACAAAATATCTGTATGTGTGTATGTGACAAATGTCACTCGATTTGCTCAGAGAAGGCCGAAATGATTTTCACAAACTTAAATTCAAATGAAAGGTCTCATAGTCCCAGAGATCGCTATTGAATTTTATTCCGATCTGACTTCCGGTTCCGGAATTACAAGGTGATATGCATCAAAAAAATTATCATTCACTTTTTTCAGAGATGGCATGAGCGGTTTTCACAAAATTAGATTCAAAGGAAAGGTCTTATGGTCCCATAGCTCGCTATTGAATTCTATCTTCATCCAACTTCCGGTTTCGGAATTAATGTGCAATTTTTTTTTAAATGCGCACTCAATTTTCTCGGAAATTTCTTAACCGATTTTTTCAAACTAAGATGCAAATTAAAGGTCTTGAAATTCTTTAAAAAGTCTCCGAAAAGCTGATCCAGATCCTACTTTCGTTTCCGATATTACAGCGCGATTAGTGAAATTTTTTCAATTTCATGAGCATTTTTTCAAAAGTGATGGTGAAAAAGCAAAGTCCTGGCATTACATTCCTTTTGTGGAATTTGGCCTTTCTGTTTCAACAGACTTCGCAGCCGATTCTTAGTGTACAGAATCATTGCATGGCTAGTACTATGGATCCTACTGACACTAAGAATCCTTCCAGGTCGGGGCTCGAACATACGACAACTGGCTTGTAAGACCAGCGTCCTATGCATTGAACCGCCAACCCGGGAGTGGTGAAATGAGGTGCAAATTTAAAAAAACTGGTAAATTCAGTTTGTAGACCTTGTTAGTCAGTAAATGTAGAAATCTACTTTGGGATTACTAGTTCCCGGCTTCCGCTTACGAACGCTCTGGTAATAGTGAAGAAAAGTTACAAAAATGGAACTCACTTCGATTTTTCAGCAACGGCTCAACCGATTTTCACAAATCATGGTTCAAATTAATGCTGTCAGTGTCTAAAAAGATACTGTGCAATTTCATCCAGATCCGACTTCCTGTTCCGAAATCATAGGGCGATGAGCGTCAAAACTTTCAAGCTATTATACAAAATGATGCAAAACAATTACGCATCGATATGTGCTGGAACGGAAGAAGATAACACCACCGCCTAACAAACAGCGTGCTTTGTTCAATTTTGTATAGCGTGCAGGGTTGCCACATTTAAATCTATATTAACTTGACATGACTGTTTACAAATTGAATAGGTTATGGTAGTTTATACCCACAGAAAGTTTTTGATTTTATTCAAGTTTAAAAAAAAATCTTGACAGAATCTAGTGATGTTTTTTGAAAATATAAGTAATATGAGAAAGGCATCATTACACCACTAGGTGGGTTAAAAAAGGTTTTTACATAACATATCGAAAAATTTGCAAACTGAAGGTTTTTATGTTTGAGTTATAATTGTTTGTTTCAAGTCTTGCCTTTATCGACCAAATTTCGACTTGAAATTTTCGAAAGATTATTACTCAAAAACGAAAAGTTTCACTTGGCATTTTTTTTGATAAGCTATGTTAAAAAGTCTAAATAAGAAAAAAACCCTTCTTAATCCACCTAGTGGTGTGATAATGCCTTTCTCTTCTTTCATAACAGTCTCATGAAAATATATTTCATACTTTTATTATATAATTTCAGATACTAATTTTTACACCAATTGATTCAGATTGATTCAAGTAGTTCACAAAAGCATGCTTCAGTGTTTATGTCACACAGTCAGCATCATTTTTCCAAACTAGATGTTTTATGTAGTTTTAAGAGTTTCGGCATCAAAAAAAATTTTCGATTTTGGAAATTTCATGTACTCCCCCCTATGGTGCTTTTTCAAGATCGAAAATTGTCAAACCTTTACCACCGGGCAACACCCCTTACGCATGTCGGATTTAGCTCAAATTTTGCATGAGGACATTTTTCGATGTGCTTAAACTTTTGAGCACTAGCCCTTTACGAAATTAGAGGTGATCCCAAAATATTGACACCCTTATATGTATAAGAGCGTGTTTTGTCGGTTACGTCACTTATACCATCATATCTCTGGAACCAAAAGTCACAGCCATTTGATCTTTGAACTTGATCAATGGCCCGACAGTAGCTTTCAAACGAGCCCAAGTTTGTTAAAATCGGTTCAGCCATCTCTGAGAAAATTGAGCGCGTCCAAATATCTTCTAAAAGTGCACACACACACATAGACATTTTCCGATCTCGTCGAACTGGTTCGAATAGTATATAACACTATGGGTCTCCGAGGCTCCGTTCAAAAGTCGGGCTTTCCAGCAATTCTAATACCTTTCTATAGAGAAAGGCAAAAAGGAAAACTTGTAGCGCCTTCTATCCACAAACCGTGAAAACCGTTAAAATATTCAGTTTTTATATTCTCATATTTTTTCTGGAATATAGAAGCATTATTGCAGAACATATCCAAAAATTGAAAAAAAAGTTGTTCAACAGTTATGATTTTTATTAAATGGGCATGGTTGAAAGGAAGGTCTTACAACCCCATATAATTCTACCGAATTTCATCCGGATACGACTTCAAGTTCCGGAATTACAAACTGATAGGTAAAAAAATTTCATTTTCAGGGGCGTGTTTCATACATGACACGGAAAGATTCAATCAAATACATTCAAATACCCGTATAATTCTTGAATTGGACAGATTTGGTTACATTGATTTTGGCCATACCGGATCTTCGTGTCAGAAGTATCAAAAAAAAAGTGATCGTGTAATCCAAACCGGAAATCACTCCAATTTCTTAGAAGCGAATTAACCGTTTTTTACAAACTCAGATTCAAATGAAAGGTCTTATAGTCCCATACTAAATTCCTGAATATTATTTGGATCCGACATCCGATTCCGGAAATATGGCAAAAAAGTGCAGAAAATTGTTAAAATATGTGCACCAACTTTTCTCAGAGATGGCTAAACCGATTTTCACAAGCTTAGATGCAAATGAAAGGTCTTGTGATTCCATACAAAATTTTGTTCGGATAGGACTTCCGGTTCCGGAGTTATGGGGTAAAATGTGCAAACAAATGAAAATATGTGTACTAATTTTTCTCCAATATGGAGTGACCGATTATTACAAACTTAGATTTAAATTGAAGGTTTTATGATTATTTACAGTACTTCTGAGTTTTATATGGATCCGACTTCCGGTTTCGGAATTATAGAGTAAAATGTGTTAAAAGTTGTATACCATCACTTAAATGGTTGAAACAAATATGTGAAAATATTTCTAAACTAGCCTCAAAACTACTCCATTCGATAGTCATTATCAATAGACGGCCAAAAAAACTGGTTCCGGATATCATGGTTCCCGGTTTCCGATTCCGGAGGCACCGGAAATGAAGATTATATTTTCCCAAATGGATCTCACTCATTTTTCTCAACGAAGGTTTGACCGATTTTCGCAAACTTAAATTTAAATGAAATTTGTTCGGATCTGGCTTCCCGGAATTATAGGGTGCAGTGAATTTGAAATTTTTTACCATCACTTAAGGGACAAAACAAAAAATGTAAAAAAAAATCTAAACCAATATCAAAACTGCTAGTCATTACCAGTAGACGGCCAAACAAAGCGAGTCCGGTTGTTCCTTCAAGAATCGAAGATAGTTATTTTGATGAATACCACAGTATTATAAATGATAGTATGATTTATATGCGGAAGGAATCATTACACCATTAGGTGAATTGAAACAGGTTGTCATATGTTCTGTAGAAAGGTTTAAAATATATATATACAAAAAAAATTGCGCGCTCTTCAAACCATGAATCGTCAAACCATGAAAACAGTATTCAATTGACGTTGTCAACCAAAATCCAAATCACAAAACTTCAACTTTATTTATCGACACATTTTTCCTAGAAACTTTTCTGGACATATCCAAAAAAACTCGGTTTAGTCGGGCAGTTTTCAAAAAAATAAAAAAAAATCGATTTTTTGATCCATCCTAATAGGGAAATGGTCATTTTAATGACAAAATGAAAAATACGGATCTTATATTTTTCGACGGAGAACGATTGTACCAAATATTACAAATTTCTGAGGGGTCATATTTCTTTTCTTCATGGAATTGTTGCTTAATGTGTGATATCAAATGATTGATCTTTATATAGTGCACATTGATAAGAAAATATCGATCATTTGGTGATTTGTGTCGATGGGGTTGTCATTGTTCAATATCGCTTTGAAAGATGTTGAAAGAGCAGAGATGGCCAGTAATGATGGTTGATAATGCAAATTTTTAAACCCGAACTTGACTCATATCTGTTTAAAATATTCAAATTTTCACCCTTATTCGATCCAAACACGAAGAATTTGTGTTTCCCAATCAGAGAGATGGGTGGGGATAGTTATTTTCAATCGTGTACCAAATCCGAAAGCTTCGTTTCTATAAGTAAGTTCTTAAGCCCGAGTCGAACCCGTACCTGTTTAGAAATAAATATTTTTGTTCGAATTCGATTCGAACCCGAAATATTTTTTCCTTACTCGAACGTGATACGAACACATCGGGCTCGGATTAAGGTCCGGTTTCGGGTTCGAATACTCAAAAAATTAAGAAACATTAGGTACGATCTGTTGAAAGTCTGTTTGATTTCGCTGACGACGTTGATATTGTGTCGGTTAACTTTGAGATGCTGATGCAAGCATACATCGGACTGAAAGCCGAAGCTATGTGGATCGGACTCGAAAAACAATTTATATACGAGAAAAAAACGGTGTACCTCTCATCATGAATATTATCGAGGTGGTTGGCGAGTTTTGGTTTTTGGACTCACTGGCAGCTGTCGCAAAGACCTTAGCTGAAAAACTCTTCGAGTGATAAAAATTCGTCACGAAATTAACCATGTATGATGCGAGACCTAGACTTTGTTGGAAAAGGATCACCGCGCCCGTAGTGTTTTCGAGAGGTTAACAAAAAATTCTCTAAATGATTGATTACAATTGAAAAGATGAAAATTCCTTACCACATCGAATTCATTACACAAACGTGGATCGTAAAGAACAATGGAATACTTTATCTCGATAAAAGAAATTGAATACACCAAACAAAAAGCCTATGATAATATTTTACCCATAGAAAGATTGCACAGTCCAGAGTGCAAGGGAACTGCTTTGTCCTATTCACAACTTTCAATTCATTATCCATCATCGTTGACCATTAGCCATTCTAATAACTATGGAAATGGCTTGTCATGAAACATCTCGTTTTGTCCTGGAATAACAATGTTTCCTATGCGGTCCCGGTCCACGGTTCACCGCTCATGCTAGACCGTGGGGCTGACTCGGCAACAAAAGAGCTACTACTACTAGGTAGCTACGTGCTACCGTATAATTATCCGCGGCTCTCGTCTGCGACTTAATCTAGCGTCACTTTATTCAGCTATATATCCCGCATCCAGTTTCTTTGTATCGTCGCTAAACCAGGCGGTACCTTGACAAATGATACAAGATTTTTTTGCATTAGTTTTGCACCACTTGACAAGAACCTGCTTTGCAGAATAATGCACACACCATACAGATAAGGCAGTTTAATTAATTTCATTAGGTTTTTTTTAGCACATAACGCCATTACCGGCACCACGACGGTTGCGACGAGAAAAAGCTCTCGAATTGATATGTTGTGACAATAGAGGAAACCTCATGCTGGTAGACTTGTAATTAAGTTCCACTGTCTGATGCGACGCGCGGATGCTGGTGGGAGGATGAGGATTTCTATTAATATTTCTTAAGGCAAATCTGTTGATGCGGATTTTTTTCTGGGGTCAATTAAAACAATTTGTTGTTATAAAGAAACAAAACCGTGGTACTCAATATTACAATTCCAACCGACGCTGAAAAGTCAGATTCATTCGACATTTTGTCAATTTCCCCGCAAACATTCGCCAAACAATTAACACATCGTTCAGGGTGTCATCCTAATAATCGTTTACGAAATAGCTCTCAATGATACGTACAGTCGAAAAAAAATGTAACCGGATTCTGTTGAATATATGAATGAGTGAGTAATACTCGCGGTTTGTTTGTGCACAATTAGCGTCCAAGTCTGTTGCTGAGAATACTATCAATGAATCAAAGCTTGCCCCGTGGTTCCACAACGAGGGTGTCTCCACTTCAAGCAGGGAGCAGGAGAAATGAATCCGCTAACAACGGAATCACCCCGCAGAAAATTTACAAACAAACAAAATATAGTTGCTCTGTTTCAGATCGAGACACCGGTTTGATGATTGCTGCTGCAAAAAAAAATCGATCGAGTTGTGTTACTCATGGAGCTACATTGAATCTATGGATCGATCAGACCTGTTTTACGTCAACCTCATTGGAATTTCCACCGTTCAAGAACCTTTTTTTATGCGAACGAACAAATGGTCTATTATTTTCCGAGACAAATGTTGCCAACAAAGAATACCTTTCTCCATAGAGATAGAATTGAATAAAATCATTCCTCCAACGATGGCAAAAGAGAAAGGAATTTCCTTTTAACTTTAAATCAATTAGTTGAGTTTTAGTCCGTCCGTTTTAGTGCTACAACGGTCTGTAATAAGAATCAATTAACTAACGTCTAGCGAATCGTCGATTGTTTTGATCGACCATGTGTGATACGGAGAAATAAACGACACTCGCGAGCAAAAGCAGAACCGACTGTTCGATTCTAGAGAAAAGCATTATCTGCAAATGGCAATCGGCTGTGTCCGGTCTGACAAATCAAAACCCACCGACTGACAATGGTGCAATGAAATCGTGTAAGTTTCCATCGGAATAGCCATGAGAGTCATTAGGTCATATCTCGACCGATTTTAGTTATATGGAAAATTCGGTTGGGCTGAGATTAAGCTGAAAGATTGATATCTGGCAGCCCTCTGGTGTCTGTTTATTTCTCCGTCGTTTAAATTTAATTTTAATTGATCCGCTAGTTTACTGCTTTCACAAGAGATTTTTTTACTTTTTAGAACTGTTTTGTTGAACTCATATATCTTATATTATGTTTATTTTATTTATGTTTAAAAAAATGTTTCAATACGATTAGTCCATAAATATCATATACATCAGATATACAATCGCTCATAGAATCTCAGGATACTATCGGATACAAAACATTTCTTCAAGGTTTTGACGTAAATAGAAAGTACTTTTAAACTAGAGTAGATTAAGGTCTGAGGCCAGTGTGTTTTAGGCTGTTTTAGGGGGCCATTTGCACGCTTCAAATCTGATTTCTCAGAAACGGTGACGAATATCAAAAAACCCAACTGACAATCTCTTTGAAATTTAGTTTAGATTATTTTGTGAAAATTTGAAAAAGAATGATTCATTTACTTTAGCGGTCGGGAAAGTCTTTTTCTGAAGGAAGAATTGTATAGCTGAAAACGCCGTCTTTCAACTTGTTCATTGAATATCTCGCCTTCAAAAGCATGGATCAAAAATCTATCCTGACAATGTCTAGTTAATTTAATTTATATGCGATTAGTGCATGAAAACATAGGTGTTGTCGCGATAAAAATGAAGTGAATGTTATTTTTGTGAACATAAGTCGATTTCTAAGCACGCGCCATTTTTTCTGTTCCACTTTCCTGGTAACGTAACGAAAAATGAGAGATAAATAAAATCGGCTCAGAAAGGCTGCGAAACAGGCGGTTTTTGGATTTTATGTGGTGTAGTCAAACTTGTAACCGAAAATATCAAAACTTTTTTGGCCACCCGGCCCATCGAGACTCATTTTTCACATTTGCGAGAGAGCATGGAGAGAAATGTAATACGTAGAGCGAGGCACATGGTTATATTATTCTAGGGAAATTATTCTACTTAATGCTCAAGTGATAAATTAGTATCAAGAGAGTCTAAAATATGACAAATCGACGTAATTACACTCCAAAATCTCGTTGGAAACCAAAAACCATAGATACGAGCATCAACAGGTAAAACTCATAATGAATCGTTTTCTGTCATTTTCGGGTTTCGAAGCTTCAGTTGAATATCGACATTGCACAGGATACGATTTTCACTGAAAACCGAAAATGACTGAAAGGGTAAAAGGAAAGAAAGAACACAATTTCGAAACTACTATTTCGCTATGTCGTTGACTGGACATGGATCTCGTTTCCATATTTTGCAAGCGGAACTGAGAGTTACAATTATTTTTCGTTATTTTCGTCTATTTTTAGTCATTGAAAATTACTTTTATTAGTTCTGTTTCCAATAATTTTCATGGTGAATCGGGTAATTCACAGAATTAAGCTCAACACTTACGTCGTTCAACCATTGTTCATTGATCAATGGGCTTTTTCAACGAGCCCTGGATGGTCGAAATCGGTTGAGTTTTTCCTCAACGATCCTAATATTATCCAAATCGGTTTAGTCAACCCCAAAACATTGATCGAATGGAAAAAGTGCGATTTATCGGTTACGTCACTTATACGATTTTATTCCCCTAACTGGAAGTGTCTAGTCCATTTAGTCTTTCAACTTGGGCAATAGTAGTTTTCAAACGAACCTAAGATTGTTTAGTCTACTCCGAGAAAGTTGAATTAAGAGTTATGTCAATCATTTTCTCAATGCTGATATCAAATTACTATGCCAATAAAACTGGTTTCGTTTAGTATCTAAACTAGAGAGCAGAAGCTCCGTTTTCCTTCATTTTAAATTTGCGAAAAGTGCGAAGAAATTGTGTCATTCTCAGCTATGCTTGCATATTGTGAAAACGGAATTCAGTTTCGGTCGACAATTCAGCGGGCCGTAACCTTAAAATCGTATGCGTTCGGTTGATTTCTTTCGAACTGGCATTTTCGATGTTCAAGCAAAATTCTCGATTTCGATTTTTACTGGTTTCTACATGAATCTCAAGTATTTTAAACTTTTATAAGAAAATAAGTGACGAACTGGCATACTGTGTTACCAGTCATCTTTCTGTTTACTGTTATTTCCGCTTGATAACTGGTCAATAATTTCCAATGGAGCGAAATTGCTCGATAATTGGATTCATTCATATCTTTATCGACGTAATCCGCTTCATTGACTCTTTTTAATAAGGCACACTGCTTCAGCTCTAATATGTCGAGGGCATTTCTTAACCATACTTAAGACTAAGATCATTTTTGTTAACTATAGCTTTGTGTATTCGGATCAAGTTGTTGTCTGGTAATTGCCGAAACTTCGGGAGATCCAGTCTCCAGCTGGTGGTCGGCAGTAGCTGATATTCGTTTGTTCCTATGGGTCCGCGGTTGACTCTGATTTTGGTGGTTGCTTGTCAAATTTGTCGCTGAACATTACTGGACCTTGATGAATTTTAATGACAGTCTCTACCAGTGTTATATTGTTAGTGTTAATTCTCGAAAAATCAAAAATCATAATCATCTATCATCACCGATAATAACCGTTGATGATTATCGTTTACAAAATCATCACCGAGCATGATAACGAAAATCGTTTGATCGGGGTGATTTACTCTCATGGTCTAAATAGATTAAACCCAATTAAATGCTATTTAACATGAATTTGATTTATTGAAGTAACGGGAGTGCAGGGTTTTTGCGCAGCGTTTGAACCTGCTCCCTGTTACGAAGGCATGTCACTGTAGCAAGTAGAAAACTTGTGGCAAGTACGATACGAAGTCATTATAAAATATTATTATTACTAACTAAACATACATTTAGTACCGTTTACCCTACTTCCCAACAAATTATCGATCAAAATATCTTCACTACGATCAAGAAATTAAGACTTTACTCGATTTATAATGCTCGATTTTTTTCTTTATCATGTTTTGAGTGCTCTGATCGCACACCGAAAGCCTGAGGTTTTGGTTACCGGTGGTTCAACCGGGCTGATTGTGTTTGTGTTCACTCTAGTCAAATCCTGCGCTCCCGTTACTTCTCTGTATGAGATTCAAGTAAATAGTTTTAATACTGCTGCATGAAACATGCTTTGTTTTAGTATTGTCTTTAAAAATGTTTTTAATAACAGCGTAGCATGTTAAAATTAATTTGAAATTGATTTTAATACATCACCCACCATATTGAATATTACCATTTTTAATGAAAATCGTAGCATAACTGATGATCGTGAGAATGATTTCGAATGATTATCATTTCATTATCACGTGTGAGTTCATGGAACATCAATATAGTGATATTGAATGGAATGAGATTTTGTAAATACTCTCTCCGAGTGATAACAATCATCGTTGACTTTGGGGATTGTGATTATCGATGCCTATGTCGATGTTATCCAGTGAATTAAAGTGGCACAATGGTCTCCTATCCACGTCCTCATTCGTCGTATGTACTCGTCATGCCCGTGCACTTCTATTGCACCATCAACCGCATTAGAGATGCTGTTTGTACCCGAAACTCGACCCAAACCCGTACCGATAGATATTGGTTGGGTTCGGGTACAGAAAAAGATGTATTTGTCGGGTTCGGATCGGAAACAAGTGTAATTTTTTTCATTTTCAATGAGTACGGATCGGGTTCGGGTTAAACAATTTAGTCGGGTTTCGGGACCTTTTTCAGGTTCGGGTTGAGTACGAGTAAAGACTTTTTTATCGGGTGCGACTCGGGTTCTTGTTTGGAAAAAAATTAACCTCGGATTGGGGTTTTTAAAAAAAATCTTACCGGACCATCTCTACTCCACATGCACTGGAATGTTATACTGTACGGTTTGTCAGTTTTTGTCACTGTTGTCAGCTGCGTATTTATTTGTCTCGATCTCAAAGGTGAATTGAATGTATGTTGCACTATTGCTTTTGTTTAGTTGTATTTCAGTAATTTTCTTTCGAATAGTGAGCATTCTCCTCTTAAACAAAATCTATATTCCTGGTAACGAAAGTCGAATGCGGCATAGTTACTAGTCGATAACAATTGATCTAGGTTGAGGAATTACAATTCTCTTTGTTCGTTGAGTTGAATAATTTGAATGTTTTTTTTTATTTAAAAGATATTTTTTATTCAGGTCTATTTGCGTACAAGCTTTATGTGGCCGATTGATGATGGATTCGTTGAAGCATAGCGTTCTATAGCACTATTATCCATATATACTGGAATGTTGTACTTAATGTTCTCGTGCTCCACATAGTGCACATTGTTATTGTCTTTTGCGAATTGAATTGCATCCAACTCTTTATAAAACTGGATGTAAACAACATTATTTGTCTTATTGCATTGAAGTAAATGCACACGTTTAATGTCAAGATGCATTTGCTCCTTAAGCAAACCTCATTTCGAGGTCGCTCTATTGTTCACTACACAATACTGTACTTGGTTTCTTCTGTCCCGAACGTAAGCGGTTTTGTTCTACCCACTGACTTGGATGAGATGTGAAACCGAACTAAATTTGGATGATTGTTTACCACTAAGTAAACAAAATTCGTTTGTTTAAAAACCTGAGACAGTCACTTTTCAATAGAAATTACCAAAATTATCATCCCAATCGAAATTAAGTTTAAATATTGAAGGAAATAATATTAAAAAATCTAGTTTTTCAAATAAACAAATTCAAACAATAGACAAACCTTTGCTGGCTGCATAAGTAAGGAGAAACTGAGACTGAAAATGTTTTTTTTTGTTTTCAATATTGCAAAGTTGAGACTCCTGAGTTTTAAAACATTCTGCTGCTATTTATAATTCGTTTTTTTGTTGTTGTTATGTCTACAAGTTAGGGACTCACAAACAAGGAGTAAACCTTTAGGTCTCGCAAACTAATTCTCCCGGATTAATTTATTTATTTATTATTTATTTTAATTTTTATAAATTGTGACATATGTGTTTGTTCTATCCATAAATTCCATATCTTTTTACAGATCTTTTTAATCCAAACCCGGTACTCAAAAATCTCCCCAAATAATACAGAATTTATTAAGCATACTAGAACTTTTGTAATTATTCGAAATCATCACCCAAGTTATGATTTTTTTTTCAATTTATTGCATTAGATTTAAACCTGAAGAATGTCACTCAGTTTCGAATTGCGTAGTAAAGGCTTTTAAATTTCAATGGGTTTCTCAATTTCAATCGGTTTTTCAAGGTTGTAAAAGAAAAAGATAAAAGAGTTTTTAATGACTTTTTTTGTTCATGGTTTGGAATCATTAACACTGTGCAATTAATAATGATTTTCCATGCAAAAACAGGATACATGAACCGTATTCGCATTGTGCTACAAAATAACAAGGCTGTTTTCGCAAACCCCATCTTGGAAGATGAATGATGCATGTTTTGCATTGCTAATCACCGTTTTTCCGATGAGGTGGACACGTTAGGCACAGCAAAAAGTTCGCTTCAGGTGCCGTGTCAACATTTTCTGCCCGGCATTGAATGTTCCGACGGCTGACTCAATGACGTTAGAAGCAACGGATTTCCAGCTGGAAAAAAATCCTATTGCTCCCATTGGCTGACATTGGTTGATCGAGCGAGAATATTACATTCAGCTATTTGAACTGAAAACGATAATTTATTAATTACAAGTTTACAGGGTTTAATAATAAATTTTTAAACACACGGTTGAATTGCTTTAATGAAAGTTTGTTTATTTAATTGTTTTCTTTTCTTGCGAAAGTTTGTGATTACAGCCACAAAACCAACTAAACGCGGCGTTCCAATCGATTGAACAAGGTACTAATTACTTGTTTCTATCACAGTAGCGCAGAATGATTGGTTGTATATGTAATCTGTATGGTACATTTACTCTCCATAGCTATAAATCAGTTCCATGTGGATTGGAAACCTCATGCAACTGACTTGCGCTTAAATCACCGTACAAATGATTATTTGAATAACAACACAGCTTTTGCGCTATTTGCCTATGTACAAGAGCACATTCGGACTCGAACTGCTTCTGCAACGACCTCGAACGACCAGACGTGCCAGTATTTAAACGTCATCTAGGAAGGTGCATGCCTTTCTGCTGAGATTGCTGAGTCAGTCAGCTGTTTACTGTAGGGAGTTTCTCCTCGTGCACTTCGCTCTGTCTCTCTCTCTCTCTTCATACCAACACTCAAAGATCAGCTGTCCCGCTGGCTGAACCACAAGATGAATGTTGAACGTAACCATTAGTGGTGTGTCGTTATTTTTATCTCTTTTTCGGAAATTGACGATGGCGACGGGAAGGCAACCCGTTCCAACTAGTGAAGCTTGGAGGCGAAGACATGGCAAGATTCGAACTGTAGATCTATTTTCATAAAATAGCGTTGAAAAGAAAATGCCATTGAACAACGTCACTCACACCGACATGCAGTCCGGTGGTAGAGCCATTTTCAAGCACTCCGGAAAACCCGCCGTGCAACAGTCGATCTGCTAGAAATGACAAAAAACTACTGGAAATTATATGGGCGCGAGAGTGATGTTTATATTTCTCTATCGCTTCCAGTGGGAGAGAGCTTTCGGTTGTTCGAATCGATCTATGAGAGCATGGGCATACGATTGCCAATGGAAAATGTATGTTTTTGTATACTAATGTTGTTTTTTTTTCTTTCTTTTTTCTTTCCAGGTAAGTCTCACTCATACAAGTTATTGCTGAAAGCTTTTGGCGTCAACATCCACAACAGTGTTATGCTACATGTTGATCGTAGTACTTGTCACATGCCAAAGTTTTGTTTTTGTCATTGAACATATTTCATATAATTGGGATTTATGCTGTCTCAACAGGTATGAAAATATCTGTGAACATTGAGATTTTGAAAGGGCTTCATATATTATCAGGTGTGCCAGTTATTATTGTGGGTTTTTTTCAAGTGATGTCTCTGCAAACAGGAATGAGATCACCGTCGAAACTATCTTTTTGTTACTGTAACTTCATGTTTCCAAAAACCGGAACTATGTTGTTGTTTCCAAGTTAGTCACATATGCATTTAGTGAAGTAAACATGTAAAAATTGTAGCCAATTAAAGAACACTTGCGGGAAGTGTGGATTCATTAATTTGTTTTGAAAAATAGCACTACTAAATTTCATCGAATTTCTGCCTGCTACAAAATAAACGAGTGAATAAGATTTAGACAAAATAATTGATTCATTGCTCTTGACATATTCTATAATTTACATCATATCATTTTAAATCACCACACAAAGGTCAGCAGATTCCACGCGAGTCTTGATTGTAAAAGGTGATTTTTTTGAGGTTAGGATTTTCATGCATTAGTATTTGCTCAGATTTTTTGAGGTTATGATTTTCATGCATTATTATTTGCTCAGTATGCTCTGACATTTCATCATGAATAGACTTACTAACGAGCAACGCTTGCAAATCAGTGAATGGGCCCTAGAAAAGTTGGCAGAAAATCCGCTTTTTTATCGACAAATTTTGTTCAGCGATGAGGCTCATTTCTGGTTGAATGGCTACGTAAATAAGCAAAATTGCCGCATTTGGAGTGAAGAGCAACCAGAAGCCGTTCAAGAACTGCCCATGCATCCCGAAAAATGCACTGTTTGGTGTGGTTTGTACGCTGGTGGAATCATTGGACCGTATTTTTTCAAAGATGCTGTTGGACGCAACGTTACAGTGAATGGCGATCGCTATCGTTCGATGCTAACAAACTTTTTGTTGCCAAAAATGGAAGAACTGAACTTGGTTGACATGTGGTTTCAACAAGATGGCGCTACATGCCACACAGCTCGCGATTCTATGGCCATTTTGAGGGAAAACTTCGGAGAACAATTCATCTCAAGAAATGGACCGGTAAGTTGGCCACCAAGATCATGCGATTTGACGCCTTTAGACTATTTTTTGTGGGGCTACGTCAAGTCTAAAGTCTACAGAAATAAGCCAGTAACTATTCCAGCTTTGGAAGACAACATTTCCGAAGAAATTCGGGCTATTCCGGCCGAAATGCTCGAAAAAGTTGCCCAAAATTGGACTTTCCGAATGGACCACCTAAGACGCAGCCGCGGTCAACATTTAAATGAAATTATCTTCAAAAAGTAAATGTCATGTACCAATCTAACGTTTAAAATAAAGAACCGATGAGATTTTGCAAATTTTATGCGTTTTATTGTTTAAAAAAGTTCTCAAGCTCTTAAAAAATCACCCTGTATATTATTTCCACTTTATTATAACCCGGGAAAATATTAATTTGTTATATTGGTTGATATTTGCAGCCGAGAAAAAACTATTAATTTATCAAACAAACAAGTGGTTGAAAAAAGAAACTCCTGCAATTTTCACCTTTTACGACATGGAAGCAGAAATCCAGTGGATCTATTCTTGGTTAAATTGTTTCCGTCGGATTCTACATGGCATCTAGGCTGGTCCTAGCCGGAGAAAGATAAGTACTATCAATCTCCTAGTGAAGCTCCTGCAAGGATTGTTGAACAAAGACAGTACTCAAACTCAAATGTTGGCTGAATGGATTAGTCTCTAAACAATTTCTTATCGTCTACACGTCATGGACAAGATTCAGAAAGTAGGAAAATGGGTTCCTCATGGACTGAATGATAGAGAGCAGGAAAAGTAAAATCCGGATCACGAAATTACGGATTACTTTCTAAGTATGAAACAAATTATTCGCTGCCTCGGATCGTAACGGGGATGGGAAGTGAATTTATTTCAGATTACCGAGCGCAGAAAATCATGGATTGACCCTGGCTAACCAACGAAATTAGCTACAAAGCCTAATTGCGTAAAAAAAAAAGATTATGTGCATATAGTGGAATCAAAAAAGTATCTTTCATTACGACCTTTTCAAATCTGGAGAAATTATAAATATTAAATGCTACCGAAAGCAAATGATGATATTGAATCCAGCGTTGCTCGAAAGCATTCTAAAAGTTAATTCAAGTTTTTTGGTTTTTTGGTTTTTGAACGATTTTTTTGTTATTTTATACGAAAATGTGTAGTTTAGACTTTTGACATCAAAAAAAATTTTTATTTTTGATTTCGGAAATTTCATGTACTCCCCCTCTAAAGACTGTCCCAGAAAGTATGGACGCACTTTGAGTTCGCTGTAAATAATTCACAAGTGTTAGATATTCAAATTTTATTCGATATACTGATAATATTGATAATATTAAATTGCTTACCAGACCTTAGCTTTCTTACAAAATTTTTCGACTTCAATCGATGTCTTGGACTGGTTTAACACTTGCCCTTCTCGCAACGTAATATTGTGGTCCCGGCAAGGATTTGTAATCGAGTTTCACGTAGGTTTCGTCGTCCATGATTATGCAGTTCAAATTTTCAGAATTTTTTTGGCCACATCCCAAACTGAAACCTCCTACTTTTGCTCGAACGCCTTCAGTATACGTTTATCCAACTGAGGGTTAGCAGGACCTTTTTTCGACCCGTTTTGGATTTATCCTCACCGAACTTCCTGATTGCATTTCGTACGGCTTTTTCATTTACTCCTTCCATTTTTGCTATCTTTCTCAGTGACAGTCCGCGTTCTGTGCACCATTTGTACACAATTTTTCGACGTTGTTCTGCTGAAGGTCCACTCTTTTCGAAACAAACTAATGAAAACGAATTAACAACTGCACAAGTGGTTAGAGAAGAGTGTCAACAACAGGACGCAGCCATAAAAATTGACAGATTCTGAACCATTGCGAAATGGCAACGGTTTTTGGTTGCGTCCATACTTTCTGGGACAGTCTTTATGGTGATTAAGTGGATTAATATGGGTTTTGTAGAGTAGCATAACTCTGCTCATACAAAAAGGCAACACAAATATCAACCGCCTGGTTTGACAAATGATGCCAAATATGTGACATAAACGCTGAAGCATGCTTTTGCGAACTAGTCGAATCAATATGGATAAATTGGTGTCAAAAATGACCCTTAATTATTGTCAGAAATTATCTTAATTCAAAGGCAACATTTTTTCAATGAAAATATTTCGATGAAAGAGAAAGGCATTATCACACCACTAGGTGGATAAGGAATGCATATGAATTTAAGCCCCGACTGTTGCAAGTGTTTGCTAATGTGCGGCATGAGGACTTAAATAAAAGCCTTAATTTTAACTTTTTTCGAAAACGGAATGAAATAGCAGAAATGAAAATTTGTGAAAGAAAAATTCCCAAGCACGAGACTCTATCGTGCAACTACCAATTGAACTACTCTGGATATTGTGAAAAACAAATACAAAAAAAAAGTTTTAGCGATTTCTCCGGAAGCCGTTTCGCCGATATGGCCATTTCGACGAATGATATTTCACTGAAGGGCATTTCATCAAAAGGTTCTTTTCACCAAATCATATAATTGTCGTGTTGAGATTTATATCTAGCAAAATTTCATCTTTATATTGTTGATCGAAGCCGATTTGTTAACCGGAAAAG